>NC_041386.1:979082-980395 GCF_002162155.2 Triticum dicoccoides | reverse complement strand
TCCCCATCGCCAACCACCGCCGCCCCCGACGCCTTACACCCGCGCCGCCGCCGAACCTCACCGGACGTCACCGCCCCTCTCCTTCGCCCATTCGTTCCAGATCGGGACCATGCCTCCCCGACGGCGCGACGTCGCCGGATCACTGAGGCTACCTCGCCCCGCCGTACCCGGCCGCGGTCGTCGCTGCTTCCGGCGAGCCGCCCCGCGCCATCGCCACCAACGGGGCCCCTTGCTGGCCCGCATCGTTCTAGATCGAGGCAACCGCCTCGACCTCGTCGCCGGACCACCGCGTCGCCGCCCGTCGCCGCCTAGTCCTCCACCTCCCCGACGGACGCCTTCCCCGACCTCCTCCCCGTAGGCGCCATCGCGCCTCACCGCCGAACTCCCCTACAACGGGGGTGAGAACCCCATCCCCCTGCTACCCTCTCCCCCCCGTTCCGCTACTGACCCCTGGCCGCCTCTAGCGCCGGCCCGCGCCCGCGCTGGCCGCTGTGGCCTCGCCGCCGCCGGGCACAGCCCTGGCCGGCCTCGTCTCCCCTCGCGTGGTGGGCGCCTGGGTGCGCCCCGCACCCACACGCCCGTAACTGCCCGCACACTCACGGGGCTCCGCCCCAGCAACCACACCCGGCACCCGCAAAGCCCCTCTGGGCCAATGACAGGGGGCCCCACGCCCAGGATGATTAAAAAAAAGGAGAAAATAATAATAATAATAAAATTAATTAATTAATTAATTAAGGAATTAATTAGGTTAATTATAATTAGATTAACCTAATCAGTAATTAACCTAATTAACTGTTAGTTAATTAAAACAGAGTATGACGACCGGGACCAACCTGTCAGGTTGACCAAGTCAACTACTGACGTCATGCTGACGTCATCATGACGTCAGCAGACACTATTCTGGATAATGTTGATTAAATTAATTAAATAAATTCTAAAAATGATTTAAACTTTAGAAAATCAATATAAAATAAACCGTAGCCCGGATGGAAAAACTTTATACATGAAAGTTGCTCAGAATGACGAGACGAACCCGGATACGCAGCCCGTTCGTCCACCACACACCTCTAACATACCAAACACGCAACTTTCCCCCTCCGGCTCCTTTGCCCGAAAACATGAAACACCGGGGATATTTTCCCGGATGTTTCCCCCCTTCGTCGGTATCACCTACTACCGCGATTGGGCACACCTAGCATCGTTACTTGTCATGTCATGCATCGATATGCATTTTTTTGCATTGTATTCATTGTTTCTTCCCCCTCTTCTCTCCGGTAGACTACGAGACCGACGCTGCTGCTGCCCAGTTCGAC
>NC_041386.1:970095-978595 GCF_002162155.2 Triticum dicoccoides | reverse complement strand
TATCGGGCCGTGATCACTTGGGAGGTGATCACGGGTATATACTATACATACATACATACTATACAGATGGTGACTAAAGTCGGGTCAGCTCATTGAGTACCCGCAAGTGATTCTGACGAGGGGGCTGAAAGGACAGGTGGCTCCATCCCGGTAGAGGTGGGCCTGGGTTCCCGACGGCCCTCGACTGTTACTTTGTGGCGGAGCGACAGGGCAGGTTGAGATCACCTAGGAGACAGGTGGGCCTGGCCCTGTTCGGCGTTCGCGGATACTTAACACGCTTAACGAGATCTTGGTATTTGATCTGAGTCGGCTACGAGCCTATACGCACTAACCATCTATGTGGGAGTAGTTATGGGTATCCCGACGTCGTGGTATCAGCCGAAGCACTTCAGACGTTAGCGACGGAGCGGCGCGCGCCGAATTGGACTGGAACGCCACTAGGCTAGGTCTGCTTTCGGCCGCCCTCGCAACGTGCAGGTGTGCTATGGGCGATGGGCCCAGACCCCTGTGCGCTTAGGTTTAGACCGGCGTGCTGGCCTCTCTATTGTGCCTAGGTGGGGCTGCGACGTGTTGATCTTCCGCGGCCGGGCATGACCCAGGAAAGTGTGTCCGGCCAAATGGGATCAAGCGTGTTGGGTTATGTGGTGCACCCCTGCAGGGAAGTTAATCTATTCGAATAGCCGTGATCTTCGGTAACAGGACGACTTGGAGTTGTACCTTGACCTTATGACAACTAGAACCGGATACTTAATAAAACACACCCTTCCAAGTGCCAGATACAACCGGTGGTCGCTCTCCCTCAGGGATATGAGGAGGGGATCGCCGGGTAGGATTATGCTATGCGATGCTACTGGAGATGCTACTTGGAGATGCTACTTGGAGATGCTACTTGGAGGACTTCAATCTACTCTCTTCTACGTGCTGCGAGGCGGAGGCTGCCAGAAGCGTAGTCTTCGATAGGACTAGCTATCCCCCTTTTATTCTGGCATTCTGCAGTTCAGTCCACCGATATGGCCTCCTTACACATATACCCATGCATATGTAGTGTAGTTCCTTGCTTGCGAGTACTTTGGATGAGTACTCACGGTTGCTTTCTCCCCCCTTTTCCCCCCTTTCCTTTCTTTCTGGTTGTGCAACCAGATGCTGGAGTCCAGGAGCTAGACGGCACCGTCGACGACGACCCCTACTACACCGGAGGTGCCTACTACTACGTGCAGCCCACCGACGACGACCAGGAGTAGTTAGGAGGATCCCAGGCAGGAGGCCTGCGCCTCTTTCGATCTGTACCCCCAGTTTGTGCTAGCCTTCTTAAGGCAAACTTGTTTAACTTATGTCTGTACTCAGATATTGTTGCTTCCGCTGACTCGTCTATGATCGAGCACTTGTATTCGAGCCCTCGAGGCCCCTGGCTTGTATTATGATGCTTGTATGACTTATTTATGTTTTAGAGTTGTGTTGTGATATCTTCCCGTGAGTCCCTGATCTTGATCGTACACGTTTGCGTGCATGATTAGTGTACGATTAAATCGAGGGCGTCACAAGTTGGTATCAGAGCCGACTGCCTGTAGGAATCCCCTTTCCAACTCCTTGGCCGAAGTCGAGTCTAGTCGTTGAAAAACTTTTACTAACATGGCTGTGTGGCCCATGGGCCCACGTCGCCATCGGGAGGTATTAGGATCTTTTATTCCTCGTCCTTTACTCTGGGATTCTGAACCCTCTTCTATTCGGGTTAAACGATTTTTACTAAAAACTAACTTTAGGTTCTCGAAAATACTTTCTCCCGGAGAGCCCCTTTAGTCCAGATGGTCACCGACTGCACCAGAAGATTTCAGAGATACTCTTTGATATTCTCTCGAGACTTTGTGCCCATCACTTTTGCTATTCCCGACCACCGATAAATCCTTATGGATAACTACTTACACTTGCCATTCTTACGATCATTCCCCATTGTTCTTGTTATTACAAGATACCTGAAGTTTTCTCTATTGTTCCGAGAATACTTCGTGCCTACTGCCTAGCAGTTCTTTGCCACATGAATACCCCTTCAAATAAATCCCCGCACTTGTCAAGTATCCGCTCATCCCCAGTTGTTCATGAGTTTCACAAAAGTCTTCAAAATACTATTCGATCTTCCGAAAATCCTCTGGAGCCTTTGGCTCTTGAAATTCTTGCTTGCTCGCATTATGGTTAATCCCATAAGTCTCGTAGTCTTAATGACATTCATTGTCATTATCATTTTGAGTCTGTTGACTCAATATGTTTGCGAATGCCTGCAATCATCATTGATCCTTATAAATTACTTCTCCGGCTAAGCTGCCATTCTTTTAACTGGAATTGGTTCTCGACCAATCCAATTGTCATTGATTGTACCGTAAGGCTATTCAACTTATCCATCCCTACTCAGAGCATTGCTTCTGATCCCTTGATTTGGAAATCATAATTCCTTTGCATTTGACAATTGAGTTAGTCAGTTGTTTCTATAATCTGATCTCCTTGCAATCTTCTTCCTCTAGTTGAGTACCGATGCTCACGTCAGATCCCTTGTGGACCACCAGATCCTTTGTTGGATTTTATCTGACAACGCCCTTCATATTCAATAACCTTGTGAGCCTTTCCTCTGATACATAATGCCTTTGGTAAATTGTATCCTCTGCTTTCTTAACCATGCTCTGTCTTCGAGCTTGAGTTAATTACTTCTAAAGATTCTGGTATATGATTCTAAGATGCCCCGATGGGTTGAACCTATGCCTTCCTTAATGGGTGTGAACTCGAAAGTTTTCACGAGTCGTACTCTTCTGGTATTTTGCCAGATAAAATTTCAAACTACAACTTCATTGAGCGCGAGAAGTGAATGAAAGGTTGTGCATTGGAGAAGTGGGAGTCGACCTTGAACTTTGCGTTCATGCCCATGGACACGATGTACATCCTCTCATCGAAGCTTCTTTTAAAATCAATTATTCCCTTGGTATAAGTTCATCTTATATCTGAGATCTGGCCTTTATGCAATCGTGGTTCTGACCATGTTCTCCTTTAAATATCATGTCCTGTGCAAGTTTAAGCACTTGTCTTGTATAGAGCAATACCCCAGTTCAACTTCTAGTTGATCTGTCGTCGAGTATTACACCTTGGTATCTCGAGATTATCTTGGAACTGCATAATTTCTTATGAGTTCTTCATCAAGTACTACATACTCACCGATTACAATTTTTCATGGGCTCGGAGTTATTGAACACTCAAAGACACCGATAACTGAACCGAGTCCGCTCTACGGTTCAACAACTCTTCAGTAAGCTTCTATAAGTACGAGTTTGTACCCGACCACGCCATTCCTAGCCTGTTTGGCTATATCTTTGTCGTGATGATTTTAACTGTGCTACCCGGTCCTTCTTCTCGGAGCACAATTTCCGACGATGAACTAACCTTACGTCGATCCTCATCGTCATATCATTTCGCCTTGAACAACAAGCTTGGTTTCGAGTTTGTGTCGTACCCTTGGTTCCAATAACCTTTCACTTCATCATTACTTAGACTTGATGTCGTCGCTGATCGATTACATCTTCATGAACTCTCGCGACAAATGTGTCGTGATCCTCATCAACCTTATGAGTTCTTCCAGGATATCAATTGAATTCATGATGAGAAATACCATCCTTGTCCCTCGATGATTTGAGTTATCATCGGCAACATTCTTGTCTCCCCCCCCCCCAACACAAACTTGTTCACAATTTGTGTTGTACCTTGGTTTCCTTGCTATCCAACAATTGTTCTTCTTTACCTTGGAGTATTACCATCCTTTATGTCAAGAATGTTCTGGGATTTGTTCCACCTCTTGAGAATTCTTGACATAGAAATACTTCTCACCATCACCATTCTTTCTTGGTCCCTGTGTTAATTCCAACAAGTGAACGGTGTTGTTTGGATTCTTTCCTTCTAGCAACCCTATCTCTTTGAAGTTAATGGTCGAAAGTTCATTCTTAGGCTATTGATTATTGCATCACCATTCTAACATTGGTCGTGCAACCCAACCCGTACTTCGGGCGCACCCTTCAACCAGTGTTTAATTGTGTATGTTTTCCTCGAGCATACTTCCTTATATCATTTGATCTAACAAATGTTATCCCATTGTTCACTTAATGGTGGAAATCCATCTTTTGGGAATCTCGGTGAATTGCCATTGAGTTCACCAGACACCTCCTTGTCCTCTCCTTGGTTTAATGGTGAACTATTGCTTCAGAAACCCGCTCCCATAGTTCATTTCCCCAGAAGCTTGCAATGCCATTTCAACGATTTGTGTTGCGCCTTTTCTTCTCGGACATCCTGAATCTCAGGTATCCTGACACCAATCGGATCTGAATCTCGGTCAGATATGATGGTTGGGACAACTTTCCAAGAGTTATGACGTTGATCCTTTGATGACCCGGTAACATGATGTCATGCCTAGCACCCCCCCCGGCTGGAGGACCTATCATTATAGATTCCTTTTCAGCAAGGTTATCCATTCATCCATGAGGAAATTGTAAGACTTATTCTACAAGTTATTCTTGATGGATCCTTCGTGTTTCCAAACTCTGATCTT
Organism: Triticum dicoccoides; assembly: GCF_002162155.2. Lineage (NCBI taxonomy): Eukaryota > Viridiplantae > Streptophyta > Magnoliopsida > Poales > Poaceae > Triticum > Triticum dicoccoides. Next base: position 974,019 of record NC_041386.1, on the reverse strand, counting down.
CACCTGAAGACCATGTCATTGCTATCTCGAAGCATGTCAATGGTACTCCGATTTTCAACAGGCACGTTTGAAGCACGATGCTATATTTTAATTATCAATTATCCTAACACCGTTGTATGAGTAATATCATGAGATTCCTCCCCCCTTACCTAAATGGTTTTCTACTTTATATCCTGTCATGGATATCTTGCTCTGCTTGTCCTTGGGAAGGATATACCCTCGAAATATGTGTTTAAACATATTTTCCTTTCCATTGTTCTGTTTAATCTGATGATCATAAATTCCTTCCATTGGTTTGTTTAAACCTTTTCTATGATCTATATGATATAAGCAGTAATAATCCACTACTTGTGCAAACACCTCGATGTACAACTCGGTCAGCAAGACCTTGTTACTATTGTTGATGACATTCCGGTAACCACCGATGGACGGGAACCTTGCCTATTGGTCCGCCTCGTTTCAACGAGCAGGAAAATGGTTCTCTTCGTCCCTCGCCCTTGGTACCAACGTTGTTGCCGACATAGCTGACATGGTACTCCCTGACATGCCTTGCTATCATGACCGTGCAAGATGTCACTGCTCCTATTAAAAAAAAAGAACCACATGGTGGGCCCATAACCCACAGTTTCACAGTGTGACGCCCCCGATTTGACCGTACACTAATCATGCACGCAAATGTGTACGATCAAGATCAGGGACTCACGGGAAGATATCACAACACAACTCTAAAACATAAATAAGTCATACAAGCATCATAATACAAGCCAGGGGCCTCGAGGGCTCGAATACAAGTGCTCGATCATAGACGAGTCAGCGGAAGCAACAATATCTGAGTACAGACATAAGTTAAACAAGTTTGCCTTAAGAAGGCTAGCACAAACTGGGATACAGATCGAAAGAGGCGCAGGCCTCCTGCCTGGGATCCTCCTAAACTACTCCTGGTCGTCGTTAGCGGGCTGCACGTAGTAGTAGGCACCTCCGGTGTAGTAGGGGTCATCGTCGACGGTGGCGTCTGGCTCCAGGGCTCCAGCATCTGGTTGCGGCAACCAGGTAGAAGGGAAAGGGGAAAAGAGGGAGAAAAGCAACCGTGAGTACTCATCCAAAGTACTCGCAAGCAAGGAGCTACACTACATATGCATGGGTATATGTGTAAAGGGCCATATCGGTGGACTGAACTGCAGAATGCCAGAATAAAAGGGGGATAGCTAATCCTGTCGAAGACTACGCTTCTGGCAGCCTCCGTCTTGCAGCATGTAGGAGAGAGTAGATTGAAGTCCTCCAAGTAGCATCTTCAAGTAGCATCTCCAAGCAGCATCTCCAAGTAGCATCGCATAGCATAGCCCTACCCGGCGATCCTCCTCTCGGCGCCCTGTAGAAAAGCGATCACCGGGTTGTCTGTGGAACTTGGAAGGGTGTGTTTTATTAAGTATCCGGTTCTAGTTGTCATAAGGTCAAGGTACAACTCCAAGTCGTCCTGTTACCGAAGATCACGGCTATTCAAATAGATTAACTTCCCTGCAGGGGTGCACCACATAACCCAACACGCTCGATCCCATTTGGCCGGACACACTTTCCTGGGTCATGCCCGGCCTCGGAAGATCAACACGTCGCAGCCCCACCTAGGCACAACAGAGAGGCCAGCACGCCGGTCTAAACCTAAGCGCACAGGGGTCTGGGCCCATCGCCCATAGCACACCTGCACGTTGCGAGGACGGCCGAAAGCAGACCTAGCCTAGTGGCGTTCCAGTCCAATTCGACGCGCGCCGCTCCGTCACTGACGTCTGAAGTGCTTCGGCTGATACCACGACGTCGGGATACCCATAACTACTCCCACGTAGATGGTTAGTGCGTATAGGCTCGTAGCCGACTCAGATCAAATACCAAGATCTCGTTAAGCGTGTTAAGTATCCGCGAACGCCGAACAGGGCCAGGCCCACCTATCTCCTAGGTGGTCTCAACCTGCCCTGTCGCTCCGCCACAAAGTAACAGTCGAGGGCCGTCGGGAACCCAGGCCCACCTCTACTGGGATGGAGCCACCTGTCCTTTCAGCCCCCTCATCAGAATCACTTGCGGGTACTCATCGAGCTGACCCGACTTTAGTCACCATCTGTATAGTATGTATGTATGTATAGTATATACCCGTGATCACCTCCCGAGTGATCACGGCCCAATAGTATAGCGAGGCAGACTGACAAGAATGTAGGGCCAATGATGATAAACTAGCATCCTATACTAAGCATTTAGGATTGCAGGTAAGGTATCAACAGTAGTAGCAAGGACAGGCTATGCAGCAGTATAGGCTTAACTGAAAGCAGTAACACGCTACACTACTCTAATGCAAGCAGTATAGAGAAAAATAGGCGATATCTGGTGATCAAAGGGGGGGCTTGCCTGGTTGCTCTGGCAAGAGAGAGGGGTCGTCAACACCGTAGTCGTACTGGGTAGCAGCGGCGTCGGTCTCGGTGTCTAGCGAGAGAAGAGGGGGAAGAAACAATAAATATAATGCAAACAAATGCAAGACGATGCATGACATGACAAAGCGTGGTGCTAGGTGTGCCCTAACGCGGTAGTAGGTGATACCGGTGAAGGGGGGAAACATCCGGGAAATTATCCCTGGTGTTTCGTGTTTTCGGGCAGAGGAGCCGGAGGGGAAAAGTTGCATGTTTGCTATGCTAGGGAGGTGTGGCGGACGAACGGGCTGCGTAACCAGATTCGTCTCGTCGTTCTGAGCAACTTTCATGTTGAAAATAATTTAATCCAAGTCACGGATTAAAAGATATGATTTTCTAAAGATTTTATTAGTTTTTGGAATTTAATTAATTATTTAATTTAATTCGAAATTTGGTTTTATGACATCAGCATGATGTCATGCTGACGTCAGCAGTCAACAGAGTTGACTGGGTCAACTATGTGTGGGACCCTCATGTCATTGATTGATTAGTCTAATCAGGGGGTTCATTAAGTTAACTAGTAATTAGGTTAATCTAATCAAGACTAATTAATTTAATTAAGCCTTCAATCAATTAATTAATTATCATTTTAATTAATTTTAGTTATTATTTATTAATTCATTTTTTAAAAATTAATTTAATTAGTATTACTTTTTTTTGTTTTCGTTCACAGGGGGTGGGCCCCGTTGTCTGTGGCACAGAGGCCTTGCGGGTCGGGCGCTGGGTGCGGGCGTGGTGGCCGTGCCCGAGGCCGAACGGGGCTGGCCTCGGACGCGGCCCGTGGCGTGGGCGCCGACAGCCAGTCGGGGGCGAGCTGAAGTGGATGCAGCAGCAGGCCGGCGGCGGGGCGCTGCGACTCGAGGCGAGGTGAGCGACGGGCTGCGCGAGAGGAGGCGCCCAAACGAGGACGGATGCAGGGGAGTGTGGGCAGCGGCGGCTATAGGCGCGGGCACGCGCGTTGGTGAAGGGCACGGCCGAGTGCGGCAACGGGAGGCCGGGGCGCGACCTGGGGCGGGTGTCGGCGTGAGTGGAGCGCCGGCCAAGGCGACTTCTAGCGCGGGACGGAACCGACGAGCATGGCGACTAGAGGATGCAGATCGAGGGGGAGGCAGAGGGGAAAGGCGCGCCAGCTCACATCGTTGACGGGGAGAGGCTCGGGGAGGCGCGGGATGTAGTGAAGCCGTCGGAACCGACGATGAACGGCGGCGGACGAAGATGACTGTGGCGGAGAAGACCGGTGATGGCGATGGCTATGTGGCGTGGTTGGAGAAGAGGTCGAGGACGGGGAGTCGCGGCAACCATGGCGATGGCTGGCATCGGGAGGAAGCAGAGGCGCAGGAGGCAGGCCAGCAACGTCGGGGCCCGTCCCTCCAACGAGCAGAGGACGACGCGGGGCGGCGTCGGGCGGCTTCGGGTCCTCGCCCCGATCTCGATCCAGATCGGGGGAACAACGAGCGAGCGGGGGGGGAGCGAG
>NC_041386.1:951404-968320 GCF_002162155.2 Triticum dicoccoides | reverse complement strand
CTCTTCCCCCCGACGGCAGCTGACGCCACCGTCGCCGCGTCGCAGCTCGCCGTCGTCCGCGCCCCGCCGACCGCCACCACCTCGACCCCGCGCCCCCTCTCCTTCCACGCGGCGCTGCCCGACCCTACGTGCAGCCCACCGACGACGACCAGGAGTAGTTAGGAGGATCCCAGGCAGGAGGCCTGCGCCTCTTTCGATCTGTACCCCCAGTTTGTGCTAGCCTTCTTAAGGCAAACTTGTTTAACTTATGTCTGTACTCAGATATTGTTGCTTCCGCTGACTCGTCTATGATCGAGCACTTGTATTCGAGCCCTCGAGGCCCCTGGCTTGTATTATGATGCTAGTATGACTTATTTATGTTTTAGAGTTGTGTTGTGATATCTTCCCGTGAGTCCCTGATCTTGATCGTACACGTTTGCGTGCATGATTAGTGTACGATTAAATCGGGGGCGTCACAAGATCCATATGGTCAAACATACAACTTTCGATGCTTGAAATAAAGAAATTCTGTTGGAATGTCTAAATGATGCTATTTAAGTAAGTTTTCTTTTTAGCGAAAAAAATCAACGGCAACGGATCAAAAGTTTATGAAAAGGTGCTAAACATGAATAATTTATGTGGATAAGCTCTTCTAGGACTTCCATACGGCGGTCGAGACTACTCTCGAAGAATGGAATGATGGAAAGGCTGTTATAATGTGCCAAATATCCCATTTAAATGATTTCCGACTTTCAAAGGAGGAGAAAATGTAAAGTAATAAATCAAAAGGTTATTAAAAACTCTTAAAAAATATGTGACTCCTACATATATAAGTTGTTGTAGGATTTTCAAATGGCGGCATAGACCACTTCGAAACAAGAAACGGAGCAACGCTTCTTTCACTTGTTGGTAATGCAATTTAAACAAGTTTTCAGTTTCGCAAAAATCGAAAATCTACCATGATGGATAAAAAAGGTTAAAAATGTACCAGATTATCTTTAGGTAATTAAGTTGCTATCTGAGGTGCATATAGATGCACATACTACCCTCGAAGCATGAAATGGTGGAAACTATTTCCGAATATGTCGATGATGCTTTTTTAATAATTCTTCAGTTTTGAACAAAGTGAAAATTTATAGTGATGGATCAAAAGTGAACAAAATTGGTGATGAAATTATATGATTGATATTTATAAGTTGTTATACGAGATCCATATGGTCAAACATACAACTTTCAATGCTTGAAATAAATAAATGCTGTTGGAATGTCTAAATTATGCTATTTAAGTAAGTTTTCTTTTTAGCGAAAAAAATCAATGGCAACGGATCAAATGTTTATGAAAAGGTGCTAAACATGAATAATTTATGTGGATAAGCTCTTCTATGACTTCCATACGGCGGTCGAGACTACTCTCGAAGAATGGAATGATGGAAAGGCTGTTATAATGTGTCAAATATCCCATTTAAATGAGTTCCTACTTTCAAAGGAGGAGAAAATGTAAAGTAATAAATCAAAAGGTTATTAAAAACTCGTAAAAAAATGTGACTCCTACATATATAAGTTGTTGTAGGATTTCCAAATGGCGGCATAGAGCACTTCGAAACAAGAAACGAACCAAGGCTTCTATCACTTGTCGGAAATGCAATTTAAACAAGTTTCTAGTTTCGCAAAAATCGAAAATCTACCATGATGGATAAAAAAGGTTAAAAAATGTACCAGAATATCAGATTTCTTTAGGTAATTAAGTTGCTATCTGAGGTGCATATAGATGCACATACTACCCTCGAAGCGTGAAATGGTGGAAACGATTTCGGAATATGTCGATGATGCTTTTTTAATTATTCTTCAGTTTTGAACAAAGTGAAAATTTATAGTGATGGATCAGAAGGGAATAAAATTGGTGATGAAATTATATGATTGATAGTTATAAGTTGTTATACGAGATCCTTATGGTCAAACATACAACTTTCGATGCTTGAAATAAAGAAATGCTGTTGGAATGTCTAAATGATGCTATTTAAGTAAGTTTTCTTTTTAGCGTAAAAAATCAATGGCAACAGATCAAAAGTTTATGAAAAGGTGCTAAACATGAATAATTTATGTGGATAAGCTCTTCTATGACTTCCATACGGCGGTCGAGACTACTCTCGAAGAATGGAATGATGGAAAGGCTGTTATAATGTGTCAGATATCCCATTTAAATGAGTTCCGACTTTCAAAGGAGGAGAAAATGTAAAGTAATAAATCAAAAGGTTATTAAAAACTCGTAAAAAAATATGTGACTCCTACATATATAAGTTGTTGTAGGATTTTCAAATGGCGGCATAGAGCACTTCGAAACAAGAAACGAACCAAGGCTTCTATCACTTGTCGGAAATGCAATTTAAACATGTTTTTAGTATCGCAAAAATTCAAAATCTACCATCATGGATAAAAAAGGTTAAAAAATGTACCAGAATATCAGATTTCTTTAGGTAATTAAGTTGCTATCTGAGGTGCATATAGATGCACATACTACCCTCGAAGCGTGAAATGGTGGAAACTATTTCCGAATATGTCGATGATGCTTTTTTAATAATTCTTCAGTTTTGAACAAAGTGAAAATTTATAGTGATGGATCAAAAGGGAACAAAATTGGTGATGAAATTATATGATTGATAGTTATAAGTTGTTATACGAGATCCATATGGTCAAACATACAACTTTCGATGCTTGAAATAAAGAAATTCTGTTGGAATGTCTAAATGATGCTATTTAAGTAAGTTTTCTTTTTAGCGAAAAAAATCAACGGCAACGGATCAAAAGTTTATGAAAAGGTGCTAAACATGGATAATTTATGTGGATAAGCTCTTCTAGGACTTCCATACGGCGGTCGAGACTACTCTCGAAGAATGGAATGATGGAAAGGCTGTTATAATGTGCCAAATATCCCATTTAAATGATTTCCGACTTTCAAAGGAGGAGAAAATGTAAAGTAATAAATCAAAAGGTTATTAAAAACTCTTAAAAAATATGTGACTCCTACATATATAAGTTGTTGTAGGATTTTCAAATGGCGGCATAGACCACTTCGAAACAAGAAACGGAGCAACGCTTCTTTCACTTGTTGGTAATGCAATTTAAACAAGTTTTCAGTTTCGCAAAAATCGAAAATCTACCATGATGGATAAAAAAGGTTAAAAATGTACCAGATTATCTTTAGGTAATTAAGTTGCTATCTGAGGTGCATATAGATGCACATACTACCCTCGAAGCATGAAATGGTGGAAACTATTTCCGAATATGTCGATGATGCTTTTTTAATAATTCTTCAGTTTTGAACAAAGTGAAAATTTATAGTGATGGATCAAAAGTGAACAAAATTGGTGATGAAATTATATGATTGATATTTATAAGTTGTTATACGAGATCCATATGGTCAAACATACAACTTTCAATGCTTGAAATAAATAAATGCTGTTGGAATGTCTAAATGATGCTATTTAAGTAAGTTTTCTTTTTAGCGAAAAAAATCAATGGCAACGGATCAAATGTTTATGAAAAGGTGCTAAACATGAATAATTTATGTGGATAAGCTCTTCTATGACTTCCATACGGCGGTCGAGACTACTCTCGAAGAATGGAATGATGGAAAGGCTGTTATAATGTGTCAAATATCCCATTTAAATGAGTTCCGACTTTCAAAGGAGGAGAAAATGTAAAGTAATAAATCAAAAGGTTATTAAAAACTCGTAAAAAAATGTGACTCCTACATATATAAGTTGTTGTAGGATTTCCAAATGGCGGCATAGAGCACTTCGAAACAAGAAACGAACCAAGGCTTCTATCACTTGTCGGAAATGCAATTTAAACAAGTTTCTAGTTTCGCAAAAATCGAAAATCTACCATGATGGATAAAAAAGGTTAAAAAATGTACCAGAATATCAGATTTCTTTAGGTAATTAAGTTGCTATCTGAGGTGCATATAGATGCACATACTACCCTCGAAGCGTGAAATGGTGGAAACGATTTCGGAATATGTCGATGATGCTTTTTTAATTATTCTTCAGTTTTGAACAAAGTGAAAATTTATAGTGATGGATCAGAAGGGAATAAAATTGGTGATGAAATTATATGATTGATAGTTATAAGTTGTTATACGAGATCCTTATGGTCAAACATACAACTTTCGATGCTTGAAATAAAGAAATGTTGTTGGAATGTCTAAATGATGCTATTTAAGTAAGTTTTCTTTTTAGCGAAAAAAATCAATGGCAACGGATCAAAAGTTTATGAAAAGGTGCTAAACATGAATAATTTATGTGGATAAGCTCTTCTATGACTTCCATACGGCGGTCGAGACTACTCTCGAAGAATGGAATGATGGAAAGGCTGTTATAATGTGTCAAATATCCCATTTAAATGAGTTCCGACTTTCAAAGGAGGAGAAAATGTAAAGTAATAAATCAAAAGGTTATTAAAAACTCGTAAAAAAATATGTGACTCCTACATATATAAGTTGTTGTAGGATTTTTAAATGGCGGCACAGAGCAATTCGAAACAAGAAACGAACCAAGGCTTCTATCACTTGTCGGAAATGCAATTTAAACAAGTTTTTAGTATCGCAAAAATTGAAAATCTACCATCATGGATAAAAAAGGTTAAAAAATGTACCAGAATATCAGATTTCTTTAGGTAATTAAGTTGCTATCTGAGGTGCATATAGATGCACATACTACCCTCGAAGCGTGAAATGGTGGAAACTATTTCCGAATATGTCGATGATGCTTTTTTAATAATTCTTCAGTTTTGAACAAAGTGAAAATTTATAGTGATGGATCAAAAGGGAACAAAATTGGTGATGAAATTATATGATTGATAGTTATAAGTTGTTATACGAGATCCATATGGTCAAACATACAACTTTCGATGCTTGAAATAAAGAAATTCTGTTGGAATGTCTAAATGATGCTATTTAAGTAAGTTTTCTTTTTAGCGAAAAAAATCAACGGCAACGGATCAAAAGTTTATGAAAAGGTGCTAAACATGAATAATTTATGTGGATAAGCTCTTCTAGGACTTCCATACGGCGGTCGAGACTACTCTCGAAGAATGGAATGATGGAAAGGCTGTTATAATGTGCCAAATATCCCATTTAAATGATTTTCGACTTTCAAAGGAGGAGAAAATGTAAAGTAATAAATCAAAAGGTTATTAAAAACTCTTAAAAAATATGTGACTCCTACATATATAAGTTGTTGTAGGATTTTCAAATGGCGGCATAGACCACTTCGAAACAAGAAACGGAGCAACGCTTCTTTCACTTGTTGGTAATGCAATTTAAACAAGTTTTCAGTTTCGCAAAAATCAAAAATCTACCATGATGGATAAAAAAGGTTAAAAATGTACCAGATTATCTTTAGGTAATTAAGTTGCTATCTGAGGTGCATATAGATGCACATACTACCCTCGAAGCATGAAATGGTGGAAACTATTTCCGAATATGTCGATGATGCTTTTTTAATAATTCTTCAGTTTTGAACAAAGTGAAAATTTATAGTGATGGATCAAAAGGGAACAAAATTGGTGATGAAATTATATGATTGATAGTTATAAGTTGTTATACGAGATCCATATGGTCAAACATACAACTTTCGGTGCTTGAAATAAATAAATGCTATTGGAATGTCTAAATGATGCTATTTAAGTAAGTTTTCTTTTTAGCGAAAAAAATCAACGGCAACGGATCAAAAGTTTATTGAAAGGTGCTAAACATGAATAATTTATGTGGATAAGCTCTTCGATGACTTCCATACGGCGGTCGAGACTACTCTCGAAGAATGGAATGATGGAAAGGCTGTTATAATGTGCCAAATATCCCATTTAAATGATTTCTGACTTTCAAAGGAGGAGAAAATTTAAAGTAATAAATCAAAAGGGTATTAAAAACTTGTAAAAAATATGTGACTCCTACATATATAAGTTGTTGTAGGATTTTCAAATGGCGGCATAGACCACTTCGAAACAAGAAACGAAGCAAGGCTTCTATCACTTGTCGGTAATGCAATTTAAACAAGTTTTTAGTTTTGCAAAAAATGAAAATCTACCATGATGGATAAAAAAGGTTAAAAAATGTACCAGAATGTTGGATTTCTTTAGGTAATTAAGTTGCTATCTGAGGTGCATATAGATGCACATACTACCCTCGAAGCGTGAAATGGTGGAAACTATTTCCGAATATGTCGATGATGCTTTTTAATAATTCTTCAGTTTTGAACAAAGTGAAAATTTATAGTGATGGATCAAAAGGGAACAAAATTGGTGATGAAATTATATGATTGATAGTTATAAGTTGTTATACGAGATCCATATGGTCAAACATACAACTTTCGGTGCTTGAAATAAAGAAATGCTGTTAGAATATCTAAATGATGCTATTTAAGTAAGTTTTCTTTTTAGCGAAAAAAATCAACGGCAATGGATCAAAAGTTTATGAAAAGGTGCTAAACATGAATAATTTATGTGGATAAGCTCTTCTATGACTTCCATACGGCGGCCGAGACTACTCTTGAAGAATGGAATGATGGAAAGACTTTTATAATGTGTCAAATATCCCATTTAAATGAGTTCCGACTTTCAAAGGAGGAGAAAATGTAAAGTAATAAATAAAAAGGTTCTTAAACACTAGTAAAAAGATATGTGACTCCTACATATATAAGTTGTTGTAGGATTTTCAAATGGCGGCATAGACCACTTCCAAACAAGAAACGAAGCAAGGCTTCTATCACTTGTCGGTAATGCAATTTAAACAAGTTTTTAGTTTCACAAAAATCGAAAATCTACCATGATGGATAAAAAAGGTTAAAAGTTGTACCAGAATATCAGATTTCTTTAGGTAATTAAGTTGCTATCTGAGGTGCATATAGATGCACATGCTACCCTCGAAGCGTGAAATGGTGCAAACGATTTCGGAATATGTCGATGATGCTTTTTTAATAATTCTTCAGTTTTGAACAAAGTGAAAATTTATGGTGATGGATCAAAAGGGAACAAAATTGGTGATGAAATTATATGATTGATAGTTATAAGTTGTTATACGAGACCCATATGGTCAAATATACAACTTTCGATGCTTGATATAAAGAAATGATGTTGGAATGTCTAAATGATGCTATTTAAGTAAGTTTTCTTTTTAGCGAAAAAAATCAACGGCAACGGATCAAAAGTTTATGAAAAGGTGCTAAACATGAATAATTATGTGGATAAGCTCTTCTATGACTTCAATACGACGGTCGAGACTACTCTTGAAGAATGGAATGATGGAAAGACTGTTATAATGTGTCAAATATCACATTTAAATGAGTTTCGACTTTCAAAGGAGGAGAAAATGTAAATTAATAAATCAAAAGGTTATTAAAAACTCGTAAAAAAATATGTGACTCCTACATATATAAGTTGTTGTAGGATTTTCAAATGGCGGCATAGAGCACTTTGAAACAAGAAACGAAGCAACGCTTCTATCACTTGTCGGTAATGCAATTTAAACAAGTTTTCAGTTTTGCAAAAATCGAAAATCTACCATGATGGATCAAAAAGGTTAAAAAATGTACCAGAATATCAGATTTCTTTAGGTAAGTAAGTTGCTATCTGAGGTGCATATAGATGCACATACTAACCTCGAAGCGTGAAATGGTGGAAACGATTTCAGAATATGTCGATGATGCTTCTTTAATAATTCTTCAGTTTTGAACAAAGTGAAAATTTACAGTGATGGATCAAAAGGGAACAAAATTGGTGATGAAATTATATGATTGATAGTTATAAGTTGTTATACGAGATCCATATGGTCAAACATACAACTTTCGATGCTTGAAATAAAGAAATGATGTTGGAATGTCTAAAGGATGCTATTTAAGTAAGTTTTCTTTGTAGCGAAAAAAATCAACGGCAACGGATCAAAAGTTTATAAAAAGCTGCTAAACATGAATAATTTATGTGGATAAGCTCTTCTATGACTTCCATACGACGGTCGAGACTACTCGAGAAGAATGGAATGATGGAAAGGCTGTTATAATGTGTCAAATATCCCATTTAAATGAGTTCCGACTTTCAAAGGAGGAGAAAATGTAAAGTAATAAATCAAAAGGTTATTAAAAACTAGTAAAAAATATGTGACTCCTACATATATAAGTTGCTATAGGATTTTCAAATGGCGGCATAGACCACTTCGAAACAAGAAACGAAGCAAGGCTTCTATCACTTGTCGGTAATGCAATTTAAACAAGTTTTCAGTTTTGAAAAAATTGAAAATCTACCATGATGGATAAAAAAGGTTAAAAAATGTACCAGAATGTTAGATTTCTTTAGGTAATTAAGTTGCTATCTAAGGTGCATATAGATGCACATACTACCCTTGAAGCGTGAAATGGTGAAAACTATTTCCGAATATGTCGATGATGCTTTTTAATAATTCTTCAGTTTTGAACAAAGTGAAAATTTATAGTGATGGATCAAAAGGGAACAAAATTGGTGATGAAATTATATGATTGATAGTTATAAGTTGTTATATGAGATCCATATGGTCAAACATACAACTTTCAATGCTTGAAATAAAGAAATGCTGTTGGAATATCTAAATCATGCTATTTAAGTAAGTTTTCTTTTTAGCGAAAAAAATCAACGGCAACGGATCAAAAGTTTATGAAAAGGTGCTAAACATGAATAATTTACGTGGATAAGCTCTTCTATGACTTCCATACGGTGGTCGAGACTACTCTTGAAGAATGGAATGATGGAAAGACTTTTATAATGTGTCAAATATCCCATTCAAATGAGTTCCGACTTTCAAAGGAGGAGAAAATGTAAAGTAACAAATCAAAAGGTTATTAAAAACTAGTAAAAAAATATGTGACTCCTACATATATAAGTTGTAGGATTTTCAAATGGCGACATAGACCACTTCCAAACAAGAAACGAAGCAAGGCTTGTATCACTTGTCGGTAATGCAATTTAAACAAGTTTTTAGTTTCGCAAAAATCAAATATCTACCATGATGGATAAAAAAGGTTAAAAATGTACCAGAATATTAGGTAATTAAGTTGCTATCTGAGGTGCATATAGATGCACATACTACCCTCGAAGCGTGAAATGGTGGAAACTATTTCCGAATATGTCGATGATGCTTTTTTAATAATTCTTCAGTTTTGAACAAAGTGAAAATTTATAGTGATGGATCAAAAGGGAACAAAATTGGTGATGAAATTATATGATTGATAGTTATAAGTTGTTATACGAGATCCATATGGTCAAACATACAACTTTCGATGCTTGAAATAAAGAAATATTGTTGGAATGTCTAAATGATGCTATTTAAGTAAGTTTTCTTTTTAGCGAAAAAAATCAACGGCAACGGATCAAAAGTTTATGAAAAGGAGCTAAACATGAATAATTTATGTGGATAAGCTCTTCTATGAATTCCATACGGCGGTCGCGACTACTCTCGAAGACTGGAATGATGGAAAGGTTGTTATAATGTGTCAAATATCCCATTTAAATGATTTCTGACTTTCAAAGGAGGAGAAAATGTAAAGTAATAAATCAAAATGTTATTTAAAACTAGTAAAAAATATGTGACTCCTACATATGTAAGTTGTTGTAGGATTTTCAAATGGCGGCATTGACCACTTCGAAACAAGAAACGAAGCAACGCTTCTATCAGTTGTCGGTAATGCAATTTAAACAAGTTTTCAGTTTTCCAAAAATCGAAAATCTACCATGATGGAGAAAAAAGGTTAAAAAATGTACAAGAATATCAGGTTTCTTTAGGTAATTAAGTTTCTATCTGAGGTGCATATAGATGCACATACTACCCTCGAAGCGTGAAATGGTGGAAACGATTTCGAAATATGTCGATGATGCTTTTTTAATAATTCTTCAGTTTTGAACAAAGTGAAAATTTATAGTGATGGATCAAAAGGGAACAAAATTGGTGATGAAATTATATGATTGATAGTTATAAGTTGTTATACGAGATCCATATGGTCAAACATACAACTTTCGATGCTTGAAATAAAGAAATGTTGTTGGAATTTCTAAATGATGCTATTTAAGTAAGTTTTCTTTTTAGCGAAAAAGATCAACGGCAACGGATCAAAAGTTTATGAAAAGGAGCTAAACATGAATAATTTATGTGGATAATCTCTTCTATGACTTCAATACAGCGGTTGAGACTACTCTCGAAGAATGGAATGATGGAAAGGCTGTTATAATGTGTCAAATATCATATTTAAATGATTTCCAACTTTCAAAGGAGGAGAAAATGTAAAGTAAGAAATCAAAAGGTTATTAACAACTAGTAAAAAATATGTGACTCCTACATATATAAGTTGTTGTAGGATTTTCAAATGGCGGCATAGACCATTTCAAAACAAGAAATGAAGCAACGCTTATATCACTTGTCGGTAATGCAATTTAAACAAGTTTTTAGTTTCCCAAAAATCGAAAATCTACCATGATGGATCAAAAAGGTTAAAAAATGTACCAGAATATCAGATTTCTTTAGGTAATTAAGTTGCTATCTGAGGTGCATATAAATGCACATACTACCCTCGAAGCGTGAAATGGTGGAAACGATTTCAGAGTATGTCGATGATGCTTTTTTAATAAGTCTTCAGTTTTGAACAAAGTGAAAATTTATAGTGATGGATCAAAGGGGAACAAAATTGGTGATGAAATTATATGATTGATAGTTATAAGTTGTTATACGAGATCCATATGCTCAAACATACAAGTTTCGATGCTTGAAATAAAGAAATCTTGTTGGAATGTCTAAAGGATGCTATTTAAGTAAGTTTTCTTTTTAGCGAAAAAAATCAACGGCAACGGATCAAATGTTTATGAAAAGGTGCTAAACATGAATAATTTATGTGGATAAGCTCTTCTATGACTTCCATACGATGGTCGAGACTACTCGAGAAGAATGGAATGATGGAAAGGCTGTTATAATGTGTCAAATATCCCATTTAAATGAGGTCCGACTTTCAAAGGAGGAGAAAATGTAAAGTAATAAATCAAAAGTTTATTAAAACTAGTAAAAAATATGTGACTCCTACATATGTAAGTTGTTGTAGGATTTTCAAATGGCGGCATAGACCACTTCGAAACAAGAAACGAAGCAACGCTTCTATCACTTGTCGGTAATGCAATTTAAACAAGTTTTCAGTTTCGCAAAAATAGAAAATCTACCATGATGGATCAAAAAGGTTAAAAAATGTACCAGATTATCAAATATCTTTAGGTAATTAAGTTGCTATCTGAGGTGCATATAGATGCACATACTACCCTCGAAGCGTGAAATGGTGGAAACGATTTCGGAATATGTCGATGCTGATTTTTTAATAATTCTTTAGTTTTGAACAAAGTGAAAAATTATAGTGATGGATCAAAAGGGAACAAAATTGGTGACGAAATTATATGATTGATAGTTATAAGTTGTTATATGAGATCCATATGGTCAAACATACAACTTTCGATGCTTGAAATAAAGAAATGTTATTGGAATGTCTAAATGATGCTATTTAAGTAAGTTTTCTTTTGAGCGAAAAAAATCAATGGCAACGGATCAAATGTTTATGAAAAGGAGCTAAACATGAATAATTTATATGGATAAGCTCTTCTATGACTTCCATACGGCGGTCGAGACTACTCTCGAAGAATGGAATGATGGAAAGGGTGTTATAATGTGTCAAATATCCCATTTAAATGAGTTCCGACTTTCAAAGGAGGAGAAAATGTAAAGTAATAAATCAAAAGGTTATTAAAACTAGTAAAAAAATATGTGACTCCTACATATATAAGTTGTTGTAGGATTTTCAAATGGCGGCATAGACCACTTCGAAACAAGAAACGAAGCAAGGCTTCTATCACTTGTTGGTAATGCAATTTAAACAAGTTTTCAGTTTCGCAAAAATCGAAAATCTACCCTGATCGATCAAAAAGGTTAAAAAATGTACCAGATTATCAAATATCTTTAGGTAATTAAGTTACTATCTGAGGTGCATATAGATGCACATACTACCCTCGAAGCGTGAAATGGTGGAAACGATTTTAGAATATGTCAATGATGCTTCATCTAAAGGGATCAAAATTGGTGATGAAATTATGTGATTACTAGTTATAAGTTGTTATACGAGATCCATATGGCCAAACATACAACTTCTGATGCTTGTATGGAAGAAATGTTGGTGGAATGTCTAAATGATGCTATTTAATTAAGTTTTGTTTTTAGCGAAAAAATCAATGGCAACGGGTCAAAAGTTTATGAAAAGGTGCTAAACATGAATAATTTATGTGGATAAGCTCTTCTATGACTTCCATACGATGGTCGAGACTACTCGAGAAGAATGGAATGATGGAAAGGCTGTTATAATGTGTCAAATATCCCATTTAAATGAGGTCCGACTTTCAAAGGAGGGGAAAATGTAAAGTAATAAATCAAAAGGTTATTAAAAACTCGGAAAAAAATATGTGACTCCTACATATATAAGTTGTTGTAGGATTTTCAAATGGCGGCATAGACCACTTCGAAACAAGAAACGAAGCAAGGCTTCTATCACTTGTCGGAAATGCAATTTAAACAAGTTTTTAGTATCACAAAAATTGAAAATCTACCATGATGGATAAAAAACGATAAAAAATGTACCAAAATATCAGATTTCTTTAGGTAATTAAGTTGCTATCTGAGGTGCATATAGATGCACATACTACCCTCGAAGTGTGAAATGGTGGAAACGATTTCAGAATATGTCGATGATGCTTTTTTAATAATTCTTAAGTTTTGAACAAAGTGAAAATTTATAGTGATGGATCAAAAGGGGACAAAATTGGTCAAAAGGTTATTAAAACTAGTAAAAAAATATGTGACTCGTACATATATAAGTTGTTTTAGGATTTTCAAATGGCGGCATAGACCACTTCGAAACAAGAAACGAAGAAAGGCTTCTATCACTTGTTGGTAATGCAATTTAAACAAGTTTTCAGTTTCGCAAAAATCGAAAATCTACTATGATGGATCAAAAAGGTTAAAAAATGTACCAGATTATCAAATATCTTTAGGTAATTAAGTTACTATCTGAGGTGCATATAGATGCACATACTACCCTCGAAGCGTGAAACGGTGGAAACGATTTTGGAATATGTCGATGATGCTTCATTAATAATGGATCTAAAGGGATCAAAATTGGTGATGAAATTATGTGATTACTAGTTATAAGTTGTTATACGAGATCCATATGGCCAAACATACAACTTCTGATGCTTGTATGCAAGAAATGTTGGTGGAATGTCTAAAAGATGCTATTTAAGTAAGTTTTGTTTTTAGCGAATAAAAAATCAATGGTAACGGATGAAAAGTTTATGAAAAGGTGCTAAACATGAACAATTTATGTGGATAAGCTATTCTATGACTTCCATACACCGGTCGAGACTACTCTCGAAGAATGGAATGATGGGAAGGCTGTTATAATGTGTCAAATATCCCATTTAAATAAGTTTCGACTTTCAAAGGAGGAGAAAATGTAAAGTAATAAATCAAAAGGTTATTATAACTAGTAAAAAAATATGTGACTCCTACATATATAAGTTGTTGTAGGATTTTCAAATGGCGGCATAGACCACTTCGAAACAAGAAAGGAAGCAACGCTTCTATCACTTGTCGGTAATGCAATTTAAACAAGTTTTCAATTTCGCAAAAATCGAAAATCTACTATGATGGATCAAAAAGGTTAAAAAATGTACCAGATTATCAGATTTCTTTAGGTAATTAAGTTAATATCTGAGGTGCATATAGATGCACATACTACCCTCGAAGCGTGAAATGGTGGAAACGATTTCAAAATATGTCGATGATGCTTCATTAATAATGGATCTAAAGGGATCAAAATTGGTGATGAAATTATGTGATTACTAGTTATAAGTTGTTATACGAGATCCATATGGCCAACCATACAACTTCTGATGCTTGTATGGAAGAAATGTTGGTGGAATGTCTAAATGATGCTATTTAAGTATGTTTTGTTTTTAGCGAATAAAAAATCGACGGTAACGGATGAAAAGTTTATGAAAAGGTGCTAAACATGAACAATTTATGTGGATAAGCTATTCTATGACTTCCATACACCGGTCGAGACTACTCTCGAAGAATGGAATGATGGAAAGGCTGTTATAATGTGTCAAATATCCCATTTAAATAAGTTTCGACTTTCAAAGGAGGAGAAAATGTAAAGTAATAAATCGAAAGGTTATTAAAACTAGTAAAAAAATATGTGACTCCTACATATATAAGTTGTTGTAGGATTTTCAAATGGCGGCATAGACCACTTCGAAACAAGGAACGAAGCAACGCTTCTATCACTTGTCCGTAATGCAATTTAAACAAGTTTTCAATTTCGCAAAAATCGAAAATCTACCATGATGGATCAAAAAGGTTAAAAAATGTACCAGATTATCAGATTTCTTTAGGTAATTAAGTTGCTATCTGAGGTGCATATATATGCAAATACTACCCTCGAAGCGTGAAATGGTGGAAATGATTTTGGAATATGTCGATGACGCTTTTTTAATAATTCTTTAGTTTTGAACAAAGTGAAAATTTATAGTGATGGATCAAAATGGAACAAAATTGGTGTTGAAATTATATGATTGATAGTTATAAGTTGTTATACGAGATCCATATGGTCAAACATAGAACTTTCGATGCTTGAAATAAATAAATGTTGTTGGAATGTCCAAATGATGCTATTTAAGTAAGTTTTCTTTTTAGCGAAAAAAATCAACGGCAACGGATCAAAAGTTTATGAAAAGGAGCTAAACATGAATAATTTATATGGATAAGCTCTTCTATGGCTTCCATACGGCGGTCGAGACTACTCTCAAAGAATGGAATGATGGAAAGGGTGTTATAATGTGTCAAATATCCCATTTAAATGAGTTCCGACTTTCAAAGGAGAAAATGTAAAGTAATAAATCAAAAGGTTATTAAAACTAGTAAAAAAAATATGTGACTCCTACATATATAAGTTGTTGTAGGATTTTCAAATGGCGCCATAGACCACTTCGAAACAAGAAACGAAGCAAGGCTTCTATCACTTGTTGGTAATGCAATTTAAACAAGTTTTCAATTTCGCAAAAATTGAAAATCTACTATGATGGATCAAAAAGGTTAAAAATGTACCAGATTATCAAATATCTTTAGGTAATTAAGTTACTATCTGAGGTGCATATAGATGCACATACTACCCTCGAAGCGTGAAATGGTGGAAACGATTTTGGAATATGTCGATGATGCTTCATTAATAATGGATCTAAAGGGATCAAAATTGGTGATGAAATTATGTGATTACTAGTTATAAGTTGTTATACGAGATCCATATGGCCAACCATACAACTTCTGATGCTTGTATGGAAGAAATGTTGGTGGAATGTCTAAATGATGCTATTTAAGTAAGTTTTGTTTTTAGCGAATAAAAAATCGACGGTAACGGATGAAAAGTTTATGAAAAGGTGCTAAACATGAACAATTTATGTGGATAAGCTATTCTATGACTTCCATACACCGGTCGAGACTACTCTCGAAGAATGGAATGATGGAAAGGCTGTTATAATGTGTCAAATATCCCATTTAAATAAGTTTCGACTTTCAAAGGAGGAGAAAATGTAAAGTAATAAATCAAAAGGCTATTAAAACTAGTAAAAAAAATATGTGACTCCAACATATATAAGTTGTTGGAGGATTTTCAAATGGCGGCATAGACCACTTCGAAAGAAGAAACGAAGCAACGCTTCTATCACTTGTCGGTAATGCAATTTAAACAAGTTTTCAATTTCGCAAAAATCAAAAATCTACCATGATGGATCAAAAAGGTTAAAAAATGTACCAGCTTATCATATTTCTTTAGGTAATTAAGTTGCTATCTGAGGTGCATATATATGCAAATACTACCCTCGAAGCGTGAAATGGTGGAAACAATTCCAAAATATGTCGATGACGCTTTTTTAATAATTCTTTAGTTGTGAACAAAGTGAAAATTTATAGTGATGGATCAAAAGGGAACAAAATTGGTGATGAAATTATATGATTGATAGTTATAAGTTGTTATACGAGATCCATATGGTCAAACACACAACTTTCGATGCTTCAAATAAAGAAATGTTGTTGGAATGTCTAAATGATGCTATTGAAGTAAGTTTTCTTTTTAGCGAAAAAAATCAACGGCAACGGATCAAAAGTTTATGAAAAGGAGCTAAACATGAATAATTTATGTGGATAAGCTCTTCTATGACTTCCATACGGCTGTTATAATGTGTTAAATATCCCATTTAAATGATTTCCGACTTTCAAAGGAGGACAAAATGTAAAGTAATAAATCAAAATGTTATTACAAACTAGTAAAAATATGTGACTCCTAAATAAGTTGTTGTAGGATTTTCAAATGGCGGCATTGTGACACCCGGATAATCAAGCTACAGTAATTCCCTGCTAATGGCCACATCATCACGATTACTGTTGTTAAACTCATGTTGGTTCGAAACCGATTCAAATTCGAATTCAAAATCAAGTCAAGTAAATAAGGGTTTTCAAATATTAAAACTAAAATGTTCGGGATGTGCCAAATAATTCATAAGTAATATAGGTGGGTAAACCAAGTCTTTACAAAAATATTTAAATGCACTAAACTAAATAAAACAGTAGCAAAAACAATTAGATAAATGCCTTTTATTAATTATAAAATATTAAACCATTTTATTTGAGGTTTAAACTTTTTGCGGCAGTGGTGTAATTACTAGAACTAATTTAGGTACTACTAGAATATTTTACAAAACTAAAATAGATTGATGAATGTAATCAAATAGAAAAGAAATAATACAAAATTAATAATAATAGAAAGAACCCCCCCCCCCTT
>NC_041386.1:943403-951152 GCF_002162155.2 Triticum dicoccoides | reverse complement strand
CTCACCGGAGCTCCTCTGCCTCGACCCCGCCGTCGCCGGATCGCCACCTCGACCCCCTCCTCGTCGGACCTCCCCGACCTCCGTCGAGCCCGCTGCCATTCCCCCTACGGCCACCGTGAGCATCCCCCTCTCCTCTCCCCCTCTGCTTCCGTCGCTGGATCTGACCGCGCCCGCATCTCGCGCTCCGGCCCCCGCACTCACCATGGCCGGACCGCGCCCTGGCCATGCCCCCGTGCGCTCCCGACGCCCGTTCGCGCCCTACCGCTGCCCGCTCTGCTCTTCCCCCGCACTCCACCGCCCCCTGACTCGCCTGCCGTGCTAGGCCTCGCTCCGCCAGGCCGGCCTGCGCGTGGCCTTGCCCATCGACGCCCGCGGCCGGCCACCACCGCTGCCTGCCGGCCGAGTACCGCCGGCGCCGTCGCCTCTGTGCGTGCGTGCATAGCCGCGGCCCGAGCCGGCTGTGTCACCGCCACATGGGGCCGGCCCTAATTAGCTTAGGGGCTAATCCCCTTTAAAACAAAACCCCCTGGAGCATGACTACTGGGCCCCACCCTGTAAAATAATTAAAAATAATAATAATAAAATAAATAAAAACAATAAATATAATTAATAAAATTAAAAATGATTTAATAAAATTAATTATTAATTAATTAATTAATTAAGTTAATTAATCCTGATTAGATTAACCTAATCACTAATTAAATTAACTAATCTGTAATTAAACTAAACAGAGAATGACAGGTGGGTCCCACTGGACCCACATGTCAGGTTGACCAAGTCAACTCTGTTGACTGCTGATGTCAGCATGACATCATGCCGATGTCATTAATATGTTTTCCGAATTAATTAAATAATTAAATAAATTCCAGACAATTCATAAAATCTTTAGAAAATCATATCTTTTAATCCGTAACTCGGATTAAAATATTTTCAACAAGAAAGTTGCTCAGAACGACGAGACGAATCCGGATACGCAGTCCGTTTGTCCGCCACACACCCCTAACATATCAAACTCGCAACTTTCCCCCTCCGGTTCCTCTGCCCGAAAACACGGGACCCCGGGAATACTTTCCCGGATGTTTTCCCCCCTTCACCGGTATCACCTACTACCGCGTTAGGGCACACCGAACACCGCGTATTGCCTTGTTATATTTTGTGATGCTTTGTTTGCTCTGTATTCATTATTTCTTCCCCCTCTTCTCTCCGGTAGACTACGAGACCGACGCTGCTACTGACCAGTTCGACTACGGAGTTGACGACCCCTCTCTCTCTCTCTTGCCAGAGCAACCAGGCAAGCCCCCCCCTTTGATCACCAGATATCGCCTACTCTTCTCTATACTGCTTGCATTAGAGTAATGTAGCATGTTACTGCTTTCCGTTAATCCTATTCTGATGCATAGCCTGTCATTGCTGCTACCGTCATTGATACCTTACCCGGAATCCTAAATGCTTAGTATAGGATGCTAGTGTTCCATCAGTGGCCCTACACTCTTGTCCGTCTGCCATGCTATACTACTGGGCTGTGATCACTTTGGGAGGTGATCACGGGCGTATACTATATACTTTACACAGTTACCTTACCTGTGATACTGTTCGGAGATGGGGGCTGAAGGGGCAGGTGGCTCCATCCCGGTAGAGGTGGGCCTGGGTTCCCGACGGCCCCCGACTATTACTTTGTGGTGGAGCGGCAGGGCAGGTTGAGACCACCTAGGAGACAGGTGGGCCTGGCCCTGTTCGGCGTTCGCGGATACTTAACATGCTTAACGAGATCTTGGTATTTGATCTGAGTCGGCTACGAGCCTATACGCACTAACCATCTACGCGGGAGTAGTTATGGGTATCCCGGCGTCGTGGTATCAGCCGAAGCCTTCTTGACGTCAGTGACTGAGTGGCGCGCGCCGGGTTGGACTGCGTTAACGCAACTTCCTTTGTAATGGAGGTTGCTAGGTCTGCTCACCGGCCGCGTACGCAACGTGCAGGTGTGCAATGGGCGATGGGCCCAGACCCCTGCACGCATAGGATTTAGACCGGCGTGCTGACCTCTCTGTTGTACCTAGGTGGGGCTGCGACGTGTTGATCTTCCGAGGCCGGGCATGACCCAGGAAAGTGTGTCCGGCCAAATGGGATCGAGCGTGTTGGGTTATGTGGTGCACCCCTGCAGGGAAGTTAATCTATTCGAATAGCCGTGATCTTCGGTAACAGGACGACTTGGAGTTGTACCTTGACCTTATGACAACTAGAACCGGATACTTAATAAAACACACCCTTCCAAGTTCCACAGACAACCCGGTGATCGCTTTTCTACAGGGCGACAAGGAGAGGATCGCCGGGTAGGATTATGCTATGCGATGCGACTGGAGATGCGCTTGGAGATGCTACCTGGATATGCTACTTGGTGATGCTACTTGGAGGACTTCAATCTACTCTCTTCTACATGCTGCAAGACGGAGGCTGCCAGAAGCGTAGTCTTCGACAGGATTAGCTATCCCCCTCTTATTCTGGCATTCTGCAGTTCAGTCCACTGATATGGCCTCCTTACACATATACCCATGCATATGTAGTGTAGTTCCTTGCTTGCGAGTACTTTGGATGAGTACTCACGGTTGCTTTCTCCCCCCTTTTTTCCCCTTTCCTTTCTTTCTGGTTGTCGCAACCAGAAGCTGGAGTCCAGGAGCCAGACGCCACCGTCGACGACGACCCCTACTACACTGGAGGTCCCTACTACTACGTGCTGCCCGCTGATGACGACCGGGAGTAGTTTAGGAGGATCCCAGGCAGGAGGCCTGCGCCTCTTTCGATCTGTATCCCAGTTCGTGCTAGCCTTCTTAAGGCAAACGTGTTTAACTTATGTCTGTACTCAGATATTGTTGCTTCCGCTGACTCGTCTATGATCGAGCACTTGTATTCGAGCCCTCGAGGCCCCTGGCTTGTATTATGATGCTTGTATGACTTATTTTATTTGTAGAGTTGTGTTGTGATATCTTCCCGTGAGTCCCTGATCTTGATCGTACACATTTGCGTGCATGATTAGTGTACGATTGAATCGGGGGCGTCACAAGTTGGTATCAGAGCCGACTGCCTATAGGAATTCCCCTTCCACACTCCTTGGCCGAAGTCGAGTCTAGACATTACAAAAACTTTTACTAACTTGGCTGTGTGCCTTACGGGCCCACGTCGCCATCGGGTGGTACTAGGATCTTTTACTCCTCGACCTTTACTCTGGGACTCTGATCTCTCTTCTATTCAGGTTAAATGAATTTTACTAAATCTAACATTAGGATCTCGTTATCACTTTCACCCAGAGAGCCTCTTATTACTGATGATCGTCTGCTGCACGTGAAGACCCTGAAGATACTCTCCGCTGTTAACCCGAGAACTTGTGTTCATCTTGTTTGCAATTCCCTTCCATCGTCAACCCTTATGGATAACTACTTGCAGTTGTTATTCTTACATTAATCCCCGGTTGTTCTTGTTATTACAAGATACCCCGAAACACTCGTCGTTGTTTCGATAATCCTTTGAGCTTGCTGCCTTGCAGTTCTTTGCTACATGAATACCCCTACGGATAATTTCTCGCACTTACCGAATATCCACTCATCCCCAGTTGATTCATGTATGTCACCAACCCTCGAAATACCATTCAATCTTCCGAAAATCCTGAGCATCCTATTGCTCTTGAAATTCTTGATTACTTGCATTATGGTTAATCCCATAAGTCTAGTAATCTTGTTGACATCCATTGTCATTATCATTTTGAGTCCATTGATTTGATTTGTTGCGAATGCTCGCAATCCTCAAACAGATCCTAGAATTCATCCTTCCGGCTCAGACGTCGTTTTAATCATGAACTGGTTCTCGACCAAACTATCTGTCGTCGATTGTGCCTCTGGTATATTCAATTGATCCATCCTTGATCAGAACGTCTGCTTCTGATCCTTTGTTTTGGAAATCATAATTCCTTTTTATTTAAGCTTTGAATTATTCAGATGATTCCATAACCTGTTGCATTTGCATTCCTTCCTCTTCTGGTTGAGTACCGATACTCATATCAGATCCTTTGTGGACTATCAAGTCCTTTGTTGGATTGTTATCCGACAGTGTCCTTCACATTTGAACACTTTGTGAGTTCTTCCCCTTATACATGATGCCCTTGTTAAGTTGTATCCTCTGCTTGGCCAACCATGCTCTGCTTTCGGGCTTGTGTTATTTACTCTGGAAACTTGTGGTATATGTTTCTAAGAAGCCCCTATGGGTTGAACATATGCCTTCTCTAAACCGTGTGAACCCGAAAGTTTTCACGAGTCATACTTATCTGGTATTGCACCAGGGAAAACTTTCAACAACTAATGTCATCTTCGAAATACGAGAGGTGAATGGAAGATTATGCATTGAGGAAGTGGGAGTCGACCTTGAACTTTGTGTTCATGCCCATGGACGCGATGTATATCCTATCATGGAAGCTTCTTGTAATAATAACTATTTCCTTGATAGCTAACATATGGTATCTGTGAATTGATCCCTTGCAACCGTGGTTCCGACCATGATTGTTCTTCTTTGATTCCATTTCTCGGACAAGTTAAAACAATTGTCTTCTATGGATTAATACACCCGTCCAATCTTTACTTTGATCTTGTGTCGAGTATTACCCCCTGGTATCTCAAGATTATCATGGAACTGCATAACTTCTTATGAGTTCTTCATCAAGTGCTACCTTTCCACTGATTCCAATTTTTCACGGGCTCTGAGTTATTATACACTCAAAGACACCGATAACTGAATCGAGTTCACATTGCGATTCAACAAGTATTTGAACCCATCACTGCTTACAAATTTATTAATCCTTCAAGTCATTCCTAGCCTGATCGGCTATATCATTATCGAGCTAATTTTAACTGTGCTACCCGGTCCTTCTTCCCGGAGCACAATTTTCGACGATGAACTAACCTTACGTCGATCATCATCGTCATATCATTTCACCTTGAACAACAAGCTTGGTTTCGAGTTTGTGTCGTACCCTTGGTTCCAATAACCTTTCACTTTATCATTACTTTGACTTGATGTCATCACCGATCGATTACATCTTCATGAACTCTCGCGACAAATGTGTCGTGAATATCATCAACATTCTAAGCTCTTCCAAGAGATCTATTGAAATCATGATGAGAAATACCATCCTTGCCCTCGATGATTGGTGTTATCAGCGACAACATTATTGCATTCCCTCCAACACAAAACTTGTTCATGTATTGTGTTGTACCTTGAGTTCCTTGCTATCCAACTTATGTTATATTCTACCGCGGAGTATTACCATCTTTGATGTTAAGAATGTTGTGAGGATTGCTCCACCTCTTAAGAATTCTTGCTATAATGATACTTCTCACCATCACCATTCTTTCTTGGTCCTCGTGTTGATTCCAACCGGGGTACCCACAAGTGAACGGTGTTGTTTGGATTATGCACTTCTAGCAACCCTATTGCTTTGAAGTTAATGATCGATAGTTCATTCTAAGTCCTTCGCTAATTGAATCACCATTCTGACATTGATCGTGCAACCCAATCCACATTTCGGGCGCACCTTTCAACCAATGTTTAATTGTGTATGTTTTCCTCGAGCATACTTCCTTATATCATTTGATCTGACAAATGTTATCTCCTTGTTCACCTAATGGTGGAAATCCATCTTTTGGGAATATCGGTGAATTGCCGTTGAGTTCACCAGACACCTCCTTGTCCTCTCCTTGGTTTAATGATGAACTATTGTTTCAGGAACCCGCTCCCATAGTTCATTTCCCGAGAATCTTACAATGTCATTTCGTCGATATGTGCCGCAGCTTTTCTTCTCAGACATCCTGAGTCTGAGGTATCCTGACACCAATCGGATCTGAATCTCGGTCAGATATGATGGTTGGGACATTTTCCAAGAGTTATGATATTGATCCTTTGATGACCCGGTAACATGATGTCATGCCTAGCACCCCCCCCCTCGGCTGGAGGACCTATCACTATAGATTCCTTTTCAGCAAGGTTATCCGTTCATCCATGGGGAAATTGTAAGACTTATTCTACAAGTTATTCCTGATGGATCCTTCGTGTTTCCAAAGTTTGATCTTCACCTGAAGACCATGTCAATTCTATCTCGAAGCATGTCTATGGTACTCCGATGTTTCAACAAGAACATTTGAAGCCCAATGCTAAATGTTTCTTGCTCAATTATCCAAACATCGCTGTATGGATAATGTCATGAAAATTTCTCTCCCCTCACCTAGAGGTTTTTTTTCTACTTAATATCATGTCATGGTTATCATGTTCTGCTTGTCCTTGGGAAGGATATACCCCCTGATATATGTGTTTAAACACATTTTCCTTTTCATTGTTCTGTTTAATCTGATAATCTTATTTTCCTTTCCGTTGGTTGGTTTAACCTTTCTTGAGGTCTATATAATCTAAGCAGTATTATTTTCCTGCTTATGTAAACACCTCAGTGTACAACTCTGTTAGTAAGACCCTGTTACTTTTGTTGGTGACATTTCGGTAACCACCGATGGACGAGAACTTTGCCTACTGGTCCGCCTCGTCCAACGAGCAGGAAAATGGTTCTCTTCGTCCCTCGTCCTTGGTACTGATGTTGTTGCCGACATAACTGATAGGCTATCCTCTGACATACCTTGCTTGCATGATCACGCAAGACTTCTCCGCCCTTCCTACTTTTAACCCACATGGTGGGCCCATAACCCACAGTTCCACAGGATCGAAACCTGACTCTCCTGTACACCCCGTGTTCCCAAAGTTATTCCTCCCGCGTTGACTCGCATGTAATTCATGAGCCACCTTCCAATGAGATCGTCAATTCTGGCATCGGACACAATAATTATTCCGTTGCTTGAAACCCCTTTTCACCTTCTGCCTAGGCAATGAACGATTGCCTGGCTGCTTGAAACTTCTTATTGTACCTTCCAACTATACTCTCGATGTGTTTTATTTTGTTCAACTCGAGAGGTACTCATATGCTCATTCATGGGTTAATCCCAGATTATTACCCTTATAGCATTCTGTCGTTGCTGATCTGCCCCGTTACCTATTCTTAAATACGATGAAGATCCCGAAGAAAGGATGCCGACTTCATCATGATGACCTGAAGCAGAGGACTGAAGACATCAATGTAATGGATCGACCTCTTCGAGAAGAGCAACCAAGACCGATAAGATTCGTTAGATTTTTCGTAACCCAATCCCTCCCCCCTTGCTCCCCTCCTAAATCTTGGGACGAGATTTCTTGTAGTGGAGGAGAATTGTGACACCCGGATAATCAAGCTACAGTAATTCCCTGCTAATGGCCACGTCATCACGATTACTGTTGTTAAACTCACGTTGGTTCGAAACCGATTCAAATTCGAATTCAAAATCAAGTCAAATAAATAAGGGTTTTCAAATATTAAAACTAAAATGTTCGGGATGTGCCAAATAATTCATAAGTAATATAGGTGGGTAAACCAAGTCTTTACAAAAATATTTAAATGCACTAAACTAAATAAAACAGTAGCAAAAACAATTAGATAAATGCCTTTTATTAATTATAAAATATTAAACCATTTTATTTGAGGTTTAAACTATTTGCGGCAGTGGTGTAATTACTAGAACTAATTTAGGTACTACTAGAATATTTTACTTAACTAAAATAGATTGATGAATGTAATCAAATAGAAAAGAAATAATACAAAATTAATAATAATAGAGAGAACCCCCCCCCCCT
>NC_041386.1:925635-943086 GCF_002162155.2 Triticum dicoccoides | reverse complement strand
CCGAAATATCTCCCCCCCTCTCTCCCGATTGGATCGGGAGGGGGAACAAACCACCGACGCCACCGCCTCGATCCCGTTCCCCCCTCCCGGAGCTGCCTCGTCGCCGTTCCGTCCTCGACCTCCTCTTCGTCAGATCCCGCCGGAACTCGTTGCGCCGCCGCCTGCCATCGACGCCTGCCTCCTCATCTCCTCCCCGCCGCCCGACGTGCTCGACGCCGGCGTCGCATCGCCACCGCTTGGAGGACCTCCCCGCCGTCGCCGTTCATTGGGGCAACCTCACCGGAGCTCCTCTGCCTCGACCCCGCCGTCGCCGGATCGCCACCTCGACCCCCTCCTCGTCGGACCTCCCCGACCTCCGTCGAGCCCGCTGCCATTCCCCCTACGGCCACCGTGAGCATCCCCCTCTCCTCTCCCCTTCTGCTTCCGTCGCTGGATCTGACCGCGCCCGCATCTCGCGCTCCGGCCCCCGCACTCACCATGGCCGGACTGCGCCCTAGCCATGCCCCCGTGCGCTCCCGACGCCCGTTCACGCCCTACCGCTGCCCGCTCTGCTCTTCCCCCGCACTCCACCGCCCCCTGACTCGCCTGCCGTGCGTGGCCTCGCTCCGCCAGGCCGGCCTGCGCGTGGCCTTGCCCGTCGACGCCCGCGGCTGGCCACCACCGCTGCCTGCCGGCCGAGTACCGCCGGCGCCGTCGCCTCTGTGCGTGCGTGCATAGCCGCGGCCCGAGCCGGCTGTGTCACCACCACATGGGGCCGGTCCTAATTAGCTTAGGGGCTAATCCCCTTTAGAACAAAACCCCCTGGAGCATGACTACTGGGCCCCACCCTGTAAAATAATTAAAAATAATAAATAATAAAATAAATAAAAACAATAAATATCATTAATAAAATTAAAAATGGTTTAATAAAATTAATTATTAATTAATTAATTAATTAAGTAATTAATTAAGTTAATTAATCCTGATTAGATTAACCTAATCACTAATTAAATTAACTAATCTGTAATTAAACTAAACAGAGAATGACAGGTGGGTCCCACTGGACCCACATGTCAGGTTGACCAAGTCAACTCTGTTGACTGCTGATGTCAGCATGACATCATGCCGATGTCATTAATCTGTTTTCTGAATTAATTAAATAATTAAATGAATTCCAGAAAATTCATAAAATCTTTAGAAAATCATATCTTTTAATCCGTAACTCGGATTAAAATATTTTCAACACGAAAGTTGCTCAGAACGACGAGACGAATCCGGATATGCAGTCCGTTCGTCCGCCACACACCCCTAACATATCAAACTCGCAACTTTCCCCCTCCGGTTCCTTTGCCCGAAAACACGGAACCCCGGGAATACTTTCTCGGATGTTTTTCCCCCCTTCACCAGTATCACCTACTACCGCGTTAGGGCACACCGAACACCGCGTATTTCCTTGTTATATTTTGTGATGCTTTGTTTGCTCTGTATTCATTATTTCTTCCCCCTCTTCTCTCCGGTAGACTACGAGACCGACGCTGCTACTGACCAGTTCGACTACGGAGTTGACGACCCCTCTCTCTCTCTCTTGCCAGAGCAACCAGGCAAGCCCCCCCTTTGATCACCAGATATCGCCTACTATTCTCTATACTTCTTGCACTAGAGTAATGTAGCATGTTACTGCTTTCCGTTAATCCTATTCTGATGCATAGCCTGTCATTGCTGCTACCGTCATTGATACCTTACCCGCAATCCTAAATGCTTAGTATAGGATGCTAGTGTTCCATCAGTGGCCCTACACTCTTGTCCGTCTGCCATGCTATACTACTGGGCTGTGATCACTTTGGGAGGTGATCACGGGCGTATACTATATACTTTACACAGTTACCTTACCTGTGATACTGTTCGGAGATGGGGGCTGAAGGGGCAGGTGGCTCCATCCCGGTAGAGGTGGGCCTGGGTTCCCGACGGCCCCCGACTATTACTTTGTGGCGGAGCGGCAGGGCAGGTTGAGACCACCTAGGAGACAGGTGGTCCTGGCCATGTTCGGCGTTCGCGGATACTTAACACGCTTAACGAGATCTTGGTATTTGATCTGAGTTGGCTACGAGCCTATACGCACTAACCATCTACGCGGGAGTAGTTATGGGTATCCCGGCATCGTGGTATCAGCCGAAGCCTTCTTGACATCAGCGACTGAGTGGCGCGCGCCGGGTTGGACTGCGTTAACGCAACTTCCTTTGTAATGGAGGTTGCTAGGTCTGCTCACCGGCCACGTACGCAACGTGCAGGTGTGCAATGGGCGATGGGCCCAGACCCCTGCGCGCATAGGATTTAGACCGCCGTGCTAACCTCTCTGTTGTACCTAGGTGGGGCTGCGACGTGTTGATCTTCCGAGGCCGGGCATGACCCAGGAAAGTGTGTCCGGCCAAATGGGATCGAGCCTGTTGGGTTATGTGGTGCACCCCTGCAGGGAAGTTAATCTATTCGAATAGCCGTGATCTTCGGTAACAGGACGACTTGGAGTTGTACCTTGACCTTGTGACAACTAGAACCGGATACTTAATAAAACACACCCTTCCAAGTTCCACAGACAACCCGGTGATCGCTTTTCTACAGGGCAACGAGGAGAGGATCGCCGGGTAGGATTATGCTATGCGATGCGACTGGAGATGCGTTTGGAGATGCTACTTGAATATGCTACTTGGAGATGCTACTTGGAGGACTTCAATCTACTCTCTTCTACATGCTGCAAGACGGAGGCTGCCAGAAGCGTAGTCTTCGACAGGATTAGCTATCCCCCTCTTATTCTGGCATTCTGCAGTTCAGTCCACTGATATGGCCTCCTTACACATATACCCATGCATATGTAGTGTAGTTCCTTGCTTGCGAGTACTTTGGATGAGTACTCACGGTTTCTTTCTCCCCCCTTTTTCCCCTTTCCTTTCTTTCTGGTTGTCGCAACCAGAAGCTGGAGTCCAGGAGCCAGACGCCACCGTCGACGACGACCCCTACTACACTGGAGGTGCCTACTACTACGTGCTGCCCATTGATGACGACCGGGAGTAGTTTAGGAGGATCCCAGGCAGGAGGCCTGCGCCTCTTTCGATCTGTATCCCAGTTCGTGCTAGCCTTCTTAAGGCAAACGTGTTTAACTTATGTCTGTACTCAGATATTGTTGCTTCCGCTGACTCGTCTATAATCGAGCACTTGTATTCGAGCCCTCGAGGCCCCTGGCTTGTATTATGATGCTTGTATGACTTATTTTATTTGTAGAGTTGTGTTGTGATATCTTCCCGTGAGTCCCTGATCTTGATTGTGCACATTCGCGTGCATGATTAGTGTACGATTGAATCGGGGGCGTCACAGGCATAGACCACTTCGAAACAAGAAATGAAGCAACGCTTCTATCACTTGTCGGTAATGCAATTTAAACAAGTTTTCAGTTTCGCAAAAATCAAAAATCTACCATGATGGATCAAAAAGGTTAAAAAATGTACCAGATTATCAAATATCTTTAGGTAATTAAGTTTCTATCTGAGGTGCATATAGATGCACATACTACCCTCGAAGCGTGAAATGGTGGAAACGATTTCGGAATATGTCGATGATGCTTCATTAATAATGGATCTAAAGGGATCAAAATTGGTGATGAAATTATGTGATTATTAGTTATAAGTTCTTGTACGAGATCCATATGGCCAAACATACAACTTCTGATGCTTGTATGGAAGAAATGTTGGTGGAATGTCTAAATGATGCTATTTAAGTATGTTTTGTTTTTAGCGAATAAAAAATCGACGGTAACGGATGAAAAGTTTATGAAAAGGTGCTAAACATGAACAATTTATGTGGATAAGCTATTCTATGACTTCCATACACCGGTCGAGACTACTCTCAAAGAATGGAATGATGGAAAGGCTGTTATAATGTGTCAAATATCCCATTTAATAAGTTTCAACTTTCAAAGGAGGAGAAAATGTAAAGTAATAAATCAAAAGGTTATTAAAACTAGTAAAAAAATATGTGACTCCTACATATATAAGTTGTTGTAGGATTTTCAAATGGCGGCATAGACCACTTAGAAACAAGAAACGAAGCAACGCTTCTATCACTTGTCGGTAATGCAATTTAAAGAAGTTTTCAATTTCGCAAAAATCGAAAATCTACCATGATGGATCAAAAAGGTTAAAAAATGTACCAGATTATCAGATTTCTTTAGGTAATTAAGTTGCTATCTGAGGTATATATATATATGCAAATACTACCCTCGAAGCGTGAAATGGTGGAAATGATTTCGGAATATGTCGATGACGCTTTTTTAATAATTCTTCAGTTTTGAACAAAGTGAAAATTTATAGTGATGGATCAAAAGGGAACAAAATTGGTGATGAAATTATATGATTGATACTTATAAGTTGTTATACGAGATCCATATGGTCAAACATACAACTTTCGATGCTTGAAATAAAGAAATGTTGTTGGAATGTCAAAATGATGCTATTTAAGTATGTTTTCTTTTTAGCAAAAAAAATCAACGGCAATGGATCAAAAGTTTATGAAAAGGAGCTAAACATGAATAATTTATGTGGATAAGCTCTTCTATGACTTCCATACGGCGGTCGAGACTACTCTCGAAGAATGGAACGATGGAAAGACTGCTATAATGTGTCAAATATCCCATTTAAATGATTTCCGACTTTCAAAGGAGGAGAAAATGTAAAGTAATAAATCAAAAGGTTATTAAACACTAGTAAAAAATATGTGACTCCTACATATATAAGTTGTTGTAGGATTTTCAAATGGCGGCATAGACCACTTCGAAACAAGAAACGAAGCAAGGCTTCTATCACTTGTTGGTAATGCAATTTAAACAAGTTTTCAGTTTTCCAAAAATCGAAAATCTACTATGATGGATCAAAAAGGTTAAAAAAATGTACCAGATTATCAAATATCTTTAGGTAATTAAGTTACTATCTGAGGTGCATATAGATGCACATACTACCCTCGAAGCGTGAAATGGTGGAAACGATTTTGGAATATGTCGATGACGCTTCATTAATAATGGATCTAAAGGGATCAAAATTGGTGATGAAATTATGTGATTACTAGTTATAAGTTGTTATACGAGATCCATATGGCCAAACATACAACTTCTAATGCTTGTATGGAAGAAATGTTGGTGGAATGTCTAAATGATGCTATTTAAGTAAGTTTTGTTTTTAGCGAATAAAAAATCGACGGTAACGGATGAAAAGTTTATGAAAAGGTGCTAAACATGAATAATTTATGTGGATAAGCTATTCTATGACTTCCATACACCGGCCGAGACTACTCTCGAAGAATGGAATGATGGAAAGGCTGTTATAATGTGCCAAATATCCCATTTAAATAAGTTTCGACTTTCAAAGGAGGAGAAAATGTAAAGTAATAAATCAAAAGGTTATTAAACACTAGTAAAAAATATGTGACTCCTACATATATAAGTTGTTGTAGGATTTTCAAATGGCGGCATAGACCACTTCGAAACAAGAAACGAAGCAAGGCTTCTATCACTTGTTGGTAATGCAATTTAAACAAGTTTTCAGTTTTCCAAAAATCGAAAATCTACTATGATGGATCAAAAAGGTTAAAAAAATGTACCAGATTATCAAATATCTTTAGGTAATTAAGTTACTATCTGAGGTGCATATAGATGCACATACTACCCTCGAAGCGTGAAATGGTGGAAACGATTTTGGAATATGTCGATGACGCTTCATTAATAATGGATCTAAAGGGATCAAAATTGGTGATGAAATTATGTGATTACTAGTTATAAGTTGTTATACGAGATCCATATGGCCAAACATACAACTTCTAATGCTTGTATGGAAGAAATGTTGGTGGAATGTCTAAATGATGCTATTGAAGTAAGTTTTGTTTTTAGCGAATAAAAAATCGACGGTAACGGATGAAAAGTTTACGAAAAGGTGCTAAACATGAATAATTTATGTGGATAAGCTATTCTATGACTTCCATACACCGGCCGAGACTACTCTCGAAGAATGGAATGATGGAAAGGCTGTTATAATGTGCCAAATATCCCATTTAAATAAGTTTCGACTTTCAAAGGAGGAGAAAATGTAAAGTAATAAATCAAAAGGTTATTAAAACTAGTAAAAAAATATGTGACTCCTACATATATATGTTGTTGTAGGATTTTCAAATGGCGGCATAGACCACTTAGAAACAAGAAACGAAGCAACGCTTCTATCACTTGTCGGTAATGCAATTTAAACAAGTTTTCAATTTCGCAAAAATCAAAAATCTACCATGATGGATCAAAAAGGTTAAAAAATGTACCAGATTATCAGATTTCTTTAGGTAATTAAGTTTCTATCTGAGGTATATATATATATATATATATATATATATATATATATATATATATATATATATATATATATATATATAGATGCAAATACTACCCTCGAAGCGTGAAATGGTGGAAACAATTTCGGAATATGTCGATGATGCTTTTTTAATAATTCTTCAGTTTTGAACAAAGTGAAAATTTATAGTGATGGATCAAAAGGGAACAAAATTGGTGATGAAATTATATGATTGATACTTATAAGTTGTTATACGAGATCCATATGGTCAAACATACAACTTTCGATGCTTGAAATAAAGAAATGTTGTTGGAATGTCTAAATGATGCTATTTAAGTAAGCTTTCTTTTTAGCGAAAAAAATCAACGGCAACAGATCAAAAGTTTATGAAAAGGAGCTAAACATGAATAATTTATGTGGATAAGCTCTTCTATGACTTCCATACGGCGGTCGAGACTACTCTCGAAGAATGGAACGATGGAAAGACTGCTATAATGTGTCAAATATCCCATTTAAACGATTTCCGACTTTCAAAGGAGGAGAAAATGTAAAGTAATAAATCAAAAGGTTATTAAACACTAGTAAAAAATATGTGACTCCTACATATATAAGTTGTTGTAGGATTTTCAAATGGCGGCATAGACCACTTCGAAACAAGAAACGAAGCAAGGTTTCTATCACTTGTTGGTAATGCAATTTAAACAAGTTTTCAGTTTCGCAAAAATCGAAAATCTACTATGATGGATCAAAAAGTTTAAAAAATGTACCAGATTATCAAATATCTTTAGGTAATTAAGTTACTATCTGAGGTGCATTTAGATGCACATACTACCCTCGAAGCGTGAAATGGTGGAAACGATTTTGGAATATGTCGATGATGCTTCATTAATAATGGATCTAAAGGGATCAAAATTGGTGATGAAATTATGTGATTACTAGTTATAAGTTGTTATACGAGATCCATATGGCCAAACATACAACTTCTGATGCTTGTATGGACGAAATGTTGGTGGAATGTCTAAATGATGCTATTTAAGTAAGTTTTGTTTTTAGCGAATAAAAAATCGACGGTAACGGATGAAAAGTTTATGAAAAGGTGCTAAACATGAACAATTTATGTGGATAAGCTATTCTATGACTTCCATACACCGGTCGAGACTACTCTCGAAGAATGGAATGATGGAAAGGCTGTTATAATGTGTCAAATATCCCATTTAAATAAGTTTCACTTTCAAAGGAGGAGAAAATGTAAAGTAATAAATCAAAAGGTTATTAAAACTAGTAAAAAAATATGTGACTCCTACATATATAAGTTGTTGTAGGATTTTCAAATGGCGGCATAGACCACTTAGAAACAAGAAACGAAGCAACGCTTCTATCACTTGTCGGTAATGCAATTTAAAGAAGTTTTCAATTTCGCAAAAATCGAAAATCTACCATGATGGATCAAAAAGGTTAAAAAATGTACCAGATTATCAGATTTCTTTAGGTAATTAAGTTGCTATCTGAGGTATATATATATATATATATATATATATATATATATATATATATATATGCAAATACTACCCTCGAAGCGTGAAATGGTGGAAACGATTTCGGAATATGTCGATGACGCTTTTTTAATAATTCTTCAGTTTTGAACAAAGTGAAAATTTATAGTGATGGATCAAAAGGGAACAAAATTGGTGATGAAATTATATGATTGATACTTATAAGTTGTTATACGAGATCCATATGGTCAAACATACAACTTTCGATGCTTGAAATAAAGAAATGTTGTTGGAATGTCTAAATGATGCTATTTAAGTAAGTCTTCTTTTTAGCGAAAAAAATCAACGGCAACGGATCAAAAGTTTATGAAAAGGAGCTAAACATGAATAATTTATGTGGATAAGCTCTTCTATGACTTCCATACGGCGGTCGAGACTACTCTCGGAGAATGGAACGATGGAAAGACTGCTATAATGTGTCAAATATCCCATTTAAATGATTTCCGACTTTCAAAGGAGGAGAAAATGTAAAGTAATAAATCAAAAGGTTATTAAACACTAGTAAAAAATATGTGACTCCTACTTATATAAGTTGTTGTAGGATTTTCAAATGGCGGCATAGACCACTTCGAAACAAGAAACGAAGCAAGGCTTCTATCACTTGTTGGTAATGCAATTTAAACAAGTTTTCAGTTTCGCAAAAATCAAAAATCTACTATGATGGATCAAAAATGTTAAAAAATGTACCAGATTATCAAATATCCTTAGGTAATTAAGTTACTATCTGAGGTGCATATAGATGCACATACTACCCTCGAAGCGTGAAATGGTGGAAACGATTTTGGAATATGTCGATGATGCTTCATTAATAATGGATCTAAAGGGATCAAAATTGGTGATGAAATTATGTGATTACTAGTTATAAGTTGTTATACGAGATCCATATGGCCAAACATACAACTTCTGATGCTTGTATGGAAGAAATGTTGGTGGAATGTCTAAATGATGCTATTTAAGTAAGTTTTGTTTTTAGCGAATAAAAAATCGACGGTAACGTATGAAAAGTTTATGAAAAGGTGCTAAACATGAACAATTTATGTGGATAAGCTATTCTATGACTTCCATACACCGGTCGAGACTACTCTCGAGGAATGGAATGATGGAAAGGCTGTTATAATGTGTCAAATATCCCATTTAAATAAGTTTCGACTTTCAAAGGAGGAGAAAATGTAAAGTAATAAATCAAAAGTTTTTAAAACTAGTAAAAAAATATGTGACTCCTACATATATAAGTTGTTGTAGGATTTTCAAATGGCGGCATAGACCACTTAGAAACAAGAAACGAAGCAACGCTTCTATCACTTGTCGGTAATGCAATTTAAACAAGTTTTCAATTTCGCATAAATCAAAAATCTACCATGATGGATCAAAAAGGTTAAAAAATGTACCAGATTATCAGATTTCTTTAGGTAATTAAGTTGCTATCTGAGGTGCATATATATGCAAATACTACCCTCGAAGCGTGAAATGGTGGAAACGATTTGGGAATATGTCGATGACGCTTTTTTAATAATTCTTCAGTTTTGAACAAAGTGAAAATTTATAGTGATGGATCAAAAGGGAACAAAATTGGTGATGAAATTATATGATTGATACTTATAAGTTGTTATACGAGATCCATATGGTCAAACATACAACTTTCGATGCTTGAAATAAAGAAATGTTGTTGGAATGTCTCAATGATGCTATTTAAGTAAGTTTTCTTTTTAGCTAAAAAAATCAAAGGCAACGGATCAAAAGTTTATGAAAAGGAGCTAAACATGAATAATTTATGTGGATAAGCTCTTCTATGACTTCCATACGGCGGTCGAGACTACTCTCGGAGAATGGAACGATGGAAAGACTGCTATAATGTGTCAAATATCCCATTTAAATGATTTCCGACTTTCAAAGGAGGAGAAAATGTAAAGTAATAAATCAAAAGGTTATTAAACACTAGTAAAAAATATGTGACTCCTACATATATAAGTTGTTGTAGGATTTTCAAATGGCGGCATAGACCACTTCGAAACAAGAAACGAAGCAAGGCTTCTATCACTTGTTGGTAATGCAATTTAAACAAGTTTTCAGTTTCGCAAAAATCGAAAATCTACTATGATGGATCAAAAAGGTTAAAAAATGTACCAGATTATCAAATATCTTTAGGTAATTAAGTTACTATCTGAGGTGCATATAGATGCACATACTACCCTCGAAGCGTGAAATGGTGGAAACGATTTTGGAATATGTCGATGATGCTTCATTAATAATGGATCTAAAGGGATCAAAATTGGTGATGAAATTATGTGATTACTAGTTATAA
The DNA here is from genome assembly GCF_002162155.2 of Triticum dicoccoides. Classification (NCBI taxonomy): domain Eukaryota; kingdom Viridiplantae; phylum Streptophyta; class Magnoliopsida; order Poales; family Poaceae; genus Triticum; species Triticum dicoccoides. Next base: position 932,881 of record NC_041386.1, on the reverse strand, counting down.
GTTGTTATACAAGATCCATATGGCCAAACATACAACTTCTGATGCTTGTATGGAAGAAATGTTGGTGGAATGTCTAAATGATGCTATTTAAGTAAGTTTTGTTTTTAGCGAATAAAAAATCGACGGTAACGGATGAAAAGTTTATGAAAAGGTGCTAAACATGAACAATTTATGTGGATAAGCTATTCTATGACTTCCATACACCGGTCGAGACTACTCTCGAAGAATGGAATGATGGAAAGGCTGTTATAATGTGTCAAATATCCCATTTAAATAAGTTTCGACTTTCAAAGGAGGAGAAAATGTAAAGTAATAAATCAAAAGGTTATTAAAACTAGTAAAAAAATATGTGACTCCTACATATATAAGTTGTTGTAGGATTTTCAAATGGCGGCATAGACCACTTAGAAACAAGAAACGAAGCAACGCTTCTATCACTTGTCGGTAGTGCAATTTAAACAAGTTTTCAATTTCGCAAAAATCAAAAATCTACCATGATGGATCAAAAAGATTAAAAAATGTACCAGATTATCAGATTTCTTTAGGTAATTAAGTTGCTATCTGAGGTGCATATATATGCAAATACTACCCTCGAAGCGTGAAATGGTGGAAACGATTTGGGAATTTGTCGATGACGCTTTTTTAATAATTCTTCAGTTTTGAACAAAGTGAAAATTTATAGTGATGGATCAAAAGGGAACAAAATTGGTGATGAAATTATATGATTGATACTTATAAGTTGTTATACGAGATCCATATGGTCAAACATACAACTTTCGATGCTTGAAATAAAGAAATGTTATTGGAATGTCTAAATGATGCTATTTAAGTAAGTTTTCTTTTTAGCAAAAAAATCAATGGCAACGGATCAAAAGTTTATGAAAAGGAGCTAAACATGAATAATTTATATGGATAAGCTCCTCTATGACTTCCATACGGCGGTCGAGACTACTCTCGAAGAATGGAATGATGGAAAAGCTGTTATAATGTGTGAAATATCCCATTTAAATGAGTTCCGACTTTCAAAGGAGGAGAAAATGTAAAGTAATAAATCAAAAGGTTATTAAAACTAGTAAAAAATATGTGACTCCTACATATATAAGTTGTTGTAGGATTTTCAAATGGCGGCATAGACCACTTCGAAACAAGAAACGAAGCAAGGCTTCTATCACTTGTTGGTAATGCAATTTAAACAAGTTTTCAGTGTCGCAAAAATCGAAAATCTACTATGATGGATCAAAAAGGTTAAAAAATGTACCAGATTATCAAATATCTTTAGGTAATTAAGTTACTATCTGAGGTGCATATAGATGCACATACTACCCTCGAAGCGTGAAATGGTGGAAACGATTTTGGAGTATGTCGATGACGCTTCATTAATAATGGATGTAAAGGGATCAAAATTGGTGATGAAATTATGTGATTACTAGTTATAAGTTGTTATACGAGATCCATATGGCCAAACATACAACTTCTGATGCTTGTATGGAAGAAATGTTGGTGGAATGTCTAAATGATGCTATTTAAGTAAGTTTTGTTTTTAGCGAATAAAAAATCGACGGTAACGGATGAAAAGTTTATGAAAAGGTGCTAAACATGAACAATTTATGTGGATAAGCTATTCTATGACTTCCATACACCGGTCGAGACTACTCTCGAAGAATGGAATGATGGAAAGGCTGTTATAATGTGTCAAATATCCCATTTAAATAAGTTTCGACTTTCAAAGGAGGAGAAAATGTAAAGTAATAAATCAAAAGGTTATTAAAACTAGTAAAAAAATATGTGACTCCTACATATATAAGTTGTTGTAGGATTTTCAAATGGCGGCATAGACCACTTAGAAACAAGAAACGAAGCAACGCTTCTATCACTTGTCGGTAGTGCAATTTAAACAAGTTTTCAATTTCGCAAAAATCAAAAATCTACCATGATGGATCAAAAAGATTAAAAAATGTACCAGATTATCAGATTTCTTTAGGTAATTAAGTTGCTATCTGAGGTGCATATATATGCAAATACTACCCTCGAAGCGTGAAATGGTGGAAACGATTTGGGAATTTGTCGATGACGCTTTTTTAATAATTCTTCAGTTTTGAACAAAGTGAAAATTTATAGTGATGGATCAAAAGGGAACAAAATTGGTGATGAAATTATATGATTGATACTTATAAGTTGTTATACGAGATCCATATGGTCAAACATACAACTTTCGATGCTTGAAATAAAGAAATGTTATTGGAATGTCTAAATGATGCTATTAAGTAAGTTTTCTTTTTAGCAAAAAAATCAATGGCAACGGATCAAAAGTTTATGAAAAGGAGCTAAACATGAATAATTTATATGGATAAGCTCCTCTATGACTTCCATACGGCGGTCGAGACTACTCTCGAAGAATGGAATGATGGAAAAGCTGTTATAATGTGTGAAATATCCCATTTAAATGAGTTCCGACTTTCAAAGGAGGAGAAAATGTAAAGTAATAAATCAAAAGGTTATTAAAACTAGTAAAAAATATGTGACTCCTACATATATAAGTTGTTGTAGGATTTTCAAATGGCGGCATAGACCACTTCGAAACAAGAAACGAAGCAAGGCTTCTATCACTTGTTGGTAATGCAATTTAAACAAGTTTTCAGTGTCGCAAAAATAGAAAATCTACTATGATGGATCAAAAAGGTTAAAAAATGTACCAGATTATCAAATATCTTTAGGTAATTAAGTTACTATCTGAGGTGCATATAGATGCACATACTACCCTCGAAGCGTGAAATGGTGGAAACGATTTTGGAGTATGTCGATGACGCTTCATTAATAATGGATCTAAAGGGATCAAAATTGGTGATGAAATAATGTGATTACTAGTTATAAGTTGTTATACGAGATCCATATGGCCAAACATACAACTTCTGATGCTTGTATGGAACAAATGTTGATGGAATGTCTAAATGATGCTATTTCAATAAGTTTTGTTTTTAGCAAATAAAAAATCGACGGTAACGGATGAAAAGTTTATGAAAAGGTGCTAAACATGAACAATTTATGTGGATAAGCTATTCTATGACTTCCATACACCGGTCGAGACTACTCTCGAGGAATGGAATGATGGAAAGGCTGTTATAATGTGTCAAATATCCCATTTAAATAAGTTTCGACTTTCAAAGGAGGAGAAAATGTAAAGTAATAAATCAAAAGTTTTTAAAACTAGTAAAAAAATATGTGACTCCTACATATATAAATTGTTGCAGGATTTTCAAATGGCGGCATAGACCACTTCGAAACAAGGAACGAAGCAACGCTTCTATCACTTGTCGGTAATGCAATTTAAACAAGTTTTCAATTTCGCAAAAATCGAAAATCTACCATGATGGATCAAAAAGGTTAAAAAATGTACCAGATTATCAGATTTCTTTAGGTAATTAAGTTGCTATCTGAGGTGCATATATATGCAAATACTACCCTCGAAGCGTGAAATGGTGGAAACGATTTCGGAATATGTCGATGACGCTTTTTTAATAATTCTTCAGTTTTGAACAAAGTGAAAATTTATAGTGATGGATCAAAAGAGAACAAAATTGGTGATAAAATTATATGATTGATAGTTATAAGTTGTTATACGAGATCCATATGGTCAAACATACAACTTTCGATGCTTGAAATAAAGAAATGTTGTTGGAATGTCTAAATGATGCTATTTAAGTAAGTTTCCTTTTTAGCGAAAAATCAACGGCAACGGATCAAAAGTTTATGAAAAGGAGCTAAACATGAATAATTTATGTGGATAAGCTCTTCTATGACTTCCATATGGCGGTCGAGACTACTCTCGAAGAATGGAATGATGGAAAGGCTGTTATAATGTGTCAAATATCCCATTTAAATGATTTCCGACTTTCAAAGGAGGAGAAAATGTAAAGTAATGAATCAAAAGGTTATTAAAAACTAGTAAAAAATATGTGACTCCTAAATATATAAGTTGTTGTAGGATTTTCAAATGGCGGCAGAGACCACTTCGAAACAACAAACGAAGCAACGCTTCTATCACTTGTCGGTAATGCAATTTAAACAAGTTTTCAGTTTCGCAAAAATCGAAAATCTACCATGGTGGATCAAAAAGGTTAAAAAATGTACCAGATTATCAAATATTTTTATGTAATTAAGTTGCTATCTGAGGTGCATATAGATGCACATACTACCCTCGAAGCGTGAAATGGTGGAAACAATTTCGGAATATGTCGATGATGCTTTTTTAATAATTCTTTAGTTTTGAACAAAGTGAAAATTTATAGTGATGGATCAAAAGGGAACAAAATTGGTGATTAAATTATATGATTGATAGTTATAAGTTGTTATACGAGATCCATATGGTCAAACATACAACTTTCGATGCTTGAAATAAAGAAATGTTGTTGGAATGTCTAAATGATGCTATTTAAGTAAGTTTTTGTGACGCCCCCGATTCAATCGTACACTAATCATGCACGCAAATGTGTACGATCAAGATCAGGGACTCACGGGAAGATATCACAACACAACTCTAAAACATAAATAAGTCATACAAGCATCATAATACAAGCCAGGGGCCTCGAGGGCTCGAATACAAGTGCTCGATCATAGACGAGTCAGCGGAAGCAACAATATCTGAGTACAGACATAAGTTAAACAAGTTTGCCTTAAGAAGGCTAGCACAAACTGGGATACAGATCGAAAGAGCCGCATGCCTCCTGCCTGGGATCCTCCTAAACTACTCCTGGACGTCGTCAGCGGCCTGCACGTAGTAGTAGGCACCTCCGGGGAAGTAGACGTCGTCGACAGTGGTGTCTGGCTCCAGGCCTCCAGCATCTGGTTGCGACAACCAGGTAGAAGGGAAAGGGGAAAAGAGGGAGAAAAGCAACCGTGAGTACTCATCCAAAGTACTCGCAAGCAAGGAGCTACACTACATATGCATGGGTATATGTGTAAGGAGGCCATATCGGTGGACTGAACTGCAGAATGCCAGAATAAGAGGGGGATAGCTAATCCTGTCGAAGACTATGCTTCTGGCAGCCTCCGTCTTGCAGCATATAGAAGAGAGTAGATTGTAGTCCTCCAAGTAGCATCCTCAAGTGGCATCTCCAAGTAGCATCTCCAAGTAGCATCTCCAAGCAGCATCGCATAGCATAAACCTACCCGGCGATCCTCCCCTTGTCACCCTGTTAGAGAGCGATCACCGGGTTGTATCTGGCACTTGGAAGGGTGTGTTTTATTAAGTATCCGGTTCTAGTTGTCATAAGGTCAAGGTACAACTCCAAGTCGTCCTGTTACCGAAGATCACGGCTATTCGAATAGATTAACTTCCCTGCAGGGGTGCACCACATAACCCAACACGCTCGATCCCATTTGGCCGGACACACTTTCCTGGGTCATGCCCGGCCTCGAAAGATCAACACGTCGCAGCCCCACCTAGGCACAACAGAGAGGTCAGCACGCCGGTCTAAATCCTATGCGCGCAGGGGTCTGGGCCCATCGCCCATTGCACACCTGCACGTTGCGTACGCGGCCGGTGAGCAGACCTAGCAACCTCCATTACAAAGGAAGTTGCGTTAACACAGTCCAACCCGGCGCGCGCCACTCAGTCGCTGACGTCAAGAAGGCTTCGGCTGATACCACGACGCCGGGATACCCATAACTACTCCCGCGTAGATGGTTAGTGCGTATAGACCAAATGGCCAGACTCAGATCAAATACCAAGATCTCGTTAAGCGTGTTAAGTATCCGCGAACGCCGAACAGGGCCAGGCCCACCTGTCTCCTAGGTGGTCTCAACCTGCCCTATCGCTCCGCCACAAAGTAACAGTCGGGGGCCGTCGGGAACCCAGGCCCACCTCTACCGGGATGGAGCCACCTGTCCTTTTAGCCCCCTCATCAGAATCACTTGCGGGTACTCATCAAGCTGACCCGACTTTAGTCACCTTCTGTATAGTATGTATGTATGTATAGTATATACCCGTGATCACCTCCCGAGTGATCACAGCCCAATAGTATAGCAAGGCAGACTGACAAAATGTAGGGCCAATGGTGATAAACTAGCAACCTACACTAAGTATTTAGGATTGCAGGTAAGGTATCAACAGATGTAGCGACAATGTTAGGCTATGCATCAGAATAGGATTAACGAAAGCAGTAACATGCTACACTACTCTAATGCAAGCAGTATAGAGGAGAATGGGCGATATCTGGTGATCAAGGGGGGGGGGGCTTGCCTGGTTGCTCAGACAAGAAGGAGGGGTCGTCGGTGACGTAGTCGTCCACAGGGGCATCAGCATCGTCACGGGGGCTACCGGAGAGAAGAGGGGGGACAAACAGTAAATACATAGCAAGCAAGTGCATAACAGGTCAACAAGCAGAGCTAGACGTGTTCTAACGCGGTATGAGGTGATACCGGTGAAGGGGGGAAACATCCGGGAAAGTACCCCCAGTGTTTCGTGTTTTCGGACAGATGAACCGGAGGTGAAATGTTGCAGGTTCTCTATGCTAGGGACGCGTGGCGGACGAACGGGCTGCGTATCCGGATTCGTCTCGTCGTTCTGAGCAACTTTCATGTACAAAGTATTTTCATCCGAGTTACGGATTATTTTATATGATTTTCTAAAGTTTTAAATCATTTTTAGAATTTATTTAATTAATTTAATTTAACATTATCCAGAACAGTGCATGTTGACGTCATCATGACGTCAGCATGACGTCGGCAGTCAACAGAGGTGTTGACTGGGTCGCTGACGTGTGGGTCCCAGCTGTCATTGACTGTTAACTAACCTAATAGATTAATTAACTAACTAGGTGATTAGGTTAATCTAATCAGGATCAATTAAGTTAATTAATTCTTTAATTAATTAACTAATTAATATTTTAATTATTTTATTTATTTATTTATTTATTTATTTATTTATTTATTTTATTAAATCTTTCTTTTTTTCGTTCTAGGGCCTGGGCCCCTCATGTCATAGGCACAGGGGCCTTAGCGGTTTCGGGCGCAACGGGCGCGGGCGCGGTTGCGGGCAACGGGCACCAGCGTGCGGGCGTGGTGGCCGGCCCCAACAGGGCGCCCGAGGGGGGGCGCCGGCGAGGCGTAGAGCGGGGCGAGGCTGGCGGGGCGCCGGCGGCCACCGCACAAGCGGCAGCAGGGCGCAGGGAGCCCAAGTCGGCGCGTGGGCGTGGGAAGCACGGCAAGGCAAGGCAAGGCGATGGCCCGGGCGGAGGGCGACGCCGTC
>NC_041386.1:917252-925030 GCF_002162155.2 Triticum dicoccoides | reverse complement strand
GGCGCGGGCGTGTCTACGGGCGCCAGGCCTCGCCGGCACAGGTAGGGGGCGCGGGCGCGGCCAGAGCGGCCGGCGCGCGTTGCAGGAGCTAGTGAGCGAGGCCATGGCCGAAGTGGCCGGAGCAGGGGAGGAGGAGTTGTCGGGGCCTCACCACGGGGCCGTGGGATCTAGGCAGCGGGCTTGACGGAGGTCGGGGAAGTCCGACGAGGAGGGGGTCGAGGTGGCGTTCCGGCGAGGTGGCCGTCGATGAGGCAGGGGAGATCCAGGCGGCGGCGACGAGTAGCAACGGCGGGTGGTCCAGCGATGGGGAGGCCTTCGGGCAGCGGCGAGGGGCGATGTAGTCCAGCGGGGAGGCAGACGAGGAGGCAGGCGACGGGGAGCACCGGCGACGACGGGGTGGCGAGGTGCGACGGGGATGGCGACGTGCGCCGACGGGGTCGGGGGCACGGTTGCGCCAATCTCGATCTAGACGGGGTGGGGAGAGGAGGAGCGAGGCGTGGGGAGAGTGGGGTGCGGGCTAGGGTTCGGTCGGGTGTGGACCGAGGGGATAAGGGGAGTGTGGGGGCCGGGTGGGCCATTGGGCCGGCCGGCTGGGCCGTTTGGCCCAGTTGGCCAGGGGGGTTTTCTTTCTCTCTATTTGTTTTGTTTGTTTTCTTTTCTTATTTTTCCTTTTCTGTTTTAATTCATTTTAACAACTTAGACATTTTATAAAAATGTGTTTACTCCACCATAATTAACTTTGTGATATTTGACAACCCCCGAACATTTTAGTTTTTAATTTTCGAAAACTTTTATCGCCATCATAATTTTGAATTGAATTTCGAAACCGTTTTGAACTAACTCGAGATTAGCAACTATAATCGAGGTGACATGGCAACACTAGCAGAGGATCACTATAGCTTAATTACCCGGGCGTCACAATTCTCCTCCACTACAAGAAATCTCGTCCTGAGATTTAAGAGGGGGACTAGGGGGGAAAGGTCTGGTTACGAAATCCTAACGAATCTTCTCGTCTTTGGTTGCTCTCCTCAAAGAGGTGGATCCATAGCGTTGATGTCTTCACTCCTATGCCTCAATGCATCATGATGAAATCGTCGTCCTTCCTTCAGGATCTCCATCATACTTAAGAAAGAACAAAAGGGGGGGTATTCCGGGGGGAACGTACCTCTGCAAGGTTGATTATCTGGCCAATAACACAGGGAAGGTGGTGGGAAGTAACTCCCGAATTGAAACTAAAGAAAGTATCGAGAGCAAAGTACGGAGGTACCATGAGAAGTTTCGAGCGGATAGGCAATCGTTCGATGCCTGAAACAAAGGGTGAAAGGGGTTCAGAGCAACGAGAATAAGTATTGCATCTGGTACCAGAATAGATCGTCTCTAGGAAGGTGGTTGGATATCTTCATACGAAGCCAATCGTGAGGAATAACTTCGAAGATATGGGTGTGCCGGAGAGTCAGGTTTCGATCCTGTGGAACTGTGGGTTATGGGCCCATCATGTGGTTAAAGTAGGAAGGGCGGAGACGTCTTGCGTGATCATGCAAGCAAGGCATGTCAGGGGGGTAGCCTGTCGATTATGTCGGCGACAACGTCGATACCAAGGGCGAGGGACGAAGAGAACTATTTTCCTGCTCGTTGAACGAGGCGGCCAAGAGGCAAAGTTCTCATCCATCGGCGGTTACCGAAATGCCATCAACAATAGAAACAGGGTCTCACTGTCAGAGTTGTACACCGAGGTGTTTTACCTACGCAGTGAATTATTACTGCTTAGATTATATAGATCACAAGAAAGGTTAAACCAAATAATGGAAAGGAAAATGTGTTTAAACACATATATCAGGGGTATATCCTTCCCAAGGACAAGCAGAGCAAGATATCCATGACAGGGTATAAAGTAGACAACCATTTTGGTAAGGGGGGAGGAATCTCATGATATTACCCATACAACGGTGTTAGGATAAATGATAAACAAAATTTAGCATCGTGCTTCAAATGTTCCTGTTGAAAATCGGAGTACCATTGACATGCTTCGAGATAGCATTGACATGGTCTTCAGGTGAAGATCAGACTTTGGAAACATGAAGGATCCATCAGGAATAACTTGTAGAATAAGTCTTACTATTTCCTCATGGATGAATGGATAACCTTGCTGAAAAGGAATCTATAATGATAGGTCCTCCAGCCAGGGGGGGGGTGCTAGGCATGACATCATGTTACCGGGTCATCAAAGGACAAACAACATAACTCCTGGAAAGTTGTCCCATCCATCATATCTGACCGAGATTCAGATCCAATTGGTGTCAGGATACCTCAGACTTAGGATACTTGAGAAGAAAAGGTGCAACGCAAATTGACGAGATGACATTGTAAGATTCTCGGGGAAATGAACTATGAAGTGATTTCCATTAACAAGAGTCCATCATTAACCCAAGGAGAGGACAAGGAGGTGTCTGGTGAACTCAACGGCAATTCACCGAGATTCCCAAAAGATGGATTTCCACCATTAAGTGAACAAGGAGATAACATTTGTCAGATCAAATGATACAAGGAAGTATGCTCGAGGAAAACATACACAACTAAACATTGGTTGAAAGGTGCGCCCGAAATATGGGTTGGGTTGCACGACCAATGTCAGAATGGTGATTCAATTAGCGAAGGACTTAGAATGAACTATCGCCCATTCACTTCAAAGCAATAGGGTTGTTAGAAGTTTTGAATTCACACGTCATAGATCCATTGTCGGTATTCCGGTTGAAAACAATACGGGGACCAAGGAATGAACGAAGATGGCAAGAAGTATTATGTTATCAAGAATTATTAAGAGGTGGTGAAATTCTCACCACATTCTTGACAAAAGAGATGGTAATACTACCGAGGTAAGGAAGATCAACTGCTGGGTAGCAGTGATCTCAAGGTTTACACCAAACACGAACAAGTTGTGTTGAACGGAAGGCAATAAAGTGGTCGATGAGAACATGAATCATCGAGGGGCAAGGATGGTATTACCCATCATGAATTCAATTGAATTCCTGGAAGAGCTCAGAATGTTGATGATCACGACACCTTTGTCGCGAGAGTTCATGAAGAAGTAATCGATCGGTAACGACATCAAGTCAAGTAATGATGAAGTGAAAGGTTATTGGAACCAAGGGTACGACACAAACTCGAAACCAAGCTTGTTGTTCAAGGCGAAATGATATGACGATGAGGATCGACGTAAGGTTAGTTCATCGTCGAAATTTGGTGCTCCGAGAATAAGGACCAGGTAGCACAGTTAGAATCGTCACGACAATGATATAGCCAAACAGGCTAGGAATGGCGTGATCGGGTACAAACTCATACTTATAGAAGCTTACTAAAGAGTTGTTGAACCGAAGAGCGGACTCAGTTCAGTTATCGGTGTCTTTGAGTGTTCAATAACTCAGAGCCCGCGAAAAATTGGAATCAGTGGGAAGGTAGCACTTGATGAAGAACTCATAAAAAGTTATGCAGTTCCATGATAATCTCGAGATAGCAGGGGGTAATACTCGACACAAGATCAAAGTAAAGGTTGGACTGGTGTATTGATCCATAGAAGACCATTGTTTTAACTTTTCCGAGAAATGAGATCAAAGAAGAACAATCATGGTCGGAACCATGGTTGCAAGGGATCAATTCATAGATACCATAGGTTAGTTATCAAGGAAATAGTTATTGATACAAGAAGCTTTCATGATAGGATATATATCGCGTCCATGGGCAGGAACACAAGTTCAAGGTCGACTCCCACTTCTCCAATGCATAAACTTTCATTCACTTCTCACGTTCGATGAAGTTGTAGTGTTGAAATTTTGTCTGGTGAAGCACCAGAAGAGTATGACTCGTGAAAACTTTCGGGTTCACACGGTTTAGAGAAGGCATATGTTCAACCCATAAGGGCTTCTTAGAAACATATACCAAAAGTTTCAAGAGTAAATAACACAAACTCGATGGCAGAGCATGGTTGAGAAAAGCAGAGGATACAATTTACCAAAGGCATTATGTATCCGAGGAAAGGCTCACAAGGTTATTGAATATGAAGGGCGTTGTCAGATAAATCCAACAAAGGATCTGGTGGTCCATAAGGGATCTGGTGTGAGCATCGGTACTCAACTAGAGGAAGCAGATTATAGAATCAACTGACTAACTCAATTGTCAAATGCAAGGAATTATGATTTCCAAATCAAGGGATCAGAAGCAATGCTCTGATTAGGGCTGGATAAGTTGAATAGCCTTAGGGTACAATCAAAGACAATTGGATTGGTCGGGAACCAGTTCCAGTTAAAAGAATGGCAGCTTAGCCAGAAAAGTAATTTATAAGGATCAATGTTGATTGCGTGTATTCGCAAACATATTGAGTCAACAGACTCAAAATGATAATGACAAGGAATGTCATTAGGACTACGAGACTTATGGGATTAACCATAATGCAAGCAAGCAAGAATTTCAAGAGCCAAAGGCTCCAGAGGATTTTCGGAAGATCGAATATTATTTTGAAGACTTTTGTGAAACACCTGAACAACTGGGGATGAGCGGATACTCGGCAAGCGCGAGTAATTATTCGTAGGGGTATTCATGCAGCAAGGAACTGCAGGGCAGTAAGCGTAAAGAATTCTCGGAATATCGAAGAGTATTTCAGGACATCTTGTAATAACAAGAGCAACTGGGGATGACAATATGAACGATAGGTGTAAGTAGCTATCCAGAGGGATTTATAGATGGAAGTGAATTGCAAAAGCGATGGCACATAGTCTCGAGAGCACATCGTAGAGTATCTTCGGAATCTTCTGGTGCAGCAGGCGGTCATCGGTAACAAGTGGCTCTCCGGGAGAAAGTACTTGCGAGAACCTAAAGTTAGTTTTGTTTTTAGCGAAATCATTTAACCCGAATAGAAGAGAGCTCATAGTCCCAGAGTAAAGGTCGAGGAGTAGAAGATCCTAGTACTACCCAATGGCGACGTGGGCCCGTAAGGCACACAGCCAAGTTAGTAAAAGTTTTGCAATGTCTAGACTCGACTTCGGCCAAGAAGTGTGAAAGGGGGATTCCTACAGGCAGTCGGCTCTGATACCAACTTGTGACGCCCCCGATTCAATCGTACACTAATCATGCACGCAAATGTGTACGATCAAGATCAGGGACTCACGGGAAGATATCACAACACAACTCTAAAACATAAATAAGTCATACAAGCATCATAATACAAGCCAGGGGCCTCGAGGGCTCGAATACAAGTGCTCGATCATAGACGAGTCAGCGGAAGCAACAATATCTGAGTACAGACATAAGTTAAACAAGTTTGCCTTAAGAAGGCTAGCACAAACTGGGATACAGATCGAAAGAGCCGCAGGCCTCCTGCCTGGGATCCTCCTAAACTACTCCTGGACGTCGTCAGCGGCCTGCACGTAGTAGTAGGCACCTCCGGGGTAGTAGACGTCGTCGACGGTGGCGTCTGGCTCCAGGCCTCCAGCATCTGGTTGCGACAACCAGGTAGAAGGGAAAGGGGAAAAGAGGGAGAAAAGCAACCGTGAGTACTCATCCAAAGTACTCGCAAGCAAGGAGCTACACTACATATGCATGGGTATATGTGTAAGGAGGCCATATCGGTGGACTGAACTGCAGAATGCCAGAATAAGAGGGGGATAGCTAATCCTGTCAAAGACTACGCTTCTGGCAGCCTCCGTCTTGCAGCATATAGAAGAGAGTAGATTGTAGTCCTCCAAGTAGCATCCTCAAGTAGCATCTCCAAGTAGCATCTCCAAGTAGCATCTCCAAGCAGCATCGCATAGCATAAACCTACCCGGCGATCCTCCCCTCGTCACCCTGTTAGAGAGCGATCACCGGGTTGTATCTGGCACTTGGAAGGGTGTGTTTTATTAAGTATCCGGTTCTAGTTGTCATAAGGTCAAGGTACAACTCCAAGTCGTCCTGTTACCGAAGATCACGACTATTCGAATAGATTAACTTCCCTGCAGGGGTGCACCACATAACCCAACACGCTCGATCCCATTTGGCCGGACACACTTTCCTGGGTCATGCCCGGCCTCGGAAGATCAACACGTCGCAGCCCCACCTAGGCACAACAGAGAGGTCAGCACGCCGGTCTAAATCCTATGCGCGCAGGGGTCTGGGCCCATCGCCCATTGCACACCTGCACGTTGCGTACGCGGCCGGTGAGCAGACCTAGCAACCTCCATTACAAAGGAAGTTGCGTTAACGCAGTCCAACCCAGCGCGCGCCACTCAGTCGCTGACGTCAAGAAGGCTTCGGCTGATACCACGACGCCGGGATACCCATAACTACTCCCGCGTAGATGGTTAGTGCGTATAAACCAAATGGCCAGACTCAGATCAAATACCAAGATCTCGTTAAGCGTGTTAAGTATCCGCGAACGCCGAACAGGGCCAGGCCCACCTGTCTCCTAGGTGGTCTCAACCTGCCCTGTCGCTCCGCCACAAAGTAACAGTCGGGGGCCATCGGGAACCCAGGCCCACCTCTACCGGGATGGAGCCACCTATCCTTTCAGCCCCCTCATCAGAATCACTTGCGGGTACTCATCGAGCTGACCCGACTTTAGTCACCTTCTGTATAGTATGTATGTATGTATGTATAGTATATACCCGTGATCACCTCCCGAGTGATCACAGCCCAATAGTATAGCAAGGCAGACTGAGAAGAATGTAGGGCCAATGGTGATAAACTAGCAACCTATACTAAGTATTTAGGATTGCAGGTAAGGTATCAACAGATGTAGCAACAATGTCAGGCTATGCATCAGAATAGGATTAACGAAAGCAGTAACATGCTACACTACTCTAATATAAGCAGTATAGAGGAGAATAGGCGATATCTGGTGATCAAGGGGGGGGGGCTTGCCTGGTTGCTCAGACAAGAAGGAGGGGTCGTCGGTGACGTAGTCGTCCACAGGGGCATCAGCATCGTCACGGGGGCTACCGGAGAGAAGAGGGGGGAGAAACAGTAAATACATAGCAAGCAAGTGCATAACAGGTCAACAAGCAGAGCTAGACGTGTTCTAACGCGGTATGAGGTGATACCGGTGAAGGGGGGAAACATCCGGGAAAGTACCCCCAGTGTTTCGTGTTTTCGGACAGATGAACCGGAGGTGAAATGTTGCAGGTTCTCTATGCTAGGGACGCGTGGCGGACGAACGGGCTGCGTATCCGGATTCGTCTCGTCGTTCTGAGCAACTTTCATGTACAAAGTATTTTCATCCGAGTTACGGATTATTTTATATAATTTTCTAAAGTTTTAAATCATTTTTAGAATTTATTTAATTAATTTAATTTAACATTATCCAGAACAGTGCATGCTGACGTCATCATGACGTCAGCATGACGTCGGCAGTCAACAGAGGTGTTGACTGGGTCGCTGACGTGTGGGTCCCAGCTGTCATTGACTGTTAACTAACCTAATAGATTAATTAACTAACTAGGTGATTAGGTTAATCTAATCAGGATCAATTAAGTTAATTAATTCTTTAATTAATTAACTAATTAATATTTTAATTATTTTATTCATTTATTTATTTATTTATTTATTTTATTAAATCTTTCTCTTTTTTTCGTTCTAGGGCCTGGGCCCCTCATGTCATAGGCACAGGGGCCTTAGCGGTTTCGGGCGCAACGGGCGCGGGCGCGGTTGCGGGCAACGGGCACCAGCGTGCGGACGTGGTGGCCGGCCCCAACAGGGCGCCCGAGGGGGGGCGTCGGCGAGGCGTAGAGCGGGGCGAGGCTGGCGGGGCGCCG
>NC_041386.1:902535-917131 GCF_002162155.2 Triticum dicoccoides | reverse complement strand
AAGCCGGCGCGTGGGCGTGGGGAACACGGCGAGGCAAGGCAAGGCGATGGCCCGGGCGGAGGGCGACGCCGTCCGGGGTAGGACGAGGCCGGCGCGGGCGTGTCTACGGGCGGCAGGCCTCGCCGGCACAGGTAGGGGGCGCGGGCGCGGCCAGGGCGGCCGGCGCGCGTTGCAGGAGCCAGTGAGCGAGGCCATGGCCGAAGTGGCCGGAGCAGGGGAGGAGGAGTTTTCGGGGCCTCACCACGGGGCCGTGGGGTCTAGGCAGCGGGCTCGACGGAGGTCGGGGAAGTCCGACGAGGAGGGGGTCGAGGTGGCGTTCCGGCGAGGTGGCCGTCGACGAGGCAGGGGAGATCCAGGCGGCGGCGACGAGTAGCAACGGCGGGTGGTCCAGCGATGGGGAGGCCTTCGGGCAGCGGCGAGGGGCGATGTAGTCCAGCGGGGAGGCAGACGAGGAGGCAGGCGACGGGGAGCACCAGCGACGACGGGGTGGCGAGGTGCGACGGGGATGGCAACGTGCGCCGACGGGGTCGGGGGCACGGTTGCGCCAATCTCGATCCAGACGGGGTGGGGAGAGGAGGAGCGAGGCGTGGGGCGAGTGGGGTGCGGGCTAGGGTTCGGTCGGGTGTGGACCGAGGGGATAAAGGGAGTGAGGGGGCCGGGTGGGCCATTGGGCCGGCCGGCTGGGCCGTTTGGCCCAGTTGGTCAGGGGGGTTTTCTTTCTCTCTATTTGTTTTGTTTGTTTTCTTTTCTTATTTTTCCTTTTCTGTTTAATTCATTTTAACAACTTAGACATTTTATAAAAATGTGTTTACTCCACCATAATTAACTTTGTAATATTTGACAACCCCCGAAAATTTTAGTTTTTAATTTTCGAAAACTTTTATCGCCATCATAATTTTGAATTGAATTTCGAAACCGTTTTGAACTAACTCGAGATTAGCAACTATAATCGAGGTGACGTGGCAACACTAGCAGAGGATCACTATAGCTTAATTACCCGAGCGTCACAGTTTTCTTTTTAGCGAAAAAAATCAATGGCAACGGATCAAAAGTTTATGAAAAGGAGCTAAACATGAATAATTTATATAGATAAGCTCTTCTATGACTTCCATACGGCGGTCGAGACTACTCTCGAAGAATGGAATGATGGAAAGGCTGTTATAATGTGTCAAATATCCCATTTAAATGAGTTCCGACTTTCAAAGGAGGAGAAAATGTAAAGTAATAAATCAAAAGGTAATTAAAACTAGTAAAAAAAATATGTGACTCCTACATATATAAGTTGTTGTAGGATTTTCAAATGGCGGCATAGACCACTTCGAAACAAGAAACGAAGCAAGGCTTCTATCACTTGTTGGTAATGCAATTTAAACAAGTTTTCAGTTTCGCAAAAATCGAAAATCTACTATGATGGATCAAAAAGGTTAAAAATGTACCAGATTATCAAATATCTTTAGGTAATTAAGTTACTATCTGAGGTGCATATAGATGCACATACTACCCTCGAAGCGTGAAATGGTGGAAACGATTTTGGAATATGTCGATGATGCTTCATTAATAATGGATCTAAACGGATCAAAATTGGTGATGAAATTATGTAATTACTAGTTATAAGTTGTTATACGAGATCCATATGGCCAAACATACAACTTCTGATGCTTGTATGGAAGAAATGTTGGTGGAATGTCTAAATAATGCTATTTAAGTAAGTTTTGTTTTTAGCGAATAAAAAATCGACGGTAACGGATGAAAAGTTTATGAAAAGGTGCTAAACATGAACAATTTATGTGGATAAGCTATTCTATGACTTCCATACACCGGTCGAGACTACTCTCGAAGAATGGAATGATGGAAAGGCTGTTATAATTTGTCAAATATCCCATTTAAATAAGTTTCGACTTTCAAAGGAGGAGAAAATGTAAAGTAATAAATCAAAAGGTTATTAAAACTAGTAAAAAAATATGTGACTCCTACATATATAAGTTATTGTAGGATTTTCAAATGGCGGCATAGACCACTTAGAAACAAGAAACGAAGCAACGCTTCTATCACTTGTCGATAATGCAATTTAAACAAGTTTTCAATTTTGCAAAAATCGAAAATCTACCATGATGGATCAAAAAGGTTAAAAAATGTACCAGATTATCAGATTTCTTTAGGTAATTAAGTTGCTATCTGAGGTGCATATATATGCAAATACTACCCTCGAAGCGTGAAATGGTTGAAACGATTTCGGAATATGTCGATGACGCTTTTTTAATAATTCTTCAGTTTTGAACAAAGTGAAAATTTATAGTGATGGATCAAAAGGGAACAAAATTGGTGATGAAATTATATGATTGATACTTATAAGTTGTTATACGAGATCCATATGGTCAAACATACAACTTTCGATGCTTGAAATAAAGAAATGTTGTTGGAATGTCTAAATGATGCTATTTAAGTAAGTTTTCTTTTTAGCGAAAAAATCAATGGCAACGGATCAAAAGTTTATGAAAAGGAGCTAAACATGAATAATTTATGTGGATAAGCTCTTCTATGACTTCCATACGACGGTCGAGACTACTCGAGAAGAATGGGATGATGGAAAGGTTGTTATAATGTGTCAAATATCCCATTTAAATGAGTTCTGACTTTCAAAGGAGGAGAAAATGTAAAGTAACAAATCAAAAGGTTATTAAAACTCGGAAAAAATATGTAACTCCTACATATATAAGTTTTTGTAGGACGGCATAGACCACTTCGAAACAAGAAACGAAACAACGCTTCTATCACTTGTCGGTAATGCAATTTAAACAAGTTTTCAGTTTCGCAAAAATCAAAAATCTACCATGATGGATCAAAAAGGTTAAAAAATGTACCAGATTATCAAATATCTTTAGGTAATTAAGTTGCTATCTGAGGTGCATATAGATGCACATACTACCCTCGAAGCGTGAAATGGTGGAAACGATTTTGGAATATGTCGATGATGCTTTTTTAATAATTCTTTAGTTTTGAACAAAGTGAAAATTTATAGTGATGGATCAAAAGGGAACAAAATTGGTGATGAAATTATATGATTGATAGTTATAAGTTGTTATACAAGATCCATATGGTCAAACATACAACTTTCGATGCTTGAAATAAAGAAATGTTGTTGGAATGTCTAAATGATGCTATTCAAGTAAGTTTTCTTTTTGGCGAAAAAAATCAATGGCAACGGATCAAAAGTTTATGAAAAGGAGCTAAACATGAATAATTTATATGGATAAGCTCTTCTATGACTTCCATACGGCGGTCGAGACTACTCTCGAAGAATGGAATGATGGAAAGGTTGTTATAATGTGTCAAATATCCCATTTAAATGAGTTCCGACTTTCAAAGGAGGAGAAAATGTAAAGTAATAAATCAAAAGTTTATTAAAACTAGTAAAAAAACATGTGACTCCTACATATATAAGTTGTTGTAGGATTTTCAAATGGCGGCATAGACCACTTCGAAACAAGAAACGAAGCAAGGCTTCTATCACTTGTTGGTAATGTACTTTAAACAAGTTTTCAGTTTCAAAAAAATCGAAAATCTACTATGATGGATCAAAAAGGTTAAAAAATGTACCAGATTATCAAATATCTTTAGGTAATTAAGTTACTATCTGAGGTGCATATAGATGCACATACTACCCTCGAAGCGTGAAATGGTGGAAACGATTTTGGAATATGTCGATGATGCTTCATTAATAATGGATCTAAACGGATCAAAATTGGTGATGAAATTATGTGATTACTAGTTATAAGTTGTTATACGAGATCCATATGGCCAAACATACAACTTCTGATGCTTGTATGGAAAAAATGTTGGTGGAATGTCTAAATGATGCTATTTAAGTAAGTTTTGTTTTTAGCGAATAAAAAATCGATGGTAACGGATGAAAAGTTTATGAAAAGGTGCTAAACATGAACAATTTATGTGGATAAGCTATTCTATGACTTCCATACACCGGTCGAGACTACTCTCGAAGAATGGAATGATGGAAAGGCTGTTATAATGTGTCAAATATCCCATTTAAATAAGTTTCGACTTTCAAAGGAGGAGAAAATGTAAAGTAATAAATCAAAAGGTTATTAAAACTAGTAAAAAAATATGTGACTCCTACATATATAAGTTGTTGTAGGATTTTCAAATGGCAGCATAGACCACTTAGAAACAAGAAACCAAGCAATGCTTCTATCACTTGTCGGTAATACGATTTAAACAAGTTTTCAATTTCGCATAAATCGAAAATCTACCATGATGGATCAAAAAGGTTAAAAAATGTACCAGATTATCAGATTTCTTTAGGTAATTAAGTTGCTATCTGAGGTGCATATATATGCAAATACTACCCTCAAAGCGTGAAATGGTTGAAACGATTTCGGAATATGTCGATGACGCTTTTTTAATAATTCTTCAGTTTTGAACAAAGTGAAAATTTATAGTGATGGATCAAAAGGGAACAAAATTGGTGATGAAATTATATGATTGATACTTATAAGTTGTTATACGAGATCCAGATGGTCAAACATACAGCTTTCGATGCTTGAAATAAAGAAATGTTGTTGGAATGTCTAAATGATGCTATTTAAGTAAGTTTTCTTTTTAACGAAAAAATCAACGACAACGGATCAAAAGTTTATGAAAAGGAGCTAAACATGAATAATTTATGTGGATAAGCTCTTCTATGACTTCCATACGGCGGTCGAGACTACTCTCGAAGAATGGAATGATGGAAAGACTGTTATAATGTGTCAAATATCCCATTTAAATGATTTCCGACTTTCAAAGGAGGAGAAAATGTAAAGTAATAAATCAAAAGGTTATTAAAACTAGTAAAAAAAATATGTGACTCCTACATATATAAGTTGTTGTAGGATTTTCAAATGGCGGCATAGACCACTTCGAAACAAGAAACGAAGCAAGACTTCTATCACTTGTTGGTAATGCAATTTAAACAAGTTTTCAGTTTCACAAAAATCGAAAATCTACTATGATGGATCAAAAGGTTAAAAATGTACCAGATTATCAAATATCTTTAGGTAATTAAGTTGCTATCTGAGGTGCATATAGATGCACATACTACCCTCGAAGCGTGAAATGGTGGAAACGATTTTGGAATATGTCGATGATGCTTCATTAATAATGGATCTAAACGGATCAAAATTGGTGATGAAATTATGTAATTACTAGTTATAAGTTGTTATACGAGATCCATATGGCCAAACATACAACTTCTGATGCTTGTATGGAAGAAATGTTGGTGGAATGTCTAAATGATGCTATTTAAGTAAGTTTTGTTTTTAGCGAATAAAAAATCGACGGTAACGGATGAAAAGTTTATGAAAAGGTGCTAAACATGAACAATTTATGTGGATAAGCTATTCTATGACTTCCATACACCGGTCGAGACTACTCTCGAAGAATGGAATGATGGAAAGGCTGTTATAATGTGTCAAATATCCCATTTAAATAAGTTTCGACTTTCAAAGGAGGAGAAAATGTAAAGTAATAAATCAAAAGGTTATTAAAACTAGTAAAAAAATATGTGACTCCTACATATATAAGTTATTGTAGGATTTTCAAATGGCGGCATAGACCACTTAGAAACAAGAAACGAAGCAACGCTTCTATCACTTGTCGGTAATGCAATTTAAACAAGTTTTCAATTTCGCATAAATCGAAAATCTACCATGATGGATCAAAAAGGTTAAAAAATGTACCATATTATCAGATTTCTTTAGGTAATTAAGTTGCTATCTGAGGTGCATATATATGCAAATACTACCCTCGAAGCGTGAAATGGTTGAAACGATTTCGGAATATGTCGATGACGCTTTTTTAATAATTCTTCAGTTTTGAACAAAGTGAAAATTGATAGTGATGGATCAAAAGGGAACAAAATTGGTGATGAAATTATATGATTGATACTTATAAGTTGTTGTACGAGATCCATATGGTCAAACATACAACTTTCGATGCTTGAAATAAAGAAATGTTGTTGGAATGTCTAAATGATGCTATTTAAGTAAGTTTTCTTTTTAGCGAAAAAATCAACGGCAACGGATCAAAAGTTTATGAAAAGGAGCTAAACATGAATAATTTATGTGGATAAGCTCTTCTATGACTTCCATACGACGGTCGAGACTACTCGAGAAGAATGGGATGATGGAAAGGTTGTTATAATGTGTCAAATATCCCATTTAAATGAGTTCTGACTTTCAAAGGAGGAGAAAATGTAAAGTAATAAATCAAAAGGTTATTAAAACTCGGAAAAAAATATGTAACTCCTACATATATAAGTTGTTGTAGGACGGCATAGACCACTTCGAAACAAGAAACGAAGCAACGCTTCTATCACTTGTTGGTAATGCAATTTAAACAAGTTTTCAGTTTCGCAAAAATCAAAAATCTACCATGATGGATCAAAAAGGTTAAAAAATGTACCAGATTATCAAATATCTTTAGGTAATTAAGTTGATATCTGAGGTGCATATAGAAGCACATACTACCCTCGAAGCGTGAAATGGTGGAAACGATTTTGGAATATGTCGATGATGCTTTTTTAATAATTGTTTAGTTTTGAACAAAGTGAAAATTTATAGTGATGGATCAAAAGGGAACAAAATTGGTGATGAAATTATATGATTGATAGTTATAAGTTGTTATACAAGATCCATATGGTCAAACATACAACTTTCGATGCTTGAAATAAAGAAATATTGTTGGAATGTCTAAATGATGCTATTCAAGTAAGTTTTCTTTTTAGCGAAAAAAATCAATGGCAACGGATCAAAAGTTTATGAAAAGGAGCTAAACATGAATAATTTATATGGATAAGCTCTTCTATGACTTCCATACGGCGGTCGAGACTACTCTCGAAGAATGGAATGATGGAAAGGCTGTTATAATGTGTCAAATATCCCATTTAAATGAGTTCCGACTTTCAAAGGAGGAGAAAATGTAAAGTAATAAATCAAAAGGTTATTAAAACTAGTAAAAAAATATGTGACTCCTACATATATAAGTTGTTGTAGGATTTTCAAATGGCGGCATAGACCACTTCGAAACAAGAAACGAAGCAAGGCTTCTATCACTTGTTGGTAATGCAATTTAAACAAGTTTTCAGTTTCGCAAAAATCAAAAATCTACTATGATGGATCAAAAAGGTTAAAAAATGTACCGGATTATCAAATTTCTTTAGGTAGTTAAGTTACTATCTGAGGTGCATATATATGCAAATACTACCCTCGAAGCGTGAAATGGTGGAAACGATTTCGGAATATGTCGATGACGCTTTTTTAATAATTCTTCAGTTTTGAACAAAGTCAAAATCTATAGTGATGGATCACAAGGGAACAAAATTGGTGATAAAATTATATGATCAATAGTTATAAGTTGTTATACGAGATCCCTATGGTCAAACATACAACTTTCGATGCTTGAAATAAAGAAATGTTGTTGGAATTTCTAAATGATGCTATTTAAGTTAGTTTTATTTTTAGCGGAAAAAATCAACGACAACGGATCAAAAGTTTATGAAAAGGTGCTAAACATGAATAATTTATGTCGATAAGCTCTTCTATGACTTCCATACGGCGGTCGAGACTACTGTCGAAGAATGGAATGATGGAAAGGCTGTTATAATGTGTCAAATATTGAAACACCCCGGTGTAATGATGCTACAGTAACCTCTGGGGTTTAGTTAATTATTTTGTTAAACAAGTGCTTGATCATCTTTGTCTCCTTTCTCTTTCAAATTCCAGTTGAATTCAAATTCAAATTTTGTGTGGAATTCAAAATGCTCAAACATGAAAACTAAAATGTTCTCATGTGTGAAGTATTCTTCTTGTAATATTGGTGGTGAACCAACATTTTTTCAAAATGTGAAGGTGGCCTAAAATGGCTAAAATAGAAAAGCAAAAAAAAAGAAAAAGAAAAAGGGAAAAGGAAAGGAGAGAGAGAGGGAAGTGCCCCCTCCCTGGGCCGAACCCCGTGGGCCGGCTCAACTCCCCCCATCCTAGGCGGCCCACCTCCCCCAGTCGCTCTCTTCCCCCCCTTCCTGTTCCCCAACCGAGTCGCTACAGGCGCCGTCCCCGCCGGACCTACCTCGTCGGCGACGCCCGGGCGATGGGATAAGGCCTGCGCCTCCTCGCCTCCGCGATTCCCGCCTCCACTTGCACCACCCACACCTCTCTCCCACTCCGCCTGATCCTCCTCTCCTCTCTACCTTCAGATCCATCACCACCGAGCTCCGTCGCCACCGAGCATCGCGCTCCACCGCGGCCACCGGCGCCCATTCCTTCCTTCGTGGTGTCTAGGAGGTCCGTGGTGGACTGCTTCTTCCTCCTCCTCACCGGGTCGAGCCCGAGGAACGTCACTGTGTCGCTCGCGTCTTCTTCCCCAACTGCGGCCACCGCTACGCCGACGTTCGACCCGCCCCGAGTCTGCAGCTACTAAACCTCTGACGGCCATCGTGTGTGCCGCCCGGTGAGCCCCTCTTCTTCTCCCCTTGCTCTCCTGGCCTCTCGCGCTACCATAGCCACCGCGCCGCCATGGCCGAGCTCAGCTCCGCCGAGCAGTTGGCCGCTGTCATTGCCATGCTCGCCTGAGCACAGGAACGTGCTCAGTGCAGCCCGCCAAAGCTGCCTGTGCCGCTTGCCCACCTCGTCGACCCCCGTAGCGTGATCCCAACGATGTCCCGAATGCCACCACCGCCTCCACTCGCCACCGGTGAAGATTCCGGCCGTTTCGGCCTGCGCCACCACCACGGATGGATGCGGCCCAGCTTCACCATTCGAACACGCCCTCACACGCTCAGAGCCAAGCCCCATAGCCCGATTCTGACGCTCTCCGGCGAACTCGCCGCCGCGGGAGGCTCGCCGGAGCTACTCCGGTGCTAGCCCTGACCTGGCATGGCATGAGGCCCGCCCAGAGCCGCTGACAGTGGGCCCCTGTGCCTCTATTTGACCGCGTTGACCACGGTCAACGCAGGGTACTATTCCCCAGCCACTGACTAATGGGGCACACACCCCTAATTAGGTCAGTCAAACATTTTTAAAAAATAAACCTAATTAGTTTAGTTAATTAGACACTGACAGGTGGGCCCAGAAGTTTTACTAACTAAATTTAGATTAGTTTGAACTCTGTTTATCCCACTGTCTGTGACAGGTGGGTCCCCCATGTCAGTTTTGACCAGTCAACCAGGCTGTGGACTGTTGACGTCACACATACATCATGCTGGCGCGATAATTCATTTCTGTTAAATAATAATTCCCGAAAATACTTGAATCTTTAGAAATTCATAGAAATTAAACTGTAGCTCGGATGAAATTTTTTTCTATATGAAAGTTGCTCAGAAAAATCCAACGAATCCAAATGCACGGTCCATTCACCTGTCACATGCCCCTAGCATGCGGAACATGGAACCGTCCCCTCTCTTTCATCTGCCCGGAATCTGCCTAACGCCGGGAATTCATCCTCAGATGTTTATCCCCACCGTCTGCAATGTGTAGTACTACGTTAGGGCAACCCTAGCTCTGCTCGTCGTCATGTTATGCCTTGTGATGCATTGTTTGCTCTGTATTTACTATTTCTTCGCCGACACCGCACATCACCCCCCTAGTTGTACGACTCTGCAGAGTTACTATCGAGTCCCGAGGGTGGAGCCTCTTACATCACTCCTGATGAGATCTCTGCAGTGTAGCTATACGGTCGAGGTCATCGAGGGTGATTTCCTCCTTAACCACTTCTGTTACCGCTCTGTCATGCAAGTCCTCAAGTGTGAACCTCGAGGGTGGATCCTCTTACGTTCACCTTGATGATAACATCAAGTGGGATACACCGGAGGTGATTCCTCGGGTTTTCCCCTTGGTGTTAGACACACAGTTACTATGGTTACTATGACTTTACACTGAGCCATGTTACTAAAGACGGGTCGCCCCTGAGGGGTACTTGCGTGAGCTTAATAGCGAGTGATGTGGAGTCGGGTTGACCTAGAAGGTGCCCGCGAGATACTTACGAGGCGTGGCCGGGCATTCTTAGCCCTTGTCGCAACTACTCGAGACGGGGCGACGGGGTCACATCGACCGTGAGTCTCTGCTCGTTACCGCGTGCTCCTAATCCACTATGGTTTGGATATTAGATCCGAGGGGCCTCTGGCCTGATAGCACTAACCATCACGTGGGCATAGTATGGGCGTTCTGCTCGTATACATAAGCCGATGCTTAATAGACGTCAGCGACTGAGCGGCGCACGCCGGGTTGGACTGCGTAAGCACCTGCCTTGTTGAAGGAGGTAGCTAGGTCTGCTCACCGGCCGCGTACGCAACGTGCAGGAGTTCCCGGGGAGATGGCCCATGAATCCTGGGGGCATAGGTTTAGTCCGGCGTGCTGGCCACTCTATTAAGCCTAGGTTGGGTTGCGGCTTATTGTTTGGCCGAGGCCGGGCATGACCCAGGAAAGTGTGTCCGGTCGGAGTTAATCGAGCATGGTGGGTAATTTGGTGCACTCCTGCAGGGTAGAAAACATCTATCGATAGCCTATCCTACGGCAACGGACACTTGGAGTTGTATCCCGATCGATACAACTAGAACTGGATACTTGAGATGAGACATGGAGATGAGACTTGGATATGAGATGATAACTGGATGGTATGGCTCTGGGATTGCTTTCTCGCAGGGAGTCGAGAAAGGATCTCTGGCCAAGGTTGATAACACTTCTACTACTTTACTTTATGCTACTCTACTCCCTCCTGTTGCTGCAAGATGGTGGTTTCCAGAAGATGCTAGTCTTTGATAGGCTAGGCTTTCCCCTTCCCTTCTGGCATTCTACAGTTTAGTCCACAGATACAACCCATTCCTTTGATACAGATGCATACTTAGTTTAGATCTGCTATAAGTCTTGCGAGTACTTTGGATGAGTACTCATGGTTGCTTTGCTACTTCTTTTCGCCCATACCCGATTGTTGCGACCAGATGACGGATCCCAGGAGCCAGACGACGCCACTGATGACTACTACTACCCGGAGGATGCCAACTACTACATGACGACCGCATGACGATTTGGAGTAGTTAGGAGGTTCCCAGGCAGGAGGCCTTGCCTTTTCGATCGTTGTTGCTTTTGTGCTAGCCTCCTTAAGGCAAACTTGTCTAACTTATGTCTGTACTCAGATATTGTTGCTTCCGCTAACTCTTATGTTTTTTGAGCTTATGTATTCGAGCCCTCGAGGCCCCTGGCTTGTAATATAAAGCTTGTATTATTTTAATTTGTGTCTAGAGTTGTGTTGTGCTATCTTCCCGTAAGTCCTTGATCTTGATCATACACATTTGCGTGTATGATTAGTGTACGATTGAATCAAGGGCGTCACAAGTTGGTATCAGAGCCGACTGCCTGTAGGTAGCCCCCTTTCCAACTCCTTGGCTGAAGTTGAATCTAGTCACTGAAAAACTTTTACTACCATTGGTTGTGTGTCTTACGGGCCCACGTCGCCATATGGGTGGTATTAGGATCTTTTATTCCTCGTCTATACTCTGGTACTCTGATCTCTCTTCTATTCGGGTTTAAATGCTTTTACCAACTCTAACATTAGGATCCCGTGACCACATTCACCCCAAAGCTGGATAAGCCATAGTTTTTCCTTAGAATAGTATTCTAGATAGTACACGCACTGTCGTGATGACAACGACGTGGTATCCATCGTACCTCATTCATTATGCTTGTTTCATCATGAATGATCCTTGTCTTTGCAAATGCTCAATGCTGAACTAACCCCTGTTACATGTTAGCAGGATGGTTAGACCCGCTGGTCTTGGCCATGGTGCCAACGATCCACCACCGCCCGAATTTTTTGCTGGAATGATGCAACAATTTGAGCTGAACCGCCAGTTCATGGAAGGAATGATGGCTCAGTTTTCTCGTCCAAACATGAATCAACAGCCAACCCCAGTAACTCTGCAGGACTTCATGCGTCTCAACCCAACTATTTACCGCAGCTCAACTCAACCTCTTGATGCTGATGACTGGCTCCGCGACATCACATATGAAATGGAGTCTGCTAGTGTGGCCCCTGCTAGCTATGTCACCTTTGCATCTTTCTTTCTAAAGGGTCCCGCTGCTCAATGGTGGGACAGCCACAGGCGTACCCTGCCTACTGGAACGGTCGTCACTTGGCCGGATTTCCAAGCTGCATTCCGTGCCCGCTTCATTCCTCAGGGAATCATGGACAGGAAGAAGCGAGATTTCCGCAACCTCACCCAAGGCAACAATACTGTAGATGCTTATCAGCGGGAATTTTTGGACTTGCCTCGTTATGCTGAAGAAGACATTGCAACTGATGCTCGTAGGCAAGAAAAGTTCCGTGATGGACTTCACCCTGATATTAAGCTAGCACTGCTCGCTCATGACTTTGCCGACTTCGCCACCTTGGTGAACAAGGCTATTCAGGTTGAGACTGGTCTTTAGGAACACCAGGGATCCCTTAGGCGCAGCCGTGATGCTGGCTCATCTTCGGGCCCGTCATCGCAGAAGCGTCGGATATGGATTCCCCACAACATGTATCGTCCAACTTCACCTGCACCAAGATAGTCCTATGCCGCACCTCGTCTGCCTCCTCCACCTTAGAGGCAGCCCCTTCGGGCTGTACCACCCCAAGCTTCTGCTCCCAATCCCAATGATGGTATGTGCTTCAAGTGTGGCCTTCCAGGCCATCGTTCCAAGAACTGCCCTCAAAATCAGAACCAGCTGGCTTTGCCTTCAACTGGCCGTAACAACCAGCCCCACAACAATAATGCCAGACCTTGTGGTCGTGGTCAGGCTAATCATGTTGATTTGAATGAAGCTCAAGACCAGCCTGCTACTGTGATGGGTACTCTTCTTGTTAATTCAGTACCAACATCTGTTTTATTTGATTCAAGAGCATCGCATTCATTCATGTCAGAAAGTTTTGCATATGCACACCCCATTCGATGCGAGCCCATGAACACTCCGATTGTGGTACGCACCCCTGCGGGGCGATGTCAAACTACCATGATTGGCTGCGACGTTCCCGTTGAGATTAAAGGGTTGGAAAATTTCTTGTTTCCCCCATTATTCTGGATCCTTCCAATATTGACCTCATTTTGGGAATGGAATGGTTGAAAGCGCATACTGCCTCTATCGTTTGCGCCACCAAGGTCGTTCATCTCCTACATCCTTCCGATGAGATAGTAACCTACCATGCTCAACTTGTTCAAAACGCTGAAGCATGACTTTATGTCTTGAATGCATTGAACGCAGCACCTCTTGAGGTAATTGAAAAGATTCCAGTTGTTCGCGACTTCCTAGATGTCTTTCCAGAAGAACTTCCAGGAATACCCCCTGCCCGGGCTGTCGAGTTCGTCATCGATTTGAAACTAGGCACCGTTCCTATTGCCAAATGACCCTACAAGATGCCGCCTCATGAACTCCTTGAACTTAAGGAGGAAATCGACAAATCTCTTCGCAGTGGTTTCATTCGTCCAAGTTCCTCAGCTTGGGGAGCACCTTCTCTCTTTGTAAAGAAGAAGGATGGAACGAACCGTTTGGTCCAAGACTATCGTCCTATCAACCAAGCTACAATTCAGAACAAATATTCGCTTCCCCGGATCAATGATCTGTATGATCAACTGGCTGGTTCATCAATATTCTCTAAACTCGACTTGAGGTTGGGTTACCACCAGATCCGTGTTCATAAAGAGGATATTCCAAAGACCGCATTCGTCACTCATTATGGTTCTTACGATTACACCGTCATGTCTTTTGGCTTGACCAATGCACCAGCCACTTTCTCTCGTCTGATGAACTACATATTCATGGATGTGACGCCCGGGTAATTAAGCTATAGTAACCCCCTCGTAATGATGCCACGTCACCACGATTACTGTTGTTAATCTCGTGTTAGTTTAGAACCAATCCAAATTCAAATTCAAAATCAATCAAACAATAAAAGTTTTCAAATATTAAAACTAAAATGTTCGGAGTGATCCAACTAATGCATAGGTAATTATGGTGGAGAAACCTAACTTTAATAAAATGTTTAAGTGTTCAAAATAATTAAAATTGTAGGTTAAATAATAAAATAAATGCCTTTTGAATTTTATAAAATATTAAACTATTTTAGTTGGGATAAGAACTAATGTGGCAGTAGTTTATTTAAAAGTACCAATTTAGGTGTTAGTGATAATTTTTACTAAAACTAAAATAAAACAGAAAAGAAATAAGATAAAAAAAGGAAAAAGGAAGAAGATAAAAACAGAAGACTAAAGAAAAGAAAAGGGTCCCCCCCGGCCCCTCGGCCCACTAGGCCACCAGGCTGCCAGGCAGCCCACGACCCACCCCACTCTCCCTGGCCTAAAAGGCCACTCCCCCGACCCCAAACCCTAAAGCACCCCCACTCGCCCACGATCCCCTCGTCTCCCTCCCAGCGCCGCCACACGCAACACAAACACACACACGCATCGTCCCAGAGAGAGGGGCGCCCCTATTCGATCCCCTCCTCCCGCACGCCCACGCCCGATGCAAGGCGCCGCCGGCGCCCCTCCTCTCCCTTGCGCGGCGCCCACCTGAAG
>NC_041386.1:888714-902002 GCF_002162155.2 Triticum dicoccoides | reverse complement strand
CACCCCCACTCGCCCACGATCCCCTCGTCTCCCTCCCAGCGCCGCCACACGCAACACAAACACACACACGCATCGTCCCAGAGAGAGGGGCGCCCCTATTCGATCCCCTCCTCCCGCACGCCCACGCCCGATGCAAGGCGCCGCCGGCGCCCCTCCTCCCAGACTCGTCTGTGCCCCTCCTCTCCCTTGCGCGGCGCCCACCTGAAGCGGTGCCCTCCCCCCCGTTGACGAGCACCCGACCTCCCTCCCCCTCGCTCTTCCTTAGCATCGCCGCCCTCCACGACGCAGGCGCACGCCACCGCCTTGGCGCTGCATCCCCCGCTTGATCTGGGCGCCCGCCTGCGCCCAGGGGCCCGATCCCGCTCCCCCCATCGTCGCCGTGCTCCGCCATCGTGCCCGGCGCCCGGAGTTCCACCTAGCCGGATCGTCGTCCTCTCCATCATCACTGGACCCTGCCGCATCAACCTTCATCGAGCCCGCTGCCTTGGACCCTACGCCCCACCGTGAGCTGCCGCTTTTCCCTCCTCCTCTCCCCGCGTCGGCTTCCCCGGCTCGCCTCGACACCGTGCACCCTGGTCCCCACCCTCGTGCGCGCCCGCGCCATCTCTGGTCGCGCCCGATGCGCGCTCACCGCACCTGATGCGCGCTCACCGCGCCCCCATCCGCGCACACAGGTACCTGGACCGCCCTCTGCTACGCCTGCTTGCGGGTGGCCGCACGCACCGTGCTCCCTTGGCCGAAGCCCCCTTGCACCCCGCCTCAGCGTCATCCATCGCTGGATCTGCCGGGCCTTCCCCCCCGCTGCTGGCCGCACGTCCCGCGTCGTGCGCCTCGCCTTGCCGCTCCCCTGCCTGTGCCGCTTCCTCACCGCCCCGGCCGCCTGGCCGGCGCTGTGGCCACCGGCCTCCCCTGCTCCGGCGCCCTACCGGCTCTGCCCACCCCTGGGCGTGCACCCGAACGGGTGCGGGGCACCCGTTGCGCCCGAACCCGCTAACACCGACGCCCGCTAAGGTCCCTAGGGCCTATGACAAACGGGGCCCAGAACGTTTTTATAAAAAAAAGGAATTAGAAAAATATTAATTAATTAATTCGACAATTAATTAACTTAATTGGATCTGTTAACTAACCTGATTAACTCCGATTAGATAAACTAATGATTAATTAACTAGTTAATTAGGTTTAGTTAAAGTGTGGCTATGACAGGTGGGACCCACGTGTTGGTTTGACTAAGTCAAAGGACTGTTGACTGCTGACTGGGCCTGCTGACCGTGCTGTTGACCCAGTCAATGGCCCCATCTGTCAGGTTGACCAGTCAACTCTGTTGACTGCTGACATCAGCATGACATCATGTTGATGTCATAAATCCATTTTCGAATTAAATTAAATAATTAATTAAATTCCAGAAATTAATAAAATCTTTAGAAAATCATATCTTTTAAACCGTAACTCGGATTAAATTATTTTCAACATGAAAGTTGCTCAGAACGATGAGACGAATCCGGATACGCAGCCCGTTCGTCCACCACACCCCCCTAACCTATCAAACACACAAGTTTTCCCCTCCGGTTCATCTGTCCGAAAACGTGAAACACCGGGGATACTTTCCCGGATGTTTCCCCCTTTCGCCGGTATCACATAATACCGCGTTAGGACATACCTAGCACCGCGTATTGCCACGTCTTGCTTTGTGTTGCATTTGATTGCTCTGTTATTTATTGTGTTCCCCCTCTGTTACTCCTTTCCGGTAGACTCCGAGACGGCTGCCGATGTCCGTGTGTTCGACTACATCGAAGATGACCCCTCCTTGCCAGAGCAACCTGGCAAGCCCCCCCTTTGATCACCAGATATCGCCTATTCTTCTCCATACTTCTTGCATTAGAGTACTGTAGCATGTTACTGCTTTCCATTATTCCTATCCTGATGCATAGCCTGTCCTTGCTACTACTGTTGTTACCATTACCTGCTATCCTACTGCTTAGTATAGGATGCTAGTGTTCCATCAGTGGCCCTACACTCTTGTCCGTCTGCCATGCTATACTACTGGGCCGTGATCACTTCGGGAGGTGATCACGGGCATATATGATATACTTTACACAGTTACATTACCTGTGATACTGTTCGAAGATGGGGCCTGAAGGGGCAGGTGGCTCCATCCCGGTAGAGGTGGGCCTGGGTTCCTGACGGCCCCCGACTGTTACTTTGTGGCGGAGCAGCAGGGCAGGTTGAGACCACCTAGGAGACAGGTGGGCCTGGCCCTGTTCGGTGTTCGCGGATATTTAACACGCTTAACGAGATCTTGGTATTTGATCTGAGTTGGCTACGAGCCTATACGCACTAACCATCTACGCGGGAGTAGTTATGGGTATCCCGACGTCGTGGTATCAGCCGAAGCACTTCGTGACGTCAGCGACTGAGCGGCGCGCGCCGGGTTGGACTGCGTTAACGCAACTTCCTTTGTAATGGAGGTTGCTAGGTCTGCTCACCGGCCGCGTACGCAACGTGCAGGTGTGCTCAGGGCGATGGGCCCAGACCCCTGCGCGCTTAGGTTTAGACCGGCGTGCTGGCCTCTCCGTTGAGCCTAGGTGGGGCTGCGACGTGTTGATCTTCCGAGGCCGGGCATGACCCAGGAAAGTGTGTCCGGCCAAATGGGATCGAGCGTGTTGGGTTATGTGGTGCACCCCTGCAGGGAAGTTAATCTATTCAAATAGCCATGATCTTCGGTAACAGGACGACTTGGAGTTGTACCTTGACCTTATGACAACTAGAACCGGATACTTAATAAAACACACCCTTCCAAGTTCCACAGACAACCCGGTGATCGCTTTTCCACAGGGCGACGAGGGGAGGATCGCCGGGTAGGATTATGCTATGCGTTGCTACTGGAGATGCTACTGGAGATGCTACTTGGAGATGCTACTTGGAGATGCTACTTGGGGATGCTACTTGGAGGACTTCAATCTATTCTCTTCTACATGCTGCAAGACGGAGGCTGCCAGAAGCGTAGT
This sequence comes from Triticum dicoccoides, assembly GCF_002162155.2. Lineage (NCBI taxonomy): Eukaryota > Viridiplantae > Streptophyta > Magnoliopsida > Poales > Poaceae > Triticum > Triticum dicoccoides. The sequence continues at coordinate 898,997 of NC_041386.1, read as the reverse complement.
CTTCGATAGGACTAGCTATCCCCCTCTTATTCTGGCATTCTGCAGTTCAGTCCACCGATATGGCCTCCTTACACATATACCCATGCATATGTAGTGTAGTTCCTTGCTTGCGAGTACTTTGGATGAGTACTCACGGTTGCTTTCTCCCCATTTTTTCCCCTTTCCTTTCTTTCTGGTTGTCGCAACCAGATGTTGGAGTCCAAGAGCCAGACGCCACCGTCGACGACGACCCCTACTACACCGGAGGTGCCTACTACTACGTGCAGCCCGCTGACGACGACCAGGAGTAGATAGGAGGATCCCAGGCAGGAGGCCTGCGCCTCTTTCGATCTGTATCCCAGTTTGTGCTAGCCTTCTTAAGGCAAACTTGTTTAACTTATGTCTGTACTCAGATATTGTTGCTTCCGCTGACTCGTCTATGATCGAGCACTTGTATTTGAGCCCTCGAGGCCCCTGGCTTGTATTATGATGCTTGTATGACTTATTTTATTTGTAGAGTTGTGTTGTGATATCTTCCCGTGAGTCCCTGATCTTGATCGTACACATTTGCGTGCATGATTAGTGTACGATTGAATCGGGGGCGTCACAAGTTGGTATCAGAGCCGACTGCCTGTAGGAATCCCCCTTTCCAACTCCTTGGCCGAAGTCGAGTCTAGTCGTTGAAAAACTTTTACTAACATGGCTGTGTGGCCCATGGGCCCACGTCGCCATCGGGTGGTAGTAGGATCTTTTACTCCTCGACCTATACTCTGGGACTCTGATCTCTCTACTATTCGGGTTAAATGAATTTGCTAACTCTAAGATTAGGATCTCGTGATCGCATCCACCCGGAGAGCCCCTTACTGTAGAGGATCGCCTGCTACATCAGAAGATTCCGAAGATACTCTCTGATGTTCTCTCGAGACTTTGTGCCCATCACTTTTGCTATTCCTGACCACCGATAAATCCGTATGGATAACTACTTACACTTGCCATTCATATGATCATCCCCCATTGATCTTGTTATTACAAGATACCCCGAAGTTTTCTCTATTGTTCCGAGAATACTTTGTGCCTACTGCCTAGCAGTTCTTTGCCACATGAATACCCCTTCAAATAATTTCTCGCACTTATCGAGTATCCACTCATCCCCAGTTGATTCATGTATTTCACAAAAGTCTTCGAAATGCCATTCGATCTTCCGAACATCCCGAGCAGCCTATTCCTCTCGAAATTCTTGCTTGCTTGCATTATGGTTAGTCCCATAAGTCTCATAGTCTTATTGACATTCCTTGTCATTATCATTTTGAGTCTGTTGACTCAATATGTTTGCGAATACCCGCAAACATCATTGATCCTTATAAATTACCTTTCCGGCTGAGCTGCCATTCTTTTAACTGGAATTGGTTCTCGACCAATCCAATTGTCGTTGATTGTACCCTAAGGCTATTCAACTTATCCATCCCTAATCAGAGCATTGCTTCTGATCCCTTGATTTGGAAATCATAATTCCTTTGCATTTGACAATTGAGTTAGTCAGTTGTTTCTATAATTTGATCTCCTTGCACTCTTCTTCCTCTAGTTGAGTACCGATGCTCACGTCAGATCCCTTGTGGACCATCAGGTCCATTGTTGGATTTTATCCGTCAGCATCCTTCATATTCAATAACTTTATGAGATCTTCCCCTGATACATAATGCCTTTGGTAAATTGTATCCTCTGCTTTGTCAGCCATGCTCTACCTCCGAGCTTGAGTTATTTACCCCTGAAGTTGATGGTATATGTTCCTAAGATGCCCCGATGGGTTGAACATATACCTTCCTTAATTTGTGTGAAACCAAGAGTTTTCATGGGTCATAACGTTCCGGTATTCCGCAAGTTAAACTTTCAAACTCTAAACATTCTTAACTTAGAGTAGTAAATGAGAAGTTGTGTATTGGAGAAGTGGGAGTCGACCTTGAACCTTGCATTCATGCCCATGGACACGATGCTAATCTTATCATGGGTGCTCCTCTTAAACCCTCTTTGGTATAAGTTCTTATATCTGGGATTTGGCCTTTTGCAATCGTGGTTCCGGCCATGTTCTCCTTTTTAATACCGTTTCTTGGACAAGTTGAAGTAATTGTCTTCTGCAGATCATTGCACCTGTCCAACCTTTACTTTGCTCTACTGTTGATTATTAAGCTCTGGTATCTCAAGAATATCATGGAACTGCATAACTTATTATGGGTTCTTCATCAACTATTAATTCTCACTGATTCCAATTTTCTCGGGTTCTGGGTTGTCGTCAATCGAGAACACCGATTCCACATTTCGGTTTGATAACCCTAAGTAATTTTCATTGCTTATGAGTTTAATATTCCTTCCCATCATTCCTAGCCTGTTCGGCTGTATCATTGTCGTGATGATTCTAACGGTGCTACCTGGTCCTTATTCTCGGAGCACCAATTTTCGACGATGAACTAACCTTACGTCGATTTTCCTCGTCATACCCTTTCACCTTAAACAACAAGCTTGAGTTCGAGTTCGTGTCGTAACTGTGGTTCCAATAACCTCTTGCTTCATCATTCCTTTGACTTGATGTCATCGCTGATTGACTACATCTGCCTAAAATCTCTCGACAATTGTGTCGTGATCATCATCAACCTTATGAGCTCCTCCAGGAATTCAATTGAATTCATGATGGGTAATACCATCCTTGCCCCTCGATGATTCCTGTTCTCATCAACCACTTTATTGCCTTCCGTTCAACACAACTTGTTCGTGTTTTGTGTAAACCTTGGGATCACTGCTACCCAGCAGTTGATCTTCCTTACCTCAGAAGTATTACCATCTCTTTTTGTCAAGAATGTGGTGAGAATTTCACCACCTCTTAATAATTCTTGATATCATAATACTTCTTGTCATCTTCGTTCATTCCTTGGTCCCCGTATTGTTTTCAACCGGAATACCGACAATGGAGCTATGACGTGTGAATTCAAAACTTCTAACAACCCTATTGCTTTGAAGTGAATGGGCGATAGTTCATTCTAAGTCCTTCGCTAATTGAATCACCATTCTGACATTGGTCGTGCAACCCAACCCATATTTCGGGCGCACCTTTCAACCAATGTTTGATTGTGTATGTTTTCCTCGAGCATACTTCCTTGTATCATTTGATCTGACAAATGTTATCTCCTTGTTCACTTAATGGTGGAAATCCATCTTTTGGGAATCTCAGTGAATTTCCGTTGAGTTCACCAGACACCTCCTTGTCCTCTCCTTGGGTTAATGATGGGCTCTTGTTAAAGGAAATCACTTCATAGTTCATTTCCCCGAGAATCTTACAATGTCATCTCGTCAATTTGCGTTGCACCTTTTCTTCTCAGGTATCCTAAGTCTGAGGTATCCTGACACCAATCGGATTTGAATCTCGGTCAGATATGATGGTTGGGACAACTTTCCAAGAGTCATGATGTTGATCCTTTGATGACCCGGTAACATGATGTCATGCCTAGCACCCCCCCCGGCTGGAGGACCTATCATTATAGATTCTTCTTCAGCAAGGTTATCCATTCATCCATGAGGAAATTGTAAGACTTATTCTACAAGTTATTCCTGATGGATCCTTCGTGTTTCCAAAGTCTGATCTTCACCTGAAGACCTTGTCAATGCTATCTCGAAGCATGTCAATGGTACTCCGATTTTCTACAGGAACATTTGAAGCACGATGCTAGATTTTATTTATCATTTATCCTAACACCGTGGTACGGGTAATATCATGAGATTCCTTCCCCCTTTCCTAAATGGGTTTCTACTTTATATCCTGCCATGGATATCTTGCTCTGCTTGTCCTTGGGAAGGATATACCCTTGAAATATGTGTTTAAACATATTTTCCTTTCCATTGTTCTGTTTAATCTGATGATCATATTTTCCTTCCATTGGTTTGTTTAAACCTTTTCTATGATCTATATGATATAAGCAGTAATAATCCACTGCTTGTGCAAACACCTCGATGTACAACTCTGTCGGTAAGACCTTGTTACTATTGTTAATGACATTCCGGTAACCACCGATGGACGGGAACCTTGCCTATTGGTCTGCCTCGTTTCAACGAGCAGAAAAATGGTTCTCTTCGTCCCTCGCCCTTGGTACCTATGTTGTTGCCGACATGACCCACAGACTCTCCTCTGACATGCCTTGCTTACATGATTGTGCAAGACGTCACCGCCTTTCCTACTTTTAACCCACATGGTGGGCCCATAACCCACAGTTCCACAGGATCGAAACCTGACTCTCCTGTACACCTTGTTGTCAAAGTTATTCCTCGAGCTTGACTTCGTATCTAATTCATGGGCCAAATGCCTAGTAATCTATTCTGGTATCAGACACAATACCTACCCTCGCCTTTCTGAACCCCTTTCTCACTCTAGTTCAGACTTCGAGCAACTATCTATCCGCTGGGAACCTCTTATTCTATCTTCGTACCTTACTCTCGATGTATTTTATATGTTCAACTCAAGAGATAATCTTATGCTCATTCATGGGTTAATCCCAGATTATTACCCTTATAGCATTCTGTCGTTGCCGATCTGCCCTGTTACCTATTCGTAAGTACGATGAAGATCCCGAAGAAAGGATGTCGACTTCATCATGATGACCGGAAGCAAAGGAATGAAGACATCAACGTATTGGACCGGTCCCTTCGAGAAGAGCAAACCAGGATGAGAAGACCCGCTAGTTTCGTAACCAGAATTTCCCCTCTTACACCCCTCTTAAATCTCGGGACGAGATTTCTTGTAGTGGAGGAGAATTGTGACGCCCGGGTAATTAAGCTACAGTAACCCCCTCGTAATGATGCCACATCACCACGATTACTGTTGCTAATCTCGTGTTAGTTTAGAACCAATCCAAATTCAAATTCAAAATCAATCAAACAATAAAAGTTTTCAAATATTAAAACTAAAATGTTCGGAGTGATCCAACTAATGCATAGGTAATTATGGTGGAGAAACCTAACTTTAATAAAATGTTTAAGTGTTCAAAATAATTAAAATTGTAGGTTAAATAATAAAATAAATGCCTTTTGAATTTTATAAAATATTAAACTATTTTAGTTGGGATAAGAATTAATGTGGTAGTAGTTTATTTAAAAGTACCAATTTAGGTGTTAGTGATAATTTTTACTAAAACTAAAATAAAACAGAAAAGAAATAAGATAAAAAAAGGAAAAAGGAAGAAGATAAAAATAGAAGACTAAAGAAAAGAAAAGGGTCCCCCCCGGCCCCTCGGCCCACTAGGCCACCAGGCTGCCAGGCAGCCCACGACCCACCCCACTCTCCCTGGCCTAAAAGGCCACTCCCCCGACCCCAAACCCTAAAGCACCCCCACTCGACCACGATCCCCTCGTCTCCCTCCCAGCGCCGCCACACGCAACACAAACACACACACGCATCGTCCCAGAGAGAGGGGCGCCCTTATTCGATCCCCTCCTCCCGCACGCCCACGCCCGATGCTAGGCGCCGCCGGCGCCCCTCCTCCCAGACTCGTCCGCGCCCCTCCTCTCCCTTGCGTGGCGCCCACCTGAAGCCGTGCCCTCCCTCCCGTCGACGAGCACCCGACCTCCCTCCCCCTCGCTCTTCCTTAGCACCGCCGCCCTCCACGACGCAGGCGCACGCCACCGCCTTGGCGCTGCATCCCCCGCTTGATCTGGGCGCCCGCCTGCGCCCAGGGGCCCGATCCCGCTCCCCCCATCGTCGCCGTGCTCCGCCATCGTGCCCGGCGCCCGGAGTTCCACCTAGCCGGATCGTCGTCCTCTCCATCATCACTGGACCCTGCCGCATCAACCTTCATCGAGCCCGCTGCCTTGGACCCTACGCCCCACCGTGAGCTGCCGCTTTTCCCTCCTCCTCTCCCCGCGCCGGCTTCCCCGGCTCGCCTCGACACCGTGCACCCTGGTCCCCACCCTTGTGCGCGCCCGCGCCATCTCTGGCCGCGCCCGATGCGCGCTCACCGCACCTGATGCGCGCTCACCGCGCCCCCATCCGCGCACACAGGTACCTGGACCGCCCTCTGCTACGCCTGCTTGCGGGTGGCCGCACGCACCATGCTCCCTTGGCCGAAGCGCCCTTGCACCCCGCCTCAGCGTCGTCCATCGCTGGATCTGTCGGGCCTTCCCCCCCGCTGCTGGCCGCACGTCCCGCGTCATGCGCCTCGCCTTGCCGCTCCCCTGCCTGTGCCGCTTCCTCACCGCCCCGGCCGCCTGGCCGGCGCTGTGGCCACCGGCCTCCCCTGCTCCGGCGCCCTACCGGCTCTGCCCACCCCTGGGCGTGCACCCGAACGGGTGCGGGGCACCCGTTGCGCCCGAACCCGCTAACACCGACGCCCGCTAAGGTCCCTAGGGCCTATGACAAACGGGGCCCAGCCCCAGAACGTTTTTATAAAAAAAAGGAATTAGAAAAATATTAATTAATTAATTAATTAATTCGACAATTAATTAACTTAATTGGATCTGTTAACTAACCTGATTAACTCCGATTAGATAAACTAATGATTAATTAACTAGTTAATTAGGTTTAGTTAAACTGTGGCTATGACAGGTGGGACCCACGTGTAGGTTTGACTAAGTCAACAGGACTGTTGACTGCTGACTGGGCCTGCTGACCGTGCTGTTGACCCAGTCAATGGCCCCATCTGTCAGGTTGACCAGTCAACTCTGTTGACTGCTGACATCAGCATGACATCATGCTGATGTCATAAATCCATTTTCGAATTAAATTAATTAATTAATTAAATTCCAGAAATTAATAAAATCTTTAGAAAATCATATCTTTTAAACCGTAACTCGGATTAAATTATTTTCAACATGAAAGTTGCTCAGAACGATGAGACGAATCCGGATACGCAGCCCGTTCGTCCACCACACCCCCCTAACCTATCAAATACGCAACTTTTCCCCTCCGGTTCATCTGTCCGAAAACGCGAAACACCGGGGATACTTTCCCGGATGTTTCCCCCTTTCGCTGGTATCACATAATACCGCGTTAGGACATACCTAGCACCGCGTATTGCCACGTCTTGCTTTGTGTTGCATTTGATTGCTCTGTTATTTATTGTGTTCCCCCTCCGTTACTCCTTTCCGGTAGACTCCGAGACTGCTGCCGATGTCCGTGTGTTCGACTACATCGAAGATGACCCCTCCTTGCCAGAGCAACCAGGCAAGCCCCCCCTTTGATAACCAGATATCGCCTATTGTTCTCCATACTGCTTGCATTAGAGTAGTGTAGCATGTTACTGCTTTCCATTATTCCTATCCTGATGCATAGCCTGTCCTTGCTACTACTGTTGTTACCATTACCTGCTATCCTACTGCTTAGTATAGGATGCTAGTGTTCCATCAGTGGCCCTACAGTCTTGTCCGTCTGCCATGCTATACTACTGGGCCGTGATCACTTCGGGAGGTGATCACGGGCATATATGATATACTTTACACAGTTACATTACCTGTGATACTGTTCGGAGATGGGGGCTGAAGGGGCAGGTGGCTCCATCCCGGTAGAGGTGGGCCTGGGTTCCCGACGGCCCCCGACTGTTACTTTGTGGCGGAGCGGCAGGGCAGGTTGAGACCACCTAGGAGACAGGTGGGCCTGGCCCTGTTCGGCGTTCGCGGATATTTAACACGCTTAACGAGATCTTGGTATTTGATCTGAGTTGGCTATGAGCCTATACGCACTAACCATCTACACGGGAGTAGTTATGGGTATCCCAACGTCGTGGTATCAGCCGAAGCACTTCATGACGTCAGCGACTGAGCGGCGCGCGCCGGGTTGGACTGCGTTAACGCAACTTCCTTTGTAATGGAGGTTGCTAGGTCTGCTCACCGGCCGCGTACGCAACGTGCAGGTGTGCTCAGGGCGATGGGCCCAGACCCCTGCGCGCTTAGGTTTAGACCGGCGTGCTGGCCTCTCCGTTGAGCCTAGGTGGGGCTGCGACGTGTTGATCTTCCGAGGCCGGGCATGACCCAGGAAAGTGTGTCCGGCCAAATGGGATCGAGCGTGTTGGGTTATGTGGTGCACCCCTGCAGGGAAGTTAATCTATTCGAATAGCCGTGATCTTCGGTAACAGGACGACTTGGAGTTGTACCTTGACCTTATGACAACTAGAACCGGATACTTAATAAAACACACCCTTCCAAGTTCCACAGACAACCCGGTGATCACTTTTCCACAAGGCGACGAGGGGAGGATCGCCGGGTAGGATTATACTATGCGTTGCTACTGGAGATGCTACTGGAGATGCTACTTGGAGATGCTACTTGGAGATGCTAGTTGGGGATGCTACTTGGAGGACTTCAATATATTCTCTTCTACATGCTACAAGACGGAGGCTGCCAGAAGCGTAGTCTTCGATAGGACTAGCTATCCCCCTCTTATTCTGGCATTCTGCAGTTCAGTCCACCGATATGGCCTTCTTACACATATACCCATGCATATGTAGTGTAGTTCCTTGCTTGCGAGTACTTTGGATGAGTACTCACGGTTGCTTTCTCCCCATTTTTTCCCCTTTCCTTTCTTTCTGGTTGTTGCAACCAGATGCTGGAGTCCAAGAGCCAGACGCCACCGTCGACGACGACCCCTACTACACCGGAGGTGCCTACTACTACGTGCAGCCCGCTGACGACGACCAGGAGTAGATAGGAGGATCCCAGGCAGGAGGCCTGCGCCTCTTTCGATCTGTATCCCAGTTTGTGCTAGCCTTCTTAAGGCAAACTTGTTTAACTTATGTCTGTACTCAGATATTGTTGCTTCCGCTGACTCGTCTATGATCGAGCACTTGTATTTGAGCCCTCGAGGCCCCTGGCTTGTATTATGATGCTTGTATGACTTATTTTATTTGTAGAGTTGTGTTGTGATATCTTCCCGTGAGTCCCTGATCTTGATCGTACACATTTGCGTGCATGATTAGTGTACGATTGAATCGGGGGCGTCACAATGGATTACCTCGACAAGTTCGTCGTAGTCTATCTGGATGATATCCTGGTATATTCGATGAACAAAGAGGAACATGCTGAACATCTTTGACTTGTTCTAGAGAAGCTTCGAGAGCATCAACTTTATGCCATGTATTCCAAGTGCGAATTCTGGCTTCCTGAAGTCACCTACCTTGGTCATGTCATCTCCAAGGATGGTATTGCTGTCAACCCAGAGCGCGTTCAGGCTATTCTTGACTGGACCCCTCCGAAGACTGTCAAGCAAGTCAGAAGCTTTCTCGGACTTGCCAGCTATTTCCGCCGTTTCGTCGAGAACTTCTCCAAGATCGCCAAGCCACTGACTAATATGCTTCACAAAGGCATTAAGTTCGATTGGACAGACAAATGTCAGAAAAGTTTCCAGGCACTCAAGGACAGGCTGACTTCTGCCCAGTGCTTGCTCCCCCTGATTCTCGCAAGGACTTCGTCATCTATTGCGACGCTTCACGTCAAGGATTAGGTTTTGTCCTAATGCAAGAGCGCATAGTGATTTCTTATGCCTCCTGTCAAGTGCGTCCTCATGAAGAGAACTACCCAGTTCATGACCTTGAGCTTGCTGCGGTTATCTTTGCACTGAAGCTATGGCGACAATACCTTCTCGGTAATCGTTGCGAGATCTTCACCGATCATCAGAGTCTGAAGTACCTATTTACTCAGCTAGATCTGAACCTCCGCCAGCAGCGATGGATGGAAGCTATTGCTGACTACAACTACGGTATATCCTATACCCCTGGTAAGGCTAATGTAATGGCCGATGCCCTGAGCCATAAGTCTTATTACACTACTAGAAAAACCTCTACTAATGGCGCACCTATTATGGCCATTAATGGCGCATCTGTGGTGCGCCACTAACAGCACGCCATTAGTATAGGCCACGGTGCGCCATTAGTATGTCTCCCAGGGGCCAGGTGCTTTGGATACTAATGGCGCACGACAACTGGATGCGCCATTAGTAACCGCGGCATACTAATGGCGCACTTTCCTGCGATGCGCCATTAGTGATGCGTCATTTAGAATCTAGATCTGGATCGTGATTTTTTGCCCATTTTTTTGCTCGTTTTTTTGCTTGTTTTTTGGCACGACAATATTCTCAAATTTTGTTCCTGTTGTTTTTGGATCTTGTTGCCATGGTCTTTTGCCGGAGAGGAGTTCGCCGGAGAGGAGGAGGAGGAGCTCACCGGAGAGGAGGGAGGAGGAGCTCACCGGAGAGGAGGGAGGAGGAGCTCACCGGAGAGGAGGGAGGAGGAGCTCACCGGAGAGGAGGGAGGAGGAGCTCACCGGAGAGGAGGGGATTT
>NC_041386.1:865964-888251 GCF_002162155.2 Triticum dicoccoides | reverse complement strand
GCAGAGGAGGAGAGAAGGGAAGATGAAATGAAGAGAGGAGGAGAGGACCAGCCATATATACGGCATACTAATGGCGCACCGCGGGCAGGTGCGCCATTAGTAATTTTTTTTTTATTTTGAATTTTGAAGGCGGGAAGATACTAATGGTGCACCATGGTCAGGTGCGCCATTAGTAATTTTTTTTTTATTTTTTTGATTTATTTTGAATTTTGAAGGCGGGAAGATACTAATGGCGCACCATGGTCAGGTGCGCCATTAGTAATTTTTTTTTATTTTTTTGACTTATTCTGAATTTTGAAGGAGGGAAGATACTAATGGCGCACCATGGGCAGGTGCGCCATTAGTAAGTTTGAATTTTTTTGATTTTTTTTGCCTCTCTAGATCTTAAAAGCCCCGTATCTTTTTTTCTGTTAGGTTTTTGAGGATTTTGAAAATGTTTAACGGGGTTCCCCGCGTTAAATTTGGATGTAACTTTTCGAGTAGATGATTTTTCATATAAAAAACTTTTTCATCCGAGTTAGTATGCAAAAGTTATGCCCATTTTTACAAATTCTCGCGAGATTTTGCAAATGAAGTCAAAATTCATATTTGCAAATTTTCCCAACAACTAGGCCACATATCACATGGGAAACTTATTTTCTTTTATTTTTTTGACATTTTTATCATTTTGTTTTATTTTTTTTTAAACTGAAAAGGCGATCCACGAGGGGGGGGGTGCATTCGGTGGAAGTGGTGGCCAAGGTTACTAATGGCGCATCGTAGGCAGGGTGCGCCATTAGTATGTTTGGACAGGCGCACTAGTTCAAAAAAAAATTGGTACTAATGGCGCACCGTAGGCAGGGTGCGCCATTAGTAGTTTCAACACTAATGGCACATCAGAAGGTGGTGCGCCATTAGTATATACTAATGGCGCACCACATGTCTGGTGCGCCATTAGTGCCATTTCCATCTATAGCCCTTTTCCTAGTAGTGTTACAACAATCACATGGTCTTCAAAGCTCAACCCCGGCTTTATGAAGAGCTATGCAAGCTGAACCTTCAACTAGTTCCACAAGGTTCTCTGAATAACCTTGTCCTGGAACCAACTCTGCTGAAAGCAATTAAGTTTGCTCAAGCCAAAGATGCTCACGTGGATTTGATGAAAAAGGATCTTGCCTTAGATAAATCCGGAGATTTCTCACATGGTGAAGATGGAACCTTATACTTCAGAGATCGCATTGTCGTACCCCGGTTCGAGCTTATGACAGAGAAGGTGATGAAAGAAGTGCATGATACCCCTCTCTCTATTCATCCGGGAAGTACCAAGATGTATCTAGACATCCGTCAGAAGTACTAGTGGTCTAACATGAAGCAAGACATTGCTCGATATATTGAAGAATGTGACGTTTGTCGTCGCGGCAAAGCAGAACATCAGAAACCGGCTGGACTTCAACAACCGCTTCCGATTCCTGAATGGAAGTGGGATAAGATCCAAATGGACTTCGTCACTGGCCTTCCCAAGTCTCAGAAAGGTAACGATGCAATCTTTGTCGTCATCGACCAATTCTCGAAGGTTGCTCACTTTCTGCCAGTCAAGAAGACTATCACTGCTAGTCAATTAGCAAACTTGTATATCTCCAGAATTGTGTCACTCCACGGCATTTCGAAGGAGATCAGTTCAGACCGTGGCAGTATTTTCACTTCTAAGTTCTGGGATAGTTTCCAAGAGGCAATGGGAACTCATATTACCTGGAGCACTGCTTATCATCCCCAATCCCAAGGCCAAGTCGAGCGAGTCAATCAAATTCTTGAAGACATGCTTCGAGCTTGTGTTATTTCTTTTGGCAAGAAGTGGGAAGAATCTCTCCCTTATGCGGAATTCTCTTATAACAACAGTTATCAAGCCAGCTTGAAGATGGCACCCTTCGAAGTGCTTTATGGACGTAAGTGCCGAACCCCTCTGAATTGGTCAGGAACTGGGGAATGGACGCTCATTGGTCCAGACATTATTCAACAAGCTGAAGAGCAGGTTCACATTGTCCGGGATAATCTCAAGGTGGCCCAGTCCCGTCAGAAGAGCAACTATGACCGGAAACACTGGGGTTCAACTTAACAACCCTTTGAACTAGCTTATCTGCATGTCACTCCTTTGAGAGGCACTCATCGGTTCGGAGTCAAGGGCAAGCTAGCTCCGCGCTACATTGGTCCCTTCCGCATTTTGGACTGTCGTGGACTGGTGGCTTATCAACTGGAGTTGCCACCCCAGTTCTCTCATGTTCATGATGTCTTCCACATGTCGCAACTTCGTCGATGCTTCAAGGATCCAGAACGTGAAGTGGATCCGGAATTGATTGAAGTTCAAGATGATCTCACATACAAGGAGCATCCGATCTGCATTCTTGAAGAAGCTGAACATCGAACACGCCAGAAGGTTACCAATTTCCTCAAGGTGCAATGGTCAAATCATTCTAAAGATGAAGCCACTTGGGAACGCGAGGATAACCTCCATGCTGAGTACCCCGACCTCTTCCCTTCTACCTCTTAATTCTCGGGATGAGAATTTCTTTTAGAGGAGGAGAGTTGTGACACCCCGGTGTAATGATGCTACAGTAACCCTTGGGGTTTAGTTAATTATTTTGCTAAACAAGTGCTTGATCATCTTTGTCTGCTCTCTCTTTGAAATTCCAGTTGAATTCAAATTCAAATTTTGTGTGGAATTCAAAATGCTCAAACATGAAAACTAAAATGTTCATCATGTGTGAAGTATTCTTCTGGTAAAATTGGTGGTGAACAAACATTTTTGCAAAATGTGAAGGTGGCCTGAAATGGCTAAAACAGAAAAGCAAAAAAAAGAAAAAGAAAAAGGGAAAAGGAAAGGAGAGAGAGAGGGAAGTGCCCCCTCCCTGGACCGAACCACCCTGGGCCGGCCCAACTCCCCCCATCCTAGGCGGCCCACCTCCCCCGGTCGCTCTCTTCACCCCCTTCCTGTTCCCCGACCCGAGTCGCAACAGGCACCGTCCCCGCCAGACCCAACTCACCGGCGACGCCCGGGCGAGGGGATAAGGCCTGCGCCTCCTCGCCTCCGCGATTCCCGCCTCCACTTGCACCACCCACTCCCCTCTCCCACTCTGCCTGATCCTCCTCTCCTCTCTCCCTTTAGATCCATCACCACCGAGCTCCGTCGCCGCCGAGCACCGTGCTCCACCGCGGCCACCGGCGCCCATTCCTCCCCCGTGGTGTCTAGGAGGTCTGCGGTGGACTGCTTCTTCTTCCTCGTCACCAGGTCGAGCCTGAGGAACGCCACCGTGTCGCTCGCGTCTTCTTCCCCAACCGCGGCCACCGCTACGCCGCCGTTCGACCCGCCCCAAATCTGCAGCTACTAAACCTCCAAGGCCACCGTGTGTGATGCCCGGTGAGCCCCTCTTCTTCTCCCCTCGCTCCCCTGGCCTCTCCCACTACCATAGCCACCGCGCCACCATGGCCGAGCTCAGCTCCGCCGAGCAGCTAGCCGCCGTCGTTGCCATGCTCGCCTGAGCACGGGAACATGCTCAGTGCAGCCTGCCGAAGCTGCCCGTGCCGCTTGCCCACCTCGTCGACCCCCGTAGCGTGATCGCGGTGATGTCCCGAACGCCACCAGCGCCTCCACTCGCCATCGGCAAAGATTCCAGCCGTTTTGTCCTGCTCCACCACCACGGATGGATGCGGCCCAGCCTCACTGTTCGAACGCGCCCTCGCACGCTCGGAGCTGAGCCCCGTAGCCCGATTCCGACGCTCTCCGGTGAACTCGCCGCCGCGGGAGGCTCGCCGGAGCTACTCCGGCGCCAGCCCTGACCTGGTATGGCATGGGGCCCGCCCAGAGCCGCTGATAGTGGGCCCCTGTGCCTCTGTTTGACCGCGTTGACCACGATCAACGCAGGGTACTATTCCCCAGCCACTGACTAATGGGGCCCACACCCCTAATTAGGTCAGTCAAACGTTTTTAAAAAATAAACCTAATTAGTTTAGTTAATTAGACACTGACAGGTGGGCCCAGAAGTTTTACTAACTAAATTTAGATTAGTTTGAACTCTGTTTAACCCACTGTCTATGACAGGTGGGTCCCCCATGTCAGTTTTGACCAGTCAACCGGGCTGTGGACTGCTGACATCACACATACGTCATGCTGGTGCAATAATTCATTTCTGTTAAATAATAATTCCAGAAAATACTTGAATCTTTAGAAATTCATAGAAAGTTGCTCAGAAAAATCCAGCGAATCCAAATGCACGGTCCATTCACTTGTAACATGCCCCTAGCATGCTGAACTTGGAACTGTCCCCTCTCTTTCATCTGCCTGGAATCCGCCTAACGCCGGGAATTCATCCTCAGATGTTTATCCCCTCCGTCTGCAACGTGTAGTACTACGTTAGGGCAACCCTAGCTCTGCCCGTCGTCACGTTATGCCTTGTGATGCATTGTTTGCTCTGTATTTACTGTTTCTTCCCCCTCTTCTCTCCGGTAGACCCCGAGACCGATGATGCCGCTGTGATCGACTACGTCACCGACGACCCCTCCATCTTGTCAGTGCAACCAGGCAAGCAAACCCCCCTTGAGCATTTCGATATCGCCTATTTCTTTTCCTCTCATGCTTGCATTAGAACTGCTACTGCTTTCTGTATGATCCTACTCTGATGCATAGCCTGTTGTTGTTACCTGCTTTCTTACCTTACCTGCTTATCCTAAACTGCTTAGTATAGGATGGTTAGTGATCCATCAGTGACCCCCACCTTGTCCCAGTTGCCTCGCTTTATGTTCGATGACTCGATCACGTGATCGATGTCCAGGCCCCGACACCGCACATCACCCCCCTAGTTGTACGAGTCTGCAGAGTTACTATCGAGTCCCGAGGGTGGAACCTCTTACATCACTCCTGATGAGATCTCTGCAGTGTAGCTATACGGTCGAGGGCATCGAGGGTGATTTCCTCCTTAACCACTTCCGTTACCGCTCTGTCGTGCAACTCCTCAAGTATGAACCTCGAGGGTGGATCCTCTTACGTTCACCTTGATGATAACATCGAGTGGGATTCACCGGGGGAGATTCCTCGGGTTTTCCCCTTGGTGTTAGACACACAGTTACTATGGTTACTATGACTTTACACTGAGCCATGTTACTAAAGACGGGTCGACCCTGAGGGGTACCCGCGCGAGCTTAATAGCGAGTGATGTGGAGTCGGGTTGACCTGGAAGGTGCCCGCGAGATACTTACGAGGCGTGGCCGAGCATTCTTAGCCCTTGCCGCAAGTACTCGAGACGGGGCGACAGGGTCACATCGATCGTGAGTCTCTGCTCATTACCGCGTGCTCCTAATCCACTACGGTTTGGATATTTGATCCGAGGGGCCTCCGGCCTGATAGCACTAACCATCACGTGGGCATAGTATGGGCGTTCTGCGTCGTATACATCAGCCGATGCTTAATAGACATCAGCGACTGAGCGGTGCATGCCAGGTTGGACTGCGTAAGCACCTGCCTTGTTGAAGGAGGTAGCTAGGTCTGCTCACCGGCCGCGTACGCAACGTGCAAGAGTTCTCGGGGAGATGGCCCATGACCCCTGGGGGCATAGGTTTAGTCTGGCGTGCTGGCCTCTCTATTAAGCCTAGGTCGGGTTGCGGCTTATTGTTTTGCCGAGGCCGGGCATGACCCAGGAAAGTGTGTCCAGCCAGAGTTAATCGAGCATGGTGGGTAAGTCGGTGCACCCCTGCAGGGTAGAAAAAATCTATCGATAGCCTGTCCTACGGTAATGGACACTTGGAGTTGTATCCCGATCGATACAACTAGAACTGGATACTTGAGATGAGACATGGAGATGAGACTTGGATATGAGATGATAACTGGATAGTATGGCTCTGGGATTGCTTTCTCGCAGGGAGTCGAGAAAGGATCTCTGGCCGAGGTTGATAACACTTCTACTACTTTACTTTATGCAACTCTACTCCCTCCTGTTGCTGCAAGATGGTGGTTTCCAGAAGATGCTAGTCTTTGATAGACTAGGCTTTCCCCTTCCCTTCTGGCATTCTAAAGTTTAGTCCACAGATACAACCCATTCCTTTGATACAGATGCATACTTAGTTTAGATCTGATGTAAGTCTTGCGAGTACTTTGGATGAGTACTCACAGTTGCTTTGCTACTTCATTTCGCCCATACCCGATTGTTGCGACCAGATGACGGATCCCAGGAGCCACACGACGCCACTGATGACTACTACTACCCGGAGGATGCCAACTACTACATGACGACCGCATGACGATTTGGAGTAGTTAGGAGGTTCCCATGCAGGAGGCCTTGCCTTTTCAATCTTTGTTTCTTTTGTGCTAGCGTTCTTATGGCAAACTTGTCTAACTTATGTCTGTACTCAGATATTGTTGCTTCCGCTGACTCTTGTGTTTTTTGAGCTTATGTATTCAAGCCCTCGAGGCCCCTAGCTTGTACTATAAAGCTTGTATTATTTTAATTTGTGTCTAGAGTTGTGTTGTGATATCTTCTCATGAGTCCTTAATCTTGATCGTACACATTTGCGTGTATGATTAGTGTATGATTGAATTGAGGGCGTCACAAATATCCCATTTAAATGAGTTCCGACTTTCAAAGGAGGAGAAAATGTAAAGTAATAAATCAAAAGGTTATTAAAAACTAGTAAAAAATATGTGACTCCTACATATATAAGTTGTTGTAGGATTTTCAAATGGCGGCATAGACCACTTCGAAACAAGAAACGTAGCAAGGCTTCTATCACTTGTCGGTAACGCAATTTAGAGAAGTTTTCAGTTTCGCAAAAATCGAAAATCTAGCATGATGGATCAAAAAGGTTAAAAAATGTACCCGATTATCAAATTTCCTTAGGTAATTAAGTTGCTATCTGAGGTGCATATAGATGCACATACTACCCTCAAAGCGTGAAATGGTGGAAACAATTTCGGAATATGTCGATGATGATTTTTTTTAATAATTCTTCAGTTTTGAACAAAGTGAAAATCTATAGTGATGGATCAAAAGGGAACAAAATTGGTGATGAAATTATATGATTAATAGTTATAAGTTGTTATACGAGATCCATATGGTCAAACATACAACTTTCGATGCTTGAAATAAAGAAATGTTGTTGGAATGTCTAAATGATGCTATTTAAGTAAGTTTTCTTTTTAGCGAAAAAATCAACGGCAACGGATCAAAAGTTTATGAAAAGGTGCTAAACATGAATAATTTATGTGGATAAGCTCTTGTATGACTTCCATACGGCGGCCGAGACTACTCTCGAAGAATGGAATGATGGAAAGGCTGATATAATGCATTGAATGTCCTATTTAAATGAGTACTGAGTTTCAAAGGAGGAGAAAATGTAAAGTAATAAATCAAAAGGTTTTGAAAAACTACAAAAAAATATGTGACTCCTACGTATAGAAGTTGTTGTAGGATTTTCAAATGGTGGCATAGAAAACTTCGAAATAAGAAATGAAGCAAGGCTTCTACCACTTGTCGATAATGCTATTTAAACAAGTTTTCAGCTTCGCAAAAATAGAATATCTACCTTGATGGATCAAAATGGTTTAAAAAATGTACGAAATTATCAGATTTTTGTAGGTAAGTTGCTATCTGAGGTGCATATAGATGCACGGACTACCCTCGAAGCATGAAATGGTGCAAACAATTTCGGAATATATCAATGACGCTTCATTAATAAGTTTTTAGTTTTGAATAAAGTGTAAACCTGTAATGATGGATCTAAAGGGAACAAAATTGGTGATGAAATTATATGATTACTAGTTATAAGTTGTTATACGAGATTCATATGGTCAACCATACAACTCCCGATGCTTGTATGGTAGAAATGCTGGCGGAATGTCTAAATGATACTATTTAAGTAAGTTTTATTTTTAGCGAATAAAAAATTGACGGTAACGGATGAAAAGTTTATGAAAAGGTGCTAAACATGAACAATTTATGTGGATAAGCTATTCTATGACTTCCATACGGCGGTCGAGACTACTCTCGAAGAATGGAATGATGGAAAGGCTGTTATAATGTGTCAAATATCCCATTTAAATAAGTTCCGACTTTCAAAGGAGGAGAAAATGTAAAGTAATAAATCAAAAGGTTATTGAAAACTAGTAAAAAAATATGTGACTCCTACATATATAAGTTGTTGTAGGATTTTCAAATGGCGGCATAGACCACTTCGAAACAAGAAACGAAGCAAGGCTTCTATCACTTGTCGGTAATGCAATTTAAACAAGTTTTCAGTTTCACAAAAATCGAAAATCTACCATGATGGATAAAAAAGGTTAAAATGTACTAGAATATCAGATTTCTTTAGGTAATTAAGTTGCTATCTGAGGGGCATATAGATGCACATACTACCTGTCGGTGTCAAAACCGGCGGATCTCGATTAGGGGGTCCCGAATTGTGCGTCTAGGCCAGATGGTAACAGGAGACAAGGGACACGAAGTTTTACCCAGGTTCGGGCCCTCTCGATGGAGGTAAAACCCTACGTCCTGCTTGATTAATATTGATGATATGGGTAGTACAAGAGTAGATCTACCACGAGATCGAGGAGGCTAAACCCTAGAAGCTAGCCTATGGTATGATTGTTGATGTGTACGTTGTCCTACGAACTAAAACCCTCCGGTTTATATAGACACCAGAGAGGGTTAGGGTTACACAAATTCGATTACAATGGTAGGAGATCTTCATATCCGTATCGCCAAGCTTGCCTTCCACGCCAAGGAAAGTCCCTTCCGGACATGGGACGGAGTCTTCAATCTTGTATCTTCATAGTCCAGGAGTCTGGCTGAAGGTATAGTTCGGCTATCCGAACACCCCCTAATCCAGGACTCCCTCAGTAGCCCCCGAACCAGGCTTCAATGACGATGAGTCCGGCTCGCAGATTGTCTTCGGCATTGCAAGGCGGGTTCTCCTCGAAATTCCGTGTACCTGTTGAATAAAGTCCGGTTTCTTGTAGATGTTTGCGCTCCTTGGCTTCTACGCCCAATAATGGTCGCTTCCCACGTGTCAAACGAATATGAAAAGTCTGAGTGTTTTTACATTCACACCCCTAGCCGTGTAAATGAGCTGCCCTATTTAAGGGGATGAGGATTTAGATCCAATCCACACCTTCTCCCCTCCGCGAGTGTTCATCAGAGCGCATCTGACAAAGGTACATTCCACCATGGCCAGCCGTCGCAATTCCTCCCCTCGCCCTTCCAGCCCTAAGCCTGGATATTGGGAGAGATGTTCCATCCCGCATAGCGAGCTAGTGACGCCCCAGACCAAGGGATTTCTCCCCCCGGCCTATATGGTCCTGGTTCGAGCCAGTCTTGCTGTCTACAACGGCGGAGAGCAAGCAGAGAATGCCCCTAATCCCTCCAAAGGAGAGCGGGTGTGCCTCGTCCCTTACTTAATAAGGGGGCTCGTATGTCCAATCCATCCATTTCTCCGGGGGCTGCTGGAGTTCTACGGCCTCCAGCTACATCATCTCACGCCTGCCTCAGTATTGCATATCGCGGGCCTTGTAGCCCTCTGTGAGCTGTTCTTGGGTGTTGAAGCTCATTTCAGACTGTGGAAGGAGCTATTTTGCCTCGTGCCCCGTTCCAAGAAGGGGTCAATGTATCAAGTGGGCGGAGCCGAAGTGTGGCGCATCGCCGGGATCGGATATCTGTCCGGAACCCCAAAGAAGGCGCCCGAAGACTGGCCCTCGGAATGGTTTTATATAGAAGACGTCCCGCTGCCGGATCCTGTCCAGATCGGCCTCCCTGAATTCAACAGTGCTCCCTTAAAGAAGCGCCTTAGCTGGCGCCCATGGAGCCCTCAGAGGGGAGGTGACAGGGACATCCTTTACCTGATGGGCCGAATAAGATTGTTAACCCATTCCGGACTAACCATGATCGGGGTTATGGCCGAATGCATTATGCGGGGGGTGCAGCCGCTTCAGTATAGAAGCCACCCCATGTGGGACTTCAACGGGGAGGACGTCGCCACCCGCTACGACCGTAAGGGGCCGGATTCAGCTGCCGCTCTACTAAAGATCTTGCCCACTTTGTATAAGGGAGAAGAGGAGGAATTTCTCCGCGTCAACCCTCAGGGTGGATTCTCCATGCACAATCCCCCAAGCTGGGTAAGTGGCCGTATTTACTTGTCCATCTGTTTTGTATTCCCATTGTTAAATATTTGGTCTGACGACTTCAACGCAGGAACTGCGCCAGGCTGTTAAGGAAATAAGCAGCCCTCCTCCACAACCCGAGGACCCAGGACGGTCCCTCGACCCGGCCTCTCAAGAGGATCCGGACATATCTGTGGAGCTGATTGATGGAGTGTTCCATCAATCGAGCAAGGACAATGCCTTGGTGGCCATTACGGCCGATTACCCAGGGCTAATCCTGACGCCCTAGGTACCTGAGATTGAAGTCCCAGTACACCGAATAGGTGTCTGCCCACTCGTGTTCAGTTTCCTGATTGCAACCGAACTTTGCAGGGGAGGTTTTTAAGGCAGAAGGCTGAACCTGCGGCGACAAGTCAACGAGGGGCCCTAGGGCCCCGCAGGCAGAAAAGAAGTGCAGACCGGACCGAGGCGTCAAAGCAAAGGTATGGTGCGCCCCCTTATCCCAGGGGTTATACCTTCGAGGCATATTGACACTTGCGCTCTTTTCAGGACAAAGAGACCTCGCCGGACTATATCCGGAGAGGTTGCCAATCGCGCCTCCACCAGCCAGGCTCCAAAGCCTGGTCCGGAGGCGGAGGCGAACGCAAGGCGCGCGCTAGACGCTCCTCCAATGGAGGATGTAGACGGGTTGTCTGCCACCAACTCTGAGGTGGAGAGTGCCATGAACCACAGGCGTCGCCGGACAATTCTTCGCGATGCTTGTTTCTCCCAAGGGGCGTTAGATGCCTTCAACTCGGGAGATGCGTACCTCCGTGCCGCTCAAAATGGTCTAGCCAGAGCCACGGAGCAGTATGTAAAAGACATACGGGTAAGAAAATTCTGGTAATTATATGTATATACCAGTAGCCCCCGAGACTTGGAACAGTTAGAATTAATAATTGTTTTAAGGATCATTTGTTATGCAGGTTCTTACAGAAAAGAATTCCCTGCTGACCAAGGAGCTGGCAGAGTGCAAAGCCCAACTTGAGGCCGCACTAATCGCGGCAGGGGAGCCCAAGGAGACCCCCTCTGGTAATATACACTTCGAAAGATAAGTATTTTAAGAAGCACGACATTGGTGCGAATCTGACAAATGAAATTGCAGATGGCGCCGGATTGAATCCGGAAAGGCAACACCTCCTACGTCAGCTAAAGGATGGTGAGAAGGTGCACAAAGGTGAGGCGGGAGAAGAACGATCTGCAAGATGCCAACACCAAGCTGGGCGTCGAGTTGAAAGATGTTCGTCCTCAGCTGTCAGACTCCGTGAAGGAGAATCAGCGGCTTCGGCGCGGCATATTTAGTAAGTGCTTGAACGAACCTTTGAAAGAAAGTTCGGCGGGGAAGTCGACTAACAGAGCAATGTCTGTAGGTGTGCTAACAGGTCGTCCTGCAGAGGAGATGCCCGGTTCTATGGGTGACCTTCTTCCCGAGCTCTCGCAACTGCTCGATCGAGTTCGGCAGGCAATGCAAGGCGTCGCCCAGGCCCTGTGGCCATCCGCCTCCATGACCGAAGGTCTTGGAGAACTTGCGGAGAAGCTAAAGGGAGCACGGCGGCGCTTCCGATTGTGGAAGATATTAGCCTGCCGTCAAGGCGCTAGGGAGGCCTGGGCTATGGTGAACACGCGGTACGCAAAGGCTGACCCCAACCACATGGCCGAGGTCAGTCCTGTAGGGCCTGATGGGAAGGAGATCCCTGTAAGCTTAGTATATGGCCAAGTAGAGTTGGCCGCAAAGTATTCCCAGCAGGACTGTAAATTAGACAACATGTTAGATGGTATTGAAGAGGAATACAATCAGTCAAAATGACTATGTACTTTAATTGACATTTATAATGCCTTCTAGCCGGATTGTAGATCATTTGTCATGGCCGACCTTTTAGCTTCAGCCTTGGGACCTGACGGTCCGGAGTGTGTCCGAATTCCCATGCGGTTATATAGGAACCGGGGAATGCATGGAGACCGGGTGTAATGGTCATTAGGGCTTGAACAGACAAGTGCCCGACTAGTTATGTTATATTACATGGTTAGTAAGAAACATCTTCCAGGGAGAATAGTTCCGTTAGGGGTTCCTTTCCCTGGGAGGCATGCCCTAAGGTGCATGTCCATGCTGTGAAAAGAAACGCAGGAAAAACATCTGGGGGCGTATAGATAAAAATAAAAAAAAGATCATCTTTAGTTCATCGACCGAATATTCCCTTAAGAACGCTAGCTTTCGGCTTCACCCGGTCTGAGGTACATGTCCGGCGGACCCGGCAGTAACAATCGTAGAGGTGCTCCCTTTACCACCTAGCCGAACAATCAGGAACGTAGGGGTAAGCATAGGAGCCAGGGAACCCAGCTTGGCCAAAACTTAAGTAATATCGATGCATATAATGGTGAATAAAAGGTACATGCGGAAGTGTGACACATTTGTTGGGCATGAAGCCCGTATGAATAAGCTTCTGTTTAAAGAAGCCCCCAGGTTTAATGAGCGCAAATAGCGCGTCACTTTATGAGCCTTTAGAGGCTATAAGAGAGAATGAGAAGAAGATGAGAAATGTAAGACAGAATATATATAAAAAATGGACAGAGGAAGGAGACGAACACAGAGTCCGGCGCTAGGCATAGAATCTTCGGAGACGGGCTGCGTTCCATGGGTTTGGCTCGAGTAGGTTATCCGATGCATCCCGCAGGCAGTACGCTCCATCAGTCAGGACTTGGTCAATTATGAAGGGACCTTCCCACTTGGGCTTGAGTTTGTCCTTTTTCTTGTCCGGTAGTCATAGAACTAATTCGCCAACGTTGTAATTTTTGGCCTGTACTTCTTTGCTGTGGTATCTTCGAGCCTGCTGTTGATAGAATGCGGAACGGGCTTTTGCCACGTCACGCTCCTCCTCCAATGCGTCCACGATTTCCTGCCGATCGAGCTTGGCTTCTCTTTCTTCGTACATGCGCACTTGAGGTGAGTCATGAATTATATCGCAAGGCAAAACTGCCTCTGCGTCGTACACCCTACATCTTGCTTGATTAATATTGATGATATGGGTAGTACAAGAGTAGATCTACCACGAGATCTAGGAGGCTAAACCCTAGAAGCTAGCATATGGTATGATTGTTGATGTGTATGTTGTCCTACGGACTAAAACCCTCCGGTTTATATAGACACCGGAGAGGGTTAGGGTTACACAAAGTCGGTTACAATGGTAGGAGATCTTCATATCCGTATCGATAGCTTGCCTTCCACGCCAAGGAAAGTCCCTTCCGGACACGGGATGGAGTCTTCAATCTTGTATCTTCATAGTCCAGGAGTCCGGCTATCCGAACACCCCCTAATCCAGGACTCCCTCACTACCATTGAAGCGTGAAATGGTGGAAACGATTTCGGAATATATCGATGATGCTTTTTTAATAATTCTTCAGTTTTGAACAAAGTGAAAATCTATAGTGATGGCTCATAAGGGAACAAAATTGGTGATGAAATTATATGATTAATAGTTATAAGTTGTTATACGAGATCCATATGGTCAAACATACAACTTTCGATGCTTGAAATAAAGAAATGTTGTTGGAATGTCTAAATGATGCTATTTAATTAACTTTTCTTTTTAGCGAAAAAATCAACGGCAACGGATCAAAAGTTTATGAAAAGGTGCTAAACATGAATAATTTATGTGGATAAGCTCTTCTATGACTTCCATACGGCGGTCGAAACTACTCTGAAGAATGGAATGATGGAAAGGCTATTATAATGTGTCAAATATCAAATTTAAATGAGTTCCAACTTTCAAAGGAGGAGAAAATGTAAAGTAATAAATCAAAAGGTTATGAAAAACTACAAAAAAATATGTGACTCCTACGTATAGAAGTTGTTGCAGGATTTTCAAATGGCGGCATAGAAAACTTCGAAATGAGAAATGAAGCAAGGCTTCTATCACTTGTCGATAATGCTATTTAAACAAGTTTTCAGCTTCGCAAAAATAGAATATCAACCTTGATGGATCAAAACGGTTTAAAATGTACCAAATTATCAGATTTTTGTAGGTAAGTTGCTATCTGACGTGCATATAGATGCACAGACTACCCTCGAAGCATGAAATGGTGGAATTTTTTTTGGAATATGTTGATGACGCTTCATTAATAAGTTTTTAGTTTTGAACAAACTGAAAATTTGTAATGATGGATCTAAAGGGAACAAAATTTGTGATGAAATTATATGATTACAAGTTATAAGTCGTTATACGAGATTCATATGGTCAACCATACAACTTCCGATGCTTGTATGGAAGAAATGCTGGCGGAATGTCTAAATGATACTATTTAACTAAGTTTTCTTTTTAGCGAATAAAAAATCGATGGTAACGGATGAAAAGTTTATGAAAAGGTGCTAAACATGAACAATTTATGTGGATAAGCTATTCTATGGCTTCCATACGGCGGTCGAGACTACTCTCGAAGAATGAAATGATGGAAAGGCTGTTATAATGTGTCAAATTTCCCATTTAAATGAGTTCCGACTTTCAAAGAAGGAGAAAATGTAAAGTAATAAATCAAAAGGTTATTAAAAACTAGTAAAAAAATATGTGACACCTACATATATAAGTTGTTGTAGGATTTTCAAATGGCGGCATAGACCACTTCGAAACAAGAAACGTAGCAAGGCTTCTATCACTTGTCGGTAATGCAATTTAAACAAGTTTTCAGTTTCACAAAAATCGAAAATCTAGCATGATGGATCAAAAAGGTTAAAAAATGTGCAAGATTATGAGATTTGTTTAGGTAATTAAGTTGCTATTTGAGGTGCATATAGATGCACATACTACCCTCGAAGCGTGAAATGGTGGAACCGATTTCGGCATATGTCGATGATGCTTCTTTTAATAATTCTTCAGTTTTGAACAAAGTGAAAATCTATAGTGATGGATCAAAAGGGAACAAAGTTGGTGATGAAATTATATGATTAATAGTTATAAGTTATTATACGAGATCCATATGGTTAAACAAACAACTTTCGATGCTTGAAATAAAGAAATGTTGTTGGAATGTCTAAATGATGCTATTTAAGTAAGTTTTTTTCTTTCTAGCGAAAAAAATCAACGGCAACGGATCAAAATTTTATGAAAAGGTGCTAAGCATGAATAATTTATGTGGATAAGCTCTTCTATGACTTCCATACGGCGGTCGAGACTACTCTCGAAGAATGGAATGATGGAAAGGCTGTTATAATGCATTGAATGCCCTATTTAAATGAGTACTGAGTTTCAAAGTAGGAGAAAATGTAAAGTAATAAATCAAAAGGTTATGAAAAACTACAAAAAATATGTGACTCCTATGTATAGAAGTTGTTGTAGGATTTTCAAATGGCGGCATAGAAAACTTCGAAATAAGAAATGAAGCAAGGCTTTTACCACTTGTCGATAATGCTATTTAAACAAGTTTATAGCTTCTCGAAAATAGAATATCTACCTTGATGGATCAAAACGGTTTAAAAATTGTACCAAATTATCAGATTTTTGTAGGTAAGTTGCTATCTTAGGTGCATATAGATGCATGGACTACCCTCGAAGCATGAAATGGTGGAAACAATTTCGGAATTGTCGATGAAGCTTCATTAATAAGTTTTTAGTTTTTAACAAAGTGAAAATCTGTAATGATGGATCTAAAGAGAACAAAATTGGTGATGAAATTATATGATTACTAGTTATAAGTTGTTATACGAGATTCATATGGTCAACCATGCAACTTCTGGTGCTTGTATGGAAGAAATGCTAGCGGAATGTCTAAATGATACTATTTAAGTAAGTTTTCTTTTTAGAGAATAAAAATCGATGGTAACGGATGAAAAGTTTATGAAAAGGTGCTAAACATGAATAATTTATGTGGATAAGCTACTCTATGACTTCCATACGGCGGTCGAGACTACTCTCGAAGAATGGAATGATGGAAAGGCTGTTATAATGTGTCAAATATCCCATATAAATGAGTTCCAACTTTCAAAGGAGGAGAAATTGTAAAGTAATAAATCAAAAAGTTATTAAAAACTAGTAAAAAAATATGTGACTCCTACATATAAAAGATGTTTTAGGATTTTCAAATGGCGGCATTGTTGGGGAACGTAGTAATTTCAAAAAAATTCCTACGCACACGCAAGATCATGGTGATGCATAGAAATGAGAGGGGAGAGTGTGATCTACGTACCCTCGTAGACCGACAGCGGAAGCGTTATGACAACGCGGTTGATGTAGTTGTACGTCTTCATGGCCCGACCGATCAAGCACCGAAACTACGGCACCTCCGAGTTTTAGCACACATTCAGCTCGATGACGATTCCCGGACTCCGATCCAGCAAAGTGTCGGGGAAGAGTTCCGTCAGCACGACGGCGTGGTGATGATCTTGATGTTCTACTATTGCAGGGCTTCACCTAAGCACCACTACAATATTATCGAGGACTATGGTGGAAGGGGGCACCACACACGGCTAAGAGAACGATCTTGGAGATCAACTTGTGTGTCTAGAGGTGCCCCCTTGCCCCCGTATATAAAGGAGCAAGGGGGAGGAGGCTGGCCCTAGGAGAGGCGCGCCAGGGAGTAGGATTCCTACTCCTAGTTGGAGTAGGTTTCCTCCTTTCCTAGTCCAACTAGGAGAAGGGGGGAAAGGGGGTAAGAGGGGAAGGAAGGGAGAGAGGGGCCGCGCCCCAAACCACTTGTCCAATTCCGACTGGGCTTGGGAGGGGCGCGCACCACCTCCTGGTCCTTCCCACTAAGGCCCATTAAGGCCCATTGCTTCTTCCTCGTATTCCCGTAACTCCCCGGTACCTCCAAAAATATCCGAATCACTCGGAACCTTTCCGATGTCCGAATATAGTCGTCCAATATATCGATCTTTACGTCTCGACCATTTCGAGACTCCTCGTCATGTCCCCGATCTCATCCGGGACTCCGAACTCCTTCGCTACATCAAAACTCATAAACTCATAATATAACTGTCATCGAAACCTTAAGCGTGCGGACCCTACGGGTTCGAGAATAATGTAGACATGACCGAGACATGTTTCCGGTCAATAACCAATAGCGGAACCTGGATGCTCATATTGGCTCCCACATATTCTACGAAGATCTTTATCGGTCAGACCGCATAACAACATACGGTGTTCCCTTTGTCATCGGTATGTTACTTGCCCGAGATTCGATCGTCGGTATCTTAATACCTAGTTCAATCTCGTTACCGGCAAGTCTCTTTACTCATTTCGTAATACATCATCTCACAACTAACTCATTAGTTGCAATGCTTGTAAGGCTTATGTGATGTGCAGTACCGAGAGGGCCCGGAGATACCTCTCCGACAATCGGAGTGACAAATCCTAATCATGAAATATGCCAACCCAACATGTACCTTTGGAGACACTTGTAGAGCTCCTTTATAATCACCCAGTTACATTGTGACGTTTGGTAGCACACAAAGTGTTCCTCCGGCAAACGGGAGTTACATAATCTCATATTCATAGGAACATGTATAAGTCATGAAGAAAGCAATAGCAACATACTAAATGATCGGGTGCTAAGCTAATGGAATGGGTCATGTCAATCACATCACTCTCCTAATGATGTGATCCCGTTAATCAAATGACAACACATGTCTATGGTTAGGAAACATAACCATCTTTGATTAACGAGCTAGTCAAGTAGAGGCATACTAGTGACACTTTGTTTGTCTATGTATTCACACATGTATTATGTTTCTAGCATGAATAATAAACATTTATCATGAAATAAGGAAATAAATAATAACTTTATTATTGCCTCTAGGGCATATTTCCTTCAGTCTCCCACTTGCACTAGAGTCAATAATCTAGATCACATCGCCATGTGGTTTAACATCAATAGTTCACATCACCATGTGATTAACACCCATAGTTCACATCGTCATGTGACCAACACTCAAAGGGTTGGCTAGAGTCAGTAATCTAGTTCACATCTATATGTGATTAACACCCAAAGGGTACTAAGGTGTGATCATGTTTTGCTTGTGAGAGAAGCTTAGTCAATGAGTCTACTAAAATTCAGATCTGTATGTATTTTGCAAATTTCTATGTCTACAATGCTCTGCACGGAGCTCCTTTAGCTAATTGCTCCCACTTTCAATATGTATCCAGATGAAGACTTAGAGTCATCCGGATCAGTGCCAAAAACTTGTATCGACGTAATCCTTTTACGACAAACCTTTTGTCACCTCCATAATCGAGAAACATATCCTTATTCCACTAAGGATAATTTTGACCGATGTCCAGTGATCTACTCCTAGATCACTATTGTACTCCCTTGCCAAAATCAGTGTAGGGTATACGATAGATCTAGTACATAGCATGGCATACTTTATAGAACCTATGGCTGAGGCATAGGGAATGACTTTAATTCTCTTTCTATTTTCTGCCGTGGTCGGGCTTTGAGTCTTACTCAATTTCACACCTTGTAACACAGGCAAGAACTCTTTATTTGACTGTTCCATTTTGAACTACTTCAAAATCTTGTCAAGGTATGTACTCATTGAAAAAACTTATCAAGCATCTTGATCTATCTCTATAGATCTTGATGCTCAATATGTAAGCAGCTTCACCGAGGTCTTTCTTTGAAAAACTCCTTTCAAACACTTCTTTATGCTTTACAGAATAATTCTACATTATTTCTGATCAACAATATGTCACTCACATATACTTATCAGAAATGTTGTAGTGCTCCCACTTCACTTTCTTGTAAATACAGGCTTCACCGCAAGTCTGTATAAAACTATATGCTTTGATCAACTCATCAAAGCGTATATTCCTACTCCGAGATGCTTGTACTAGTCCATAGATGGATCGCTGGAGCTTGCACATTTTTTGTTAACACCTTTAGGATTGACAAAACCTTCTGGTTGCATCATATACAACTCTTCTTTAAGAAATCCATTAAGGATTGCAGTTTTGTTATCCATTTGCCAGATTTCATAAAATGCGGCAATTTCTAACATGATTCAGACAGACTTTAAGCATCGATACGAGTGAGAAAATCTCATCGTAGTCAACACCTGAACTTTGTCAAAAACCTTTTTCGATAAGTCTAGCTTTGTAGATAGTAACACTACTATCAGCATCCGTCTTCCTCTTGAAGATCCATTTAATCTCAATGGCTTGCCGATCGTCGGGCAAGTCAACCAAAGTCCATACTTTGTTCTCATACATGGATCCCATCTCAGATTTCATGGCCTCAAGCTATTTTGCAGAATCTGGGCTCATCATCGCTTCCTCATAGTTCGTAGGTTCGTCATGGTCAAGTAACATGACCTCCAGAACAGGATTACCATACCACTCTGGTGCGGATCTCACTCTGGTTTACCTACGAGGTTCGGTAGTAACTTGATCTGAAGTTACATGATCATTATCATTAGCTTCCTCACTAATTGGTGTATTAGTCACAGGAACAGATTTCTGTGATGAACTACTTTTTAATAAGGGAGCAGGTACAGTTACCTCATCAAGTTCTACTTTCCTCCCACTCACTTCTTTAGAGAGAAACTCCTTATCTAGAAAGTTTCTGAATTTAGCAACAAAAGTCTTGCCTTCGGATCTGTGATAGAAGGTGTATCCAATAGTTTCCTTAAACGTGCGGACCCTACGGGTTCGAGAACAATGTAGACATGACCGAGACATGTCTCCGGTCAATAACCAATAGCAGAACCTGGATGCTCATATTGGCTCCCACATATTCTACGAAGATCTTTATCGGTCAGACCGCATAACAACATATGGTGTTCCCATTGTCATCGGTATGTTACTTGCCCAAGATTCGATCGTCGGTATATTAATACCTAGTTCAATCTCGTTACCGGCAAGTCTCTTTACTCGTTTTGTAATACATCATCTCACAACTAATTCATTAGTTGCAATGCTTGCAAGGCTTATGTGATGTGCATTACCGAGAGGGCCCAGAGATACCTCTCCGACAATCCGAGTGACAAATCCTAATCTTGAAATACGCCAACCCAACATGTACCTTTGGAGACTATGACGCCCCCACTTAATCGTACACTAATCATACACGCAAACGTGTACGATCAAGATCAGGGACTCACGGGAAGATATCACAACACAACTCTACAAATAAAATAAGTCATACAAGCATCATAATACAAGCCAGGGGCTTCGAGGGCTCGAATACAAGTGCTCGATCATAGACGAGTCAGCGGAAGCAACAATATCTGAGTACAGACATAAGTTAAACAAGTTTGCCTTAAGAAGGCTAGCACAAACTGGGATACAGATCGAAAGAGGCGCAGGCCTCCTGCCTGGGATCCTCCTAAACTACTCATGGTCGTCGTCAGCAGCCTGCACGTAGCAGTAGGCACCTCCAGTGTAGTAGGAATCATCATCGACGGTGGCGTCTGGCTCCAGGGCTCCAGCATCTGGTTGCGACAACCAGGTAGAAGGGAAAGGGGAAAAGAGGGATAAAAGCAACCGTGAGTACTCATCCAAAGTACTCGCAAGCAAGGAGCTACACTACATATGCATGGGTATATGTGTAAAGGGCCATATCAGTGGACTGAACTGCAGAATGCCAGAATAAAAGGGGGATAGCTAATCCTGTCGAAGACTATGCTTCTGGCAGCCTCCGTCTTGCAGCATGTAGAAGAGAGTAGATTGAAGTCCTCCAAGTAGCATCTCCAAGTAGCATCTCCAAGTAGCATCTCCAGTCGCATCTCCAGTCGCATCGCATAGCATAATCCTACCCGGCGATCCTCCCCTCATCGCCCTGTGGAAAAGCGATCACCGGGTTGTCTGTGGAACTTGGAAGGGTGTGTATTACTAAGTATCCGATTCTAGTTGTCATAAGGTCAATGTACAACTCCAAGTCGTCCTGTTACCGAAGATCACGGCCATTCGAATAGATTAACTTCCGTGCAGGGGTGCACCAACTTACCCAACACGCTCGATCCCATTTGGCCGGACACACTTTCTTGGGTCATGCCCGGCCTCGGAAGATCAACACATCGCAGCCCCACCTAGACACAACAGAGAGGTCAGCACGCTGGTCTAAACCTAAGTGCACAGGGGTCTGGGCCCATCGCCCTTAGCACACCTGCATGTTGCGTGGGCGGACGGAAGCAGAACTAGCCCCCTTAATACAAGAGCAGGCTTACGTTCCAATCCGGCGCGCGCCGCTCAGTCGCTGACGTCACGAAGTGCTTCGGCTGATACCACAACGTTGGGATACCCATAACTACTCCCGCGTAGATGGTTAGTGCGTATAGGCTCGTAGCCAACTCAGATCAAATACCAAGATCTCGTTAAGCGTGTTAAATATCCGCGAACGCCGAACAGGGCCAGGCCCACCTCTCTCCTAGGCGGTCTCAACCTGCCCTGTCGCTCCGCCACAAAGATCCACTCGCGGGTGCTCCACCAGCCGACCCGTCTTTGGTCACCACATGTATCATATATACCCGTGATCACCTCCCGAATGATCACGGCCCGATAGTATAGCACAGCAGACGGACAAGAATGTAGGGCCACAGATGAAAATACTAGCATCCTATACTAAGCATATAGGATTGCAGGTAAAGGTAACAACAGTAGTAACAAGGACAGGCTATGCATCAGGATAGGTATAACAGAAAGCAGTAACATGCTACACTACTCTAATGCAAGCAGTATAGAGTAGAATAGGCGATATCTGGTGATCAAGGGGGGGGGGGCTTGCCTGGTTGCTCTGGCAAGAGAGAGGGGTCGTCAACTCCGTAGTCGAACTGGGCAGCAGCAGCGTCGGTCTCGTAGTCTACCGGAGAGAAGAGGGGGAAGAAACAATGAATACCATGTAAACAGATGCATATCGATGCATGACAAGACAAGTAACGATGCTAGGCGTGCCCTACCATGGTATGAGGTGGTACCGGTTAAGGGGGGAAACATCCGGGAAAGTATTCCCGGTGTTCCGTGTTTTCTGACAGATGAACCGGAGGGGGACGGCCTGGCGCGGCAGGGCGCGGGCGACGGTGGCGCCGGAGCGCGGGCGGTGACCGCGGGGAAAGGGGAAGGAAGGGGGCACTCACGGCGGGGAGTAGGGCAACGGGCAGCGGGCGTGACGGCGGTCGGGGAGGACCGGCGAGGAGGAGGACGAGGAGGCGGCGT
>NC_041386.1:861713-865831 GCF_002162155.2 Triticum dicoccoides | reverse complement strand
AACGAGGCCTGGCGGCGACGGTGGTCTCCTCCCTCGATCCCGATCCAATCGGGGGAGAGGGGGAGAGATATTTTCGGGAGGGGGGAAAGTGTCGGTGGGGGATGCGGGCTGGACCGAGTGGGGAGTGGGGGGGAGGCATATGGGGGTGCGGGGTGGGCTGGCCTGGCCGGCCTGGTGGCCAGCTGGGCCGGTTGGCCCAACGGGTGGGGGTTTCTCTTTTGTATTTTTTTCTATTTTTTTGAATTATTTTCTTTTCTGTTTTAACTCATTTTAAATTACTTAGACAATTTATAAAAATGTGTTTACTATACCATATTTATCTATGTAATATTTAGTACAACCCGAACATTTTTATTTTAATGTTTGAAAATCTTTATTATTTACCAAACTTTGAATTTGAATTTTGGACCGGTTTTGATCTAACAACAGACTAGCAGCAGTAACCGTGGTGACGTGGCACCATTAGCGTGGGACCACTTTAGCTTAATTATCCGGGCGTCACAATTCTCCTCCACTACAAGAAATCTCGTCCCGAGATTTAAGAGGTAGTGAAAGGGGGGAAGGTTTGGTAACGAATCTAGCGGGTCTTCTCATCCTGGCTTGCTCTTCTCGAAGAGATCAATCCATTACGTTGATGTCTTCATTTTTCTGCTTCAGGTCATCATGATGAAGTCGTCATCCTTTCTTCGGGATCTCCGTCGTACTTACGAAAGAATAAGGGGGGTATTCCGGGAGAACGAACCACTACAAGGTTGACTATCTGGTCGATAACACCGAGGAAGGTGGCAGAACGTCACTCTCGAATTGAAACTTAAGAAAATATCGAGAGCAAGGTAATGAGGTTTCATGGGAAGTTTCGAGTGAGCAGGCAACCGTTCGATGCCTGAAACAGGGCGTGAAAGGGGCTCAAAGCAATCGGGAATAAGTATTGTGTCCGGTAACAGATTTGATGATCCCTCGGAAGATGGCTCGTGAATTACATACGAGGCCACACACGAGGAACGACCTTGGGAACAGGGGGTGCAGGAGAGTCAGGTTTCAATCCAGTGGACCTATGGGTTATGGGCCCACCATGTGGGTTGAAAGTAGGAAGGGTGGTGACATCTTGCACAGCCGCGACAGGGAGGCATGTCAGTGAATAGCTTGCCAGCTATGTTGGCAACAACGTTGGTTCCAAGGGCGAGGGACGAAGAGAACCATTTTCCTGCTCGTTGAAACGAGGCGGGCCAAGAGGCAAAGTTCTCATCCATCGTGTGACGCCCCCGATTTAATCGTACACTAATCATGCACGCAAATGTGTACGATCAAGATCAGGGACTCACGAGAAGATATCACAACACAACTCTAAAACATAAATAAGTCATACAAGCATCATAATACAAGCCAGGGGCCTCGAGGGCTCGAATACAAGTGCTCGATCATAGACGAGTCAGCGGAAGCAACAATATCTGAGTACAGACATAAGTTAAACAAGTTTGCCTTAGGAAGGCTAGCACAAACTAGGATACAGATCGAAAGAGGCGCAGGCCTCCTGCCTGGGATCCTCCTAAACTACTCCTGGTCGTCGTCAGCGGGCTGCACGTAGTAGTAGGCACCTCCGGTGTAGTAGGGGTCATCGTCGACGGTGGCGTCTGGCTCCAGGGCTCCAACATCTGGTTGTGACAACCAGGTAGAAGGGAAAGGGGGAAAAGAGGGAGAAAAGCAACCGTGAGTACTCATCCAAAGTACTCGCAAGCAAGGAGCTACACTACATATGCATGGGTATATGTGTAAAGGGCCATATCGGTGGACTGAACTGCAGAATGCTAGAATAAGAGGGGGATAGCTAATCATGTCGAAGACTACGCTTCTGGCAGCCTCCGTCTTGCAGCATGTAGAAGAGAGTAGATTAAAGTCCTCCAAGTAGCATCTCCAAGTAGCATCTCCAAGTAGCATCTCCAGTCACATCGCATAGCATAATCCTACCCGGCGATCCTCCCCTCGTCGCCCTGTGGAAAAGCGATCACCGGGTTGTCTGTGGAACTTGGAAGGGTGTGTTTTATTAAGTATCCGGTTATAGTTGTCATAAGGTCAAGGTACAACTCCAAGTCGTCCTGTTACCGAAGATCACGGCTATTCGAATAGATTAACTTCCCTGCAGGGGTGCACCACATAGCCCAACACGCTCGATCCCATTTGGCCGGACACACTGTCCTGGGTCATGCCCGGCCGCGGAAGATTAACACGTCGCAGCCCCACCTAGGCTCAACAGAGAGGCCAGCACGCCGGTCTAAACCTAAGCGCACAGGGGTCTGGGCCCATCGCCCATAGCACACCTGCACGTTGCGAGGGCGGCCGGAAGCAGAACTAGCCCCCTTAATACAAGAGCAGGCTTACGTTCCAATCCGGCGCGTGCCGCTCCGTCGCTGACGTCTGAAGTGCTTCGGCTGATACCACGACGCCGGGATACCCATAACTACTCCCGCGTAGATGGTTAGTGCGTATAGGCCAGTAGCCAGACTCAGATCAAATACCAAGATCTCGTTAAGCGTGTTAAGTATCTGCGAATGCCGAACAAGGCCAGGCCCACCTGTCTCCTAGGTGGTCTCAACCTGCCCTGTCGCTCCGCCACAAAGTAACAGTCGGGGGCCGTCGGGAACTCAGGCCCACCACTACCTGGATGGAGCCACCTGCCCCTTCAGCCCCCATCTCCAAACAGTATCACCAGTAATGTAACAGTGTAAAGTATATAGCATATGCCCGTGATCACCTCCCGAGGTGATCACGGCCCAGTAGTATAGCATGGCATACGGACAAGAGTGTAGGGCCACTGATGGAACACTAGCATCCTATACTAAGCAGTAGGATAGCAGGTAATGGTAACAACAGTAGTAGCAAGGACAGGCTATGCATCAGGATAGGATTAACGGAAAGCAGTAACAAGCTACACTACTCTAATGCAAGCAGTATAGAGAAGAGTAGGCGATATCTGGTGATCAAGGGGGGGCTTGCCTGGTTGCTCTGGCAAGAAAGAGGGGTCGTCAACTCCGCAGTCGAACTGGGCAGCAGCAGCGTCGGTCTCGTAGTCTATCGGAGAGAAGAGGGGGAAGAAACAATGAATACAATGCAAACAAATGCATATCGATGCATGACATGACAAGTAACGATGCTAGGTGTGCCCAATCGCGGTAGTAGGTGATACCGACGAAGGGGGGAAACATCCGGGAAAGTATTCCCGGTGTTTCGCGTTTTCGGGCAGAGGAGCCGGAGGGGGAAAGTTGCGAGTTCGATAGGTTAGGGGTGTGTGGCGGACGAACGGACTGCGTATC
This sequence comes from Triticum dicoccoides, assembly GCF_002162155.2. Lineage (NCBI taxonomy): Eukaryota > Viridiplantae > Streptophyta > Magnoliopsida > Poales > Poaceae > Triticum > Triticum dicoccoides. Next base: position 862,523 of record NC_041386.1, on the reverse strand, counting down.
CGGAATCGTCCCGTCATTCTGAGCAACTTTCATGTAGAAAGTATTTTCATCCGAGTTACGGATTAAAAGATATGATTTTCTAAAGATTTAAATCATTTTCTGATTTTAATTAGTTATTTAATTCCAACATTATCCAAAACAGTGTTTGCTGACGTCATCATGACATCAGCATGACGTCAGCAGTCAACAGAGGTGTCGACTGGTCAACTGACGTGTGGGTCCCGCATGTCATTGACTGTTAATTAGCCTAACAGATTAATTAACTAAAGTAGGTGATTAGGTTAATCTAATCAGGATTAATTAAGTTAATTAATTCTTTGATTAATTAACTAATTAATATTTTAATTATTTTATTTATTATTATTATTATTATTTTAAATCCTTTTTTTTCGTTCTGGGGCTGGAGGCCCCACTTGTCATAGGCCTATAGGGGGCACTGGCCCATTGGTCATTGTCCCATAGGCCAAAGTGGATCGGGCGCTACGGGCGCAACGGGAGCCGTGCGTCGGGCGTCCGCCCGAACGGAACTGGCGAGGGGGGCGCGGCGAGGCTCCGGCCAAGAGGGAGTGGAGGTGGCCGTAGTGGCGCGGCAGAGGACGCGCGCTTCCAGGGGGGTTCGCGGGCGCTGTGACGGGCGGCGACAGAAGCAGCTGCAGCAGAGCCGCGGGCGAGTGCGGCTCGCGGACACGGGGAGGAGGAGGAGGACCGGGGCGCGCGGGCGCGCGTTGGGGGCAACGACGGGTACGCCGAGGTGTGCGCGCGTGGAACTATGCGGGGGATGGAGCGAAGCCACGGGGCTCGCGGGCGCGA
>NC_041386.1:861458-861688 GCF_002162155.2 Triticum dicoccoides | reverse complement strand
GAAGTGGCGAGGCGTCAGTGGTTCCAGCGGTAGGCGTCGACGGGTCGTCGAGCGGCGATGCGGTCGCAGCCCCGATCCAGATTGGATCGGGAGGGGAAAAGCGAGAGGGGGTGGGGGAAGTGGGGGCGACGGTTTAGGGTTTCCGGAGGGAGTGGGTTAGTAGGCAGGGGTGGGTCGGCCTGGGGTTTGGCCTAGCTAGCAGCTAGGTTGAGTGGCCCAGTGGGGGGGGG
>NC_041386.1:853623-860772 GCF_002162155.2 Triticum dicoccoides | reverse complement strand
GGGGGGGGGTTGTTTTATTTCTTTCCTTTTTTTAGTTTTGTTTTCTGTTTTCTTTTAACCTTTGTATTTTCTTTCATTATTTCTTTTCTGTTTTAATTCATTTAAAAGTATTTAGGCATTCTATAAAACTGTGTTTACTTCAACATAATTACCGATGCAATAATTGACATAGCCGGAACATTTTAATTTTAATATTTGAAAACTTTTATCGTTTGACTTATTTAGGATTTAAATTTGAAAAGGTTTTGAATTAACCCAAGATTAATTACAGTGATAGAGGTGACGTGCCATCATTAACGTGAGATTACTATAGCATGATTATCCGGGCGTCACAATTCTACTCCACTACATGAAATCTCGTCCCGAGATTTAGGAGCGGTTATAAGGGGAAAGGGATCTGGTTATGACATTCTAACGATTCTTCTCGGTCATAGTTTCTCTTCCCGAAGAGGTCGATCCATTACATTGATGTCTTCAGTCCTCTGCTTCAGGTCATCATGATGAAGTTGTCGTCCTTTTCTTCAGGATCTCCATCGTTCTTACGAAAGAATAAGGGGGGTATATCGGAAACGACAGAATGCTATAAGGGTAATAACCTGGGATTAACCCATGAATGAGCATATGAGTACCTCTCGAGTTAAATAAATAGAACACATCGAGAGTAAAGTTGGAAGGTCCAACAAGAAGTTTCAGGCAGCCAGGCAATCGTTCAATGCCTAGTCAAAAGGTGAAAGGGGTTTCAAGCAACGGAATAATTATTGTTTCCGATGCCAGAATTGATGATCTCATCGGAAGGTGGCTCATGAATTACATACGAGTCCACGCGGGAGAAATAACTTTGGGAACAGGGGGTGTACAGGAGAGTCAAGTTTCGATCCTGTGGAACTGTGGGCTATGGGCCCACCATGTGGTTGAAAGTAGGAAGGGGGCCGACATCTTGCACGGTCATGATAGTAAGGCGTGTCAGAGGGTAGCCTGTCAGTTATGTCGGCAACAACATCGATACCAGGGGCGAGGGACGAAGAGAACCATTTTCCTGCTCGTTGAACGAGGCGGGCCAATAGGCAAAGTTCCCGTCCGTCGGTGGCTACCGAAATGTCATCAACAGTAGAAACAGGGTCTTACTGGCACGGTTGTACTCTAACGTGTTTTACATAAGCAGAAGATTACTACTGCTTATATAATATAGATCACAAGAAGGGTTAAGCAAACCAAAGGAAAGGAAAGGTGATTACCAGGTTAAACAGAACAATGGAAAGGAAAAATGTGTTTAAACACATTTCGGGGGCATATCCTTCCCAAGGACAAGCAGAGCATGATATGCATGAAAGGATATAATGTAGAAAACCCTTTAGGTAAGGGAGAGAATTTTTATGACATTACCCATACAACGGTGTTTGGATAATTGAGCAAGAAACATTTAGCATTGGGCTTCAAATGTTCTTGTTGAAAATCAGAGTATCACAGACATGCTTCGAGATAGCATTTGACGTGGTCACTGGGTAAAGATCAGACTTTGGATACTCAAAGGATCCATCAGGAACAGCTTGTAGAATAAGTCTTACAATTTCCTCATGGAAGAATGGATAGCATTGCTAAAAGGAAAATTATAGCAATAGGTCCTCCGGTCAGGTGTGCTAGGCATGACATCACCTTATCGGGTCATAGAAAGACCAATGTTATAACTCTTGGAAATATGTTCCCACCATCATATCTGACCGAGATTCAGATCTAATTGGTGCCACGATACCTCAGACTCAGGATGCCTGAGAAGAAAAGGTGCAACACAATTGACGAGTTGACATTGTAAGATTTTCAGGAAATGAACTATGGAAGCGAGTTCCGAAACAAGAGTTCATCATTAAATCAAGGAGAGGTGAGGAGGTGACTGATTGACTCAGCGACAACCCATTGACATTTCCAAAAAGGATGGATTTCCACAACTATGTGAACAAGGAGATAACATTAGCCAGATCAAATGACTTAATGATGTATGCTGGAGGAAAACATGCACAGTTAAACATGGGTTGGAAGGTGCGCCCGAAATATGGGTTGGGTTGCACGACCAATGTCAGAATGGTGATTCAATAATCAATAGTCTAAGAATGAACGGCCGGCCATTAACTTCAAAGTAATAGGGTTGCTAGAAGTGCAGGATTCAAACACCACCGTTTACTTGTTGGTACCCCGGTTGGAATCAACATGAGGACCCAAGAAGAATGGCGATGGTGAGAAATATCACCATACCAAGAATTCTCAAGAGGTGGTGAAATTCCCACGACATTCTTGACATAAAATGTGGTAATATTACAAGGTAAGAAGAACAATGCTGGGTAGCAAGGAACTCAAGGTATAACACAAAACACGAACAAGCTTGTGTTGGAAAGGAGGCAAGGAAGTAGTCGATGACACACAATTCATCGAGGGGCCAGGATGGTAATTCTTATCATGAATTTGATTGTTATTCTGGAATAGCTCAGAAAGTTGATAATGATCACGACACATTTGTCGAGAGATTACCTGAAGATGTAATCGATCCGCGATCACATCAAGTCAAAAGAATGATCAAGCAAGAGGTTATTGGAACCATAGGTACGACACAAACTTGAAATCAAGATTGTTGTTCAAGGCGAACTGATATGACGAGGAAGATCGACGTAAGCTTAGCTCATTGTCAAAAGTTGTGCTCCGGGATTAAGGACCAGGTAGCACAGTTAAAATTAGCATGGTAATGATATGGCCGATCAGGCTAGGAATGACATGATCAGGTACAAACTCGTAAGTAAAGAATATTAGTAAGAGTTGTTGAACCGTAATGCGGACTCGGTTCAGTTATCGGTGTCTTTGAGTGTTTAATAACTCAGAGCCCATGAAAAATTGTAATCAGTGAGTATGTAGTACTTGATGAAGAACTCATAGGAAGTTATGCAGTTCCAAGATAATCTCGAGATACCATGGGGTAATACTCAACGACAGATCAAAGTAGAGGTTGTACCGGGGTATTGATCCACAGAAGACAAGTGCTTACACTTGCATCGAAAATGGTATTTAAAGGAGAACATGGTCGGAACCACGATTGTAAAAGGCCATACCCCAGATATAAGATGAACTTATATCAAGGGAATAATTAATTTTAAAAGAAGCTTCGATGAGAAGATGTACCTCGGGTCCATGGGCATGAACACAAAGTTCAAGGTCGACTCCCACTTCTCCGATGCATAACCTTTCATCCACTTCTCGCGTTCGATTTAGTTGCAGTGTTGAAATTTTATCTGGCGAAGCACCAGAAGAGTATGACTCGTGAAAACTTTCGGGTTCACACGGTCTAGAGAAAGCATATGTTCAACCCTTAGTGGCTTCTTAGAAACATATACCACAAGTTTCAAGACTAAATAACACAAGCCCGAAAGCAGAGTATGGTTGGCCAAGCGGAGGATACAACTTAACAAAGGCATTAGGTATCAGGGGAAGAACTCACAAAGTGATTAAATGTGAAGGACACTGCCGGATAATAATCCAACAGTGGATATGGCGATCCACAATGGGGCTGATATGAGTATCGATACCCAATCAGAGGAAGAAAGATTGCAAATGCATCGGTTTATAGAACAGCGGAATAGTTCAACGCTTAATAGGCAAAGTAATTATGATTTTCAAATCAAGGGATCAGGAGCAAATGCTCTGATCGAGAATGGATAAGCTGAATAGAATTAGGGATACAATCAACGACAATTGGACTAGTCGAGAACCAATTCCAGTTAAAAGAATGGCAGCTCAGCCGGAAAGGTAATTTATAAGGATCAGTGATGATTGCGTGTATTCGCAAACATATTGAGTCAATAGACCCAAAATGATAATGACAAGGAATGTCAATAAGACTACAAGACTTATGGGATTAACCATAATGCGAGCAAGCAAGAATTTCAAGAACCAAAGGCTCCAAAGGATTTTTGGAAGATCGAATAGTATTTTGAAGACTTTTGTGAAACTCATGAACAACTGGGGATGAGCGGATACTCGATAAGTGCAATAATTAACCGTAGGGGTATTTAGGTGACAAAGAACAGCAAGGCAGTAAGCTCAAAGGATTATCGAAACAATGACGAGTTTTTCAGGTTATCTTGAAATAACAAGACCAACTAGGGATGAATGTAAGAATAACAACTGCAAGTAGTTATCCATAAGGGTTTGCGGTGGAAGGGGGAATTGCAAACTCGATGAACACAAGTTCTCTGGTTAACAGCGGAAAGTATCTTCAGGGTCTTCACGTGCAGCAGACGATCATCAGTAATAAGGGGCTCTCTGGGTGAAAGTGATAACGAGATCCTAATGTTAGATTTAGCAAAACTCATTTAACCCGAATAGAGGAGAGATCAGAGTCCCAGAGTATAGGTCGAGGAAATAAAAGATCCTAATACCACCCAATGGCGACGTGGGCCCGTAAGGCACACAGCCATGTTAGTAAAAGTTTTTGCAATGTCTAGACTCGACTTCGGCCAAGGAGTGTGGAAGGGGGATTCCTACAGGCAGTCGGCTCTGATACCAACTTGTGACGCCCCCGATTTAATCGTACACTAATCATGCATGCAAATGTGTACGATCAAGATCAGGGACTCACGGGAAGATATCACAACACAACTCTAAAACATAAATAAGTCATACAAGCATCATAATACAAGCCAGGGGCCTCGAGGGCTCGAATACAAGTGCTCGATCATAGACGAGTCAACGGAAGCAACAATATCTGAGTACAGACATAAGTTAAACAAGTTTGCCTTAAGAAGGCTAGCACAAACTGGGATACAGATCGAAAGAGGCGCAGGCCTCCTGCCTGGGATCCTCCTAAACTACTCCCGGTCGTCGTCAGCGGGCTGCACGTAGTAGTAGGCACCTCCGGTGTAGTAGGGGTCGTCGTCGACGGTGGCGTCTGGCTCCAGGGCTCCAGCATCTGGTTGTGACAACCAGGTAGAAGGGAAAGGGGGAAAAGAGGGAGAAAAGCAACCGTGAGTACTCATCCAAAGTACTCGCAATCAAGGAGCTACACTACATATGCATGGGTATATGTGTAAAGGGCCATATCGGTGGACTGAACTGTAGAATGCCAGAATAAGAGGGGGATAGCTAATCCTGTCGAAGACTACGCTTCTGGCAGCCTCCGTCTTGCAGCATGTAGAAGAGAGTAGATTAAAGTCCTCCAAGTAGTATCTCCAAGTAGCATCTCCAAGTAGCATCTCCAGTCGCATCACATAGCATAATCCTACCCGGCGATCCTCCCCTCGTCGCCCTGTGGAAAAGCGATCACCGGGTTGTCTGTGGAACTTGGAAGGGTGTGTTTTATTAAGTATCCGGTTCTAGTTGTCATAAGGTCAAGGTACAACTCCAAGTCGTCCTGTTACCGAAGATCACGGCTATTCGAATAGATTAACTTCCCTGCAGGGGTGCACCACATAGCCCAACACGCTCGATCCCATTTGGCCGGACACACTGTCCTGGGTCATGCCCGGCCGCGGAAGATCAACACGTCGCAGCCCCACCTAGGCTCAACAGAGAGGCCAGCACGCCGGTCTAAACCTAAGCGCACAGGGGTCTGGGCCCATCGCCCATAGCACACCTGCATGTTGCGAGGGCGGCCGGAAGCAGAACTAGCCCCCTTAATACAAGAGCAGGCTTACGTTCCAATCCGGCGCGCGCCACTCCGTCGCTGACGTCTGAAGTGCTTCGGCTGATACCACGACGCCGGGATACCCATAACTACTCCCGCGTAGATGGTTAGTGCGTATAGGCCAGTAGCCAGACTCAGATCAAATACCAAGATCTCGTTAAGCGTGTTAAGTATCCGCGAATGCCGAACAAGGCCAGGCCCACCTGTCTCCTAGGTGGTCTCAACCTGCCCTGTCGCTCTGCCACAAAGTAACAGTCGGGGGCCGTCGGGAACTCAGGCCCACCACTACCTGGATGGAGCCACCTGCCCCTTCAGCCCCCATCTCCAAACAGTATCACCAGTAATGTAACAGTGTAAAGTAGATAGCATATGCCCGTGATCACCTCCTGAGGTGATCACGGCCCAGTAGTATAGCATGGCAGACGGACAAGAGTGTAGGGCCACTGATGGAACACTAGCATCCTATACTAAGCAGTAGGATAGCAGGTAATGGTAACAACAGTAGTAGCAAGGACAGGCTATGCATCAGGATAGGATTAACGGAAAGCAGTAACAAGCTACACTACTCTAATGCAAGCAGTATAGAGAAGAGTAGGCGATATCTGGAGATCAAGGGGGGGCTTGCCTGGTTGCTCTGGCAAGAAGGAGGGGTCGTCAACACCGTAGTCGAACTGGGCAGCAGCAGCGTCGGTCTCGTAGTCTATCGGAGAGAAGAGGGGGAAGAAACAATGAATACAATGCAAACAAATGCATATCGATGCATGACATGACAAGTAACGATGCTAGGTGTGCCCAATCGCGGTAGTAGGTGATACCGACGAAGGGGGGAAACATCCGGGAAAGTATTCCCGGTGTTTCGCGTTTTCGGGCAGAGGAGCCGGAGGGGGAAAGTTGCGAGTTCGATAGGTTAGGGGTGTGTGGCGGACGAACGGACAGCGTATCCGGAATCGTCCCGTCGTTCTGAGCAACTTTCATGTAGAAAGTATTTTCATCCGAGTTACGGATTAAAAGATATGATTTTCTAAAGATTTAAATCATTTTCTGATTTTAATTAGTTATTTAATTCCAACATTATCCAAAACAGTGTTTGCTGACGTCATCATGACATCAGCATGACGTCAGCAGTCAACAGAGGTGTCGACTGGTCAACTGACGTGTGGGTCCCGCATGTCATTGATTGTTAATTAGCCTAACAGATTAATTAACTAAAGTAGGTGATTAGGTTAATCTAATCAGGATTAATTAAGTTAATTAATTCTTTGATTAATTAACTAATTAATATTTTAATTATTTTATTTATTATTATTATTATTATTATTTTAAATCCTTTTTTTCGTTCTGGGGCTGGAGCGAAGCCACGGGGCTCGCGGGCGCGAGCGCCGGCGGCCAGGGGCTGCGCGGGTGACGACGGGAGGGGCGTGGAGAGGCGCGGGGGCACGCGGCAAGCGCGAGTGTGCGCGGGGGGGAAGGGGAGGAACGTGCAGGGG
>NC_041386.1:846450-853109 GCF_002162155.2 Triticum dicoccoides | reverse complement strand
CGTGCAGGAAGTGGTGAGGCGTCAGCGGTTCCAGCGGTAGGCGTCGACGGGTCGTCGAGCGGCGACGCGGTCGCAGCCCCGATCCAGATTGGATCGGGAGGGGAAAAGCGAGAGGGGGTGGGGGAAGTGGGGCGACGGTTTAGGGTTTCCGGAGGGAGTGGGTTAGTAGGCAGGGGTGGGTGGGCCTGGGGTTTGGCCTAGCTAGCAGCTAGGTTGAGTGGCCCAGTGGGGGGGGGGTTGTTTTATTTCTTTCCTTTTTTTTAGTTTTGTTTTCTGTTTTCTTTTAACCTTTGTATTTTCTTTCATTATTTCTTTTCTGTTTTAATTCATTTAAAAGTATTTAGGCATTCTATAAAACTGTGTTTACTTCAACATAATTACCGATGCAATAATTGACATAGCCCGAACATTTTAATTTTAATATTTGAAAACTTTTATCGTTTGACTTATTTAGGATTTAAATTTGAAACGGTTTTGAATTAACCCAAGATTAATTACAGTGATAGAGGTGACGTGCCATCATTAACGTGAGATTACTATAGCATGATTATCCGGGCGTCACACATCGGCGGATACCGAAATGTCATCAACAATAGAAACAGGGTCTCACTAGCAGAGTTGTACACCGAGGTGTTTACATAAGCAGTGAATTATTACTGCTTAGATTATATAGATCACAAGAAAGGTCAAACAAACCAATGGAAGTAAAATGTGATGATCAGGTTAAACAGAACAATGGAAGGGAAATTTAAACACATAATTCAGGGGTATATCCTTCCCAAGGATAAGCAGAGCATGATATTCATGATGGGATATAATCATAGAAAACCCTTTAGGAAAGGGGAGAGAAATTTCATGTCATTACCCATACAGCGGTGTTTGGATAATTGATAAAGAGAATTTAGCATTGTGCTTCAAATGCTCTTATTGAAAATCGAAGTAACACAGACATGCTTCAGGTAGCAATGATATGGTGTTTCAATCAAGGGCCAGACTTTGGATACACAAATGATCCATCAGGAGTAACTTATAAAATAAGTCCTACAATTTCCTCTAGGAGGAATGGTTATCCTTGCTAAAGAAATTATAGTGATAGGTCCTCTAGCCAGGGGGGTGCTAGGCATGACATCACCAGGTCATCAAAGGACCAACAACATAACTCCTGGAAAGTTGTCCCAACCATCATATCTGACCGAGATTCAGATCCGATTGGTGTCATGATACCTCAGACTCATGGTCCTGAGATAAAAAGGTGCGACACGAATTGACGAGAAGTCGTCATAAGATTCTTGGGTTCACCATTTAACCAAGGAGAGGAAGAAGGGGTGGTTGATGAACTCATCGACAATTCATGGAGATTTCGAAAAGATGGATCCCCACGATTAAGTGAACAAGGAGATGATCATTGTCAGATCATATGATAGAATGAGGTATGCTCGAGGAAACAAACCCAATTAAACATTGGTTGAAAGGTGCACCCGAAATATGGGCCGGGTTGCTCGACCAATGTCAGAATGGTGATTCAATAATCAATAGTCTAAGAATGAACGGCCGACCATTAACTTCAAAGCAATAGGGTTGCTAGAAGTGCAGAATCCAAACAGCACCGTTCACTTGTTTGTACCCCGGTTGGAATCAACACGAGGACCAAGAAAGAATGGTGATGGTGAGAAGTATCACTATACCAAGAATTCTTAAGAGGTGGTGAAATTCTCACCACATTCTTGACATAAAAGGTGGTAATATTTCAAGGTAAAGAAGAACAATGCTAGGCAGCAAGGAACTCAAGGTACAACACAAAACACGAACAAGTTTGTGTTGGAGGGAAGGCAATAAAGTGGCCGATGATAATACAAACCATCGAGGGCAAGGATGGTATTTCTCATCAAGAATTCAATTGGAAACCTGGAAGGAGTCAAAATGTTGATGATGATCACGACAAATTTTATCGATAAGCTCCAGGGGGAAGTAATCGAGCCTCCACTACATCAAGTAAAAGGACTGATGCAGCAAAAGATTATTTGAACCACGGATAAGACACCAACTCAGAATCAAGCTTGTTGTTCAAAGTGGAATGATAAGATGAGTAAATCGACATAAGCTTAGCTCATCATCGAAGGTTGTGCTCCAGGATTAAGGACCAGGTAGCACAATTAAGATTTAGCACGTTAATGATATAGCCGATCAGGCTAGGAATGACATGATCGAGTACAAACTCGCAAGTAAAGGAGAATACTAAGAGTTGTTTAATCGCGACGCGGACTCGATTCAGTTATCGATGCCCTTGAGTGTTTAATAACTCGAAGCCCGTGAAAAAAAACCGTAATCAGTGAGAATGTAGTACTTGATGAAGAACTCATAAGAAGTTATGCAGTTCCAAGATAATCTCGAGATACCAGGGGGTAATACTCGACGACAAATCAAAGTAGAAGTTGGACTGGGGTAATACTCTGCAGAAGACAAGTGCTTAAACTTGCACGAGAAATGGTATTTAAAGGAGAACATGGTCGGAAACCACGATCATAAATGATCGAACCACGGATACAAGATGAACTTATAGCTAGGGGGTAACTATTTTTACGAGCAGCTTCCATGATAAGTTATACATCGTGTCCATGGGCATGAACGCAAGGTTCAAGGTCGACTCCCACTTCTTCAATGTATAACCTTCCATTCACTTCTCGCTTTGATAAAAGCATTAGTGTTGAAAGTTTTACCTGGTGAAATACCAGATGAGTACGACTCGTGAAAACTTCCGAGTTCGCACATATTAAGGAAGGCATAGGTTCAACCCATCGGGGCATCTCAGAATCATATAGTAGAATCTTTAGAAGTAATTAACTCAAGCTCGAAGGCAGAGCATGGTTGAGAAAGCAGAGGATACAATTTACCAAAGGCATTATGTATCAGAGGAAAGGCTCACAAGGTTATTGAATATGAAGGGCGTTGTCAGGTAAAATCCAACAATGGATCGGGCGATCCACAACGAAGCTGATGTGAGTATCGGTACTCAATCAGAGGAAGAAAGAATGCACGGGCATCGTATTATAGGACAACTGAATAATTTGATGCTTAGATAACAAAGGAATTATGATTTCCAAAACAAAGGATCAGAAGCAGACGCTCTGACCAAGGATGGATAAGTTCAATAGACTTAGGGGCACAACCGACGGCAATTTAATTGGTTGATAACCAGCTCATGTCCAAAATGACGTCTGAGCCGGAGGGATGAATTCTAGGACCTGATTGAGGATTGCGAGCATTCACAACATATCGAATCAATAGACCCAAATGATAATGACAAGGGATGTCAATCTAATTACGAGACTTATGGGATTAACCATAATGCAAGCAATCAAGAATTTCAAGAGCAATAGGCTACTCGGGATTTTTGGAAGATCGAATGGCATTTCGAAGACTTTTGTGAAATACATGAATCAACTGGGGATGAGCGGATACTCGATAAGTGCGAGAAATTATCCGTATGGGTATTCAGGTGGTAAGGAACTGCAAGGCAGTAGGTGTAAGTATTCTAAGAATAACAACGAGTATTTTGGGGCATCTTGTAATAAAAAGAACAACTAGGGACTAAGTAAGAACGGTGTATGAATTTATTCATCGGGATATTTCGGTGGTAGTGAATTGCAAAAGCAATGGGCAGTCCCGAAAGAGTATCGGAAAGTAACTTTGAAATCTTCATGTGCAGTCGGCGATCATCTAGACTGAAGGGGCTCTCCGGGAGAAAGCGTTTTCGAGAACCTAAAGTTAGATTTTAGAAAATCATTTAACCCGACTAGAAGAGATATTAGAGTCCCAGAGTATAGACGAGGAGTAAAAGATCCTAATACCACCCAATGGCGACGTGGGCCCGTAAGGCACACAGCCAAGTTAGTAAAAGTTTTGCAATGGCTAGACTCAACTTCGGCCAAGGAGTTGGAAAGCGGATTCCTACAGGCAGTCGGCTCTGATACCAACTTGTGACGCCCCCACTTAATCATACACTAATCATACACGCAAACTTGTACGATCAAGATCAGGGACTCACGGGGAGATATCACAACACAACTCTACAAATAAAATAAGTCATACAAGCATCATAATACAAGCCAGGGGCCTCGAGGGCTCGAATACAAGTGCTCGATCATAGACGAGTCAGCGGAAGCAACAATATCTGAATACAGACATAAGTTAAACAAGTTTGCCTGAAGAAGGCTAGCACAAACTAGGATACAGATCGGAAGAGGCGCAGGCCTCCTGCCTGGGATCCTCCTAAACTACTCATGGTCGTCGTCAGCAGCCTGCACGTAGCAGTAGGCACCTCCAGTGTAGTAGGAATCATCATCGACGGTGGCGTCTGGCTCCAGGGCTCCAGCATCTGGTTGCGACAACCAGGTAGAAGGGAAAGGGGAAAAGAGGGAGAAAAGCAACCGTGAGTACTCATCCAAAGTACTCGCAAGCAAGGAGCTACACTACATATGCATGGGTATATGTGTAAAGGGCCATATCGGTGGACTGAACTGCAGAATGCCAGAATAAAAGGGGGATAGCTAATCTTGTCGAAGACTACGCTTCTGGCAGCCTCTGTCTTGCAGCATGTAGAAGAGAGTAGATTGAAGTCCTCCAAGTAGCATCTCCAAGTAGCATCTCCAAGTAGCATCTCCAGTCGCATCTCCAGTCGCATCGCATAGCATAATCCTACCCGGTGATCCTCCCCTCGTCGCCTTATGGAAAAGCGATCACCGGTTGTCTGTGGAACTTGGAAGGGTGTGTTTTATTAAGTATCCGAATCTAGTTGTCACAAGGTCAAGGTACAACTCCAAGTCGTCCTGTTACCGAGGATCACGGCTATTCGAATAGATTAACTTCCCTGCAGGGGTGCACCAACTTACCCAACACGCTCGATCCCATTTGGCCGGACACACTTTCCTGGGTCGTGCCCGGCCTCGGAAGATGAACACGTCGCAGCCCCACCTAGACACAACAGAGAGGTCAGCACGCCGGTCTAAACCTAAGCGCACAGGGGTCTGGGCCCATCATCCTTAGCACACCTGCACGTTGCGTGGGCAGCCGGAAGCAGAACTAGCCCCCTTAATACAAGAGCAGGCTTACATTCCAATCCGGCGCGCGCCGCTCAGTCGCTGACGTCACGAAGTGCTTCGGCTGATACCACGACGTCGGGATACCCATAACTACTCCCGCGTGGATGGTTAGTGCGTATAGGCTCGTAGCCAACTCAGATCAAATACCAAGATCTCGTTAAGCGTGTTAAATATCCGCAAACGCCGAACAGGGCCAGGCCCACCTCTCTCCTAGGCGGTCTCAACCTGCCCTGTCGCTCCGCCACAAAGATCCACTCGCGGGTGCTCCACCAGCCGACCCGTCTTTGGTCACCACATGTATCATATATACCCGTGATCACCTCCCGAGTGATCACGGCCCGATAGTATAGCACAGCAGACGGACAAGAATGTAGGGCCATAGATGAAAATACTAGCATCCTATACTAAGCATATAGGATTGCAGGTAAAGGTAACAATAGTAGTAACAAGGACAGGCTATGCATCAGGATAGGTATAATAGAAAGCAGTAACATGCTACACTACTCTAATGCAAGCAGTATAGAGTAGAATAGGCGATATCTGGTGATCAAGGGGGGCTTGCCTGGTTGCTCTGGCAAGAGAGAGGGGTCGTCAACTCCGTAGTCAAACTGGGCAGCAGCAGCGTCGGTCTCGTAGTCTACCGGAGAGAAGAGGGGGAAGAAACAATGAATACCATGTAAACAGATGCATATCGATGCATGACAAGACAAGTAACGATGCTAGGCGTGCCCTAACGTGGTATGAGGTGGTACCGGTTAAGGGGGGAAACATCCGGGAAAGTATTCCCGGTGTTCCGTGTTTTCTGACAGATGAACCGGAGGGGGAAAGTTGCGGGTTTGATATGTTAGGGGTGTGTGGTGGACGAACGGGCTGCGTATCCGGGTTCGTCTCGTCGTTTTGAGCAACTTTCATGTTGAAAATATTTTAATCCGGGTTACGGATTAAAAGATATGATTTTCTAAAGATTTTTTAATTTCTGGAATTCAATTAATTATTTAATCTGACATTATCCAGAATAGTAAATGATGACGTCAGCATGACATCAGAGTGATGTCAGCAGTCAACGTTGACCATTGACCTGGTCAACCTGACGTGTGGGTCCAGTGGGACCCACCTGTCATTCTCTGTTTAGGTTAATTACAGATTAGTTAATTTAATTAGTGATTAGGTTAATCTAATCAGGATTAATTAACTTAATTAATTACTTAATTAATTAATTAATTAATATTTTAGTTATTTTAGTTATTACTTATTTATTTATTTATTTAATATTCTATTATTATTATTATTATTATTATTATTATTATTATTATTATTATTATTATTATTATTATTTTCTAAAACGTTCCAGGGCGGGCACCCACTGTCATTGGCCCACAGGGGGCCTTAATGGGTGTGGGCACATGGGCGCACGGGTGCAAGGGGCTACGGGGCGCCCGTTAGCGGGCGAGCCCCTGACCCAGCGCAGCAGGGTGCCGGCCAGGGAAGACGCCGGCCGCAGCGGCCGGAGCCGGGGCGTCGACGGAGAGGGGCGGGGGAGCACGGGGCCACCGCAGTAGC
>NC_041386.1:840827-846440 GCF_002162155.2 Triticum dicoccoides | reverse complement strand
TGATCACGGCCCGATAGTATAGCACAGCAGACGGACAAGAATGTAGGGCCACAGATGAAAATACTAGCATCCTATACTAAGCATATAGGATTGCAGGTAAAGGTAACAACAGTAGTAACAAGGACAGGCTATGCATCAGGATAGGTATAACAGAAAGCAGTAACATGCTACACTACTCTAATGCAAGCAGTATAGAGTAGAATAGGCGATATCTGGTGATCAAGGGGGGGGGGGCTTGCCTGGTTGCTCTGGCAAGAGAGAGGGGTCGTCAACTCCGTAGTCGAACTGGGCAGCAGCAGCGTCGGTCTCGTAGTCTACCGGAGAGAAGAGGGGGAAGAAACAATGAATACCATGTAAACAGATGCATATCGATGCATGACAAGACAAGTAACGATGCTAGGCGTGCCCTACCATGGTATGAGGTGGTACCGGTTAAGGGGGGAAACATCCGGGAAAGTATTCCCGGTGTTCCGTGTTTTCTGACAGATGAACCGGAGGGGGACGGCCTGGCGCGGCAGGGCGCGGGCGACGGTGGCGCCGGAGCGCGGGCGGTGACCGCGGGGAAAGGGGAAGGAAGGGGGCACTCACGGCGGGGAGTAGGGCAACGGGCAGCGGGCGTGACGGCGGTCGGGGAGGACCGGCGAGGAGGAGGACGAGGAGGCGGCGTTCGGCGACGACGAGGCCTGGCGGCGACGGTTGTCTCCTCCCTCGATCCCGATCCAATCGGGGGAGAGGGGGAGAGATATTTTCGGGAGGGGGGAAAGTGTCGGTGGGGGATGCGGGCTGGACCGAGTGGGGAGTGGGGGGGAGGCATATGGGGGTGCAGGGTGGGCCGGCCTGGCCGGCCTGGTGGCCAGCTGGGCCGGTTGGCCCAACGGGTGGGGGTTTCTCTTTTGTATTTTTTTATTTTTTTGAATTATTTTCTTTTCTATTTTAACTCATTTTAAATTACTTAGACAATTTATAAAAATGTGTTTACTATACCATATTTATCTATGTAATTTTTAGTACAACCCGAACATTTTTATTTTAATGTTTGAAAATCTTTATTATTTACCAAACTTTGAATTTGAATTTTGGACCGGTTTTGATCTAACAATAGACTAGCAGCAGTAACCGTGGTGACGTGGCACCATTAGCGTGGGACCACTGTAGCTTAATTATCCGGGCGTCACGGAGACACCTGTAGAGCTCCTTTATAATCACCCAGTTATGTTGTGACGTTTGGTAGCACACAAAGTGTTCCTCCGGCAAACGGGAGTTGCATAATCTCATAGTCATAGGAACATGTATAAGTCATGAAGAAAGAAATAGCAACATACTAAACGATCGGGTGCTAAGCTAATGGAATGGGTCATGTCAATCACATCATTCTCCTAATGATGTGATCCCGTTAATCAAATGACAACACATGTCTATGGTTAAGAAACATAACCATCTTCGATTAACGAGCTAGTCAAGTAGAGGCATACTAGTGACACTTTGTTTGTCTATGTATTCACACATGTATTATGTTTCTAGCATGAATAATAAACATTTATCATGAAATAAGGAAATAAATAATAACTTTATTATTGCCTCTAGGGCATATTCCCTTCAGGCATAGACCACTTCGAAACAAGAAACGAAGCAAGGCTTCTATCACTTGTCGGTAATGCAATTTAAACAAGTTTTCAATTTCGCAAAAATTGAAAATCTAGCATGATGGATCAAAAAGGTTAAAAAATGTATCAGATTATTAGATTTCTTTAGGTAATTAAGTTGCTATCTGAGGTGCATATAGATGCACATACTACCCTCAAAGCGTGAAATGCTGGAAACGATTTCGGAATATGTCGATGATGCTTTTTTATTAATTTTTCAGTTTTGAACAAAGTGAAAATCTATAGTGATGGATCAAAAGGCAACAAAATTGGTGATGAAATTATATGATTAATAGTTATAAGTTGTTATATGAGATCCATATGGTCAAACATACAACTTTTGATGCTTGAAATAAAGAAATGTTGTTGGAATGTCTGAATGATGCTATTTAATTAAGTTTTCTTTTTAGCGAAAAAATCAACGGCAACGGATCAAAAGTTTATGAAAAGGTGCTAAACATGAATAATTTATGTGGATAAGCTCTTCTATGACTTCCATACGGCGGTCGAGACTACTCTCGAAGAATGGAATGATTGAAAGGCTATTATAATGCGTTGAATGTCCTATTTAAATGAGTACTGCGTTTCAAAGGAGGAGAAAATGTAAAGTAATAAATCAAAAGGTTATGAAAAACTACAAAAAAATATGTGACTCCTATGTATAGAAGTTGTTGTAGGATTTTCAAATGGCGGCATAGAAAAGTTCAAAATAAGAAATGAAGCAAGGCTTCTATCACTTGTCGATAATGCTATTTAAACAAGTTTTCATCTTCACAAAAATAGAATATCTACCTTGATGGATCAAAACGGTTTAAAAATATACCAAATTATCAGATTTTTGTAGGTAAGTTGCTATATGAGGTGCATATAGATGCACGGACTACCCTCGAAGCATGAAATGGTGGAAAAAATTTTGGAATATGTCGATGATGCTTCATTAATAAGTTTTTAGTTTTGAACAAAGTGAAAATCTGTAACGATGGATCTAAAGGGAACAAAATTGGTGATGAAATTATATGATTACTAGTTATAAGTTTTTATACGAGATTCATATGGTCAACCATACAACTTCCGATGCTTGTATGGAAGAAATGCTGGCGGAATGTCTGAATGATACTATTTATGTAAGTTTTCTTTTTAGCGAATAAAAAATCATTGGTAACGGATGAAAAGTTTATGAAAAGGTGCTAAACATGAACAATTTATGTGGATAAGCTATTCTATGACTTCCATACGGCGGTCGAGACTACTCTCGAAGAATGGAATGATGGAAAGGCTGTTATGATGTGTCAAATATCCCATTTAAATGAGTTCCGACTTTGAAAGGAGGAGAAAATGTAAAGTAATAAATCAAAAGGTTATTAAAAACTAGTAAAAAATATGTGACTCCTACATATAAGTTGTTGTAGGATTTTCAAATAGTGGCATAGACCACTTCGAAACAAGAAACGTAGCAAGGCTTCTATCACTTGTCGGTAATGCAATTTAAACAAGTTTTCAGTTTCGAAAAAATCAAAAATCTAGCATGATGGATCAAAACGGTTAAAAAATGTACCAGATTATCAGATTTCTTTAGGTAATTAAGTTGCTATCTGAGGTGCATATAGATGCACATACTATCCTCGAAGCGTGAAATGGTGGAAACGATTTCGGAAAATGACAATGATGCTTCTTTTAATAATTCTTCAGTTTTGAACAAAATGAAAATCTATAGTGATGGATCAAAAGGGAACGAAATTGGTGATGAAATTATATGACTAATAGTTATAAGTTGTTATTCGAGATCCATATGGTCAAACATAGAACTTTCAATGCTTGAAATAAAGAAATGTTGTTGGAATGTCTAAATGATGCTATTTAAGTAAGTTTTCTTTTTAGCGAAAAAATCAACGGCAACGGATCAAAAGTTTATGAAAAGGTGCTAAACATGAATAATTTATGTGGATAAGCTCTTCTATGACTTCCATACGGCAGTCGAGACTACTCTCGGAGAATGGAATGATGGAAAGGCTGTTATAATGCGTTGAATGTCCTATTTAAATGAGTACTGAGTTTCAAAGGAGGAGAAAATGTAAAGTAATAAATCAAAAGGTTATGAAAAACTACAAAAAAAATGTGACTCCTACATATAGAAGTTGTTTTTGGATTTTCAAATGGCGGCATAGAAAATTCGAAATAAGAAATGAAGCAAGGCTTCTACCACTTGTCGGTGGTGCTATTTAAACAAGTTTTCAGCTTCGCAAAAATAGAATATCTACCTTGATGTGACGCCCCCGATTTGACCGTACACTAATCATACACGCAAACGTGTACGATCAAGATCAGGGACTCACGGGAAGATATCACAACACAACTCTACAAATAAAATAAGTCATACAAGCATCATATTACAAGCCAGGGGCCTTGAGGGCTCGAATACAAGAGCTCGATCACAGACAAGTTAGCGGAAGCAACAATATCTGAGCACAGACATAAGTTAAACAAGTTTGCCTTAAGAAGGCTAGCACAAACTGGGATACAGATCGAAAGAGGCACAGGCCTCCTGCCTGGGATCCTCCTAAACTACTCATGGTCGTTGTCAGCGGGCTGCACGTAGTAGTAGGCACGTCCCAAGTAGTAGTAGTCGTCGTCGACGGTGGCGTCTGGCTCTTGGGCTCCAACGTCTAGTCGCAGCAATCGAGTAGAAAGGGGGAAAAGAGGGAGCAAAGCAACCATGAGTACTCATCCAAAGTACTCGCAAGCAAGGAGCTACACTACATATGTATGCATTGGTATCAAAAGGAATAAGGATACCATATGTGGACTGAACTGCAGAATGACGGAATAAGAGGGGGATAGCTAGTCCTTCCGAAGACTACGCTTCTGGTAACCTCCATCTTGCAGCAGGAGAAGAGAGTGGATGGTAAGTTCACCAAGTAACATCGTATAGCATAATCCTAACCGATGATCCTCTCCTCGTCGCCCTGTGAGAGAGCGATCACCGGTTGTATCTGGCACTTGGAAGGGTGTGTTTTATTATTTATCCGGTTCTAGTTGTCATAAGGTCAAGGTACAACTCCAAGTCGTCCTGTTACCGAAGATCACGGCTATTCGAATAGATCAATTTCCCTCTAGGGGTGCACCACATTTCCCAACACGCTCGATCCCCTTTGTCCAGACACACTTTTCTGGGTCATGCCCGGCCTCGGAAGATCAACACGTCGTAGCCCTACCTAGGCAAAACAGAGAGGTCAGCACGCCGGTCTAAATCCTATGGCGCAGGGGTCTGGGCCCATCGCCCTTTGCACACCTGCATGTTGCGAACACGGCCAGAGAGCAGACCTAGCAACCTCCATTACAAAGGAAGTTGCGTTATGCGGTCCAACCCGGCGCGCGCCACTCAGTTGCTGACATCACGAAGGCCTCGGCTGATACCACGACATCGAGTGCCCATAACTATCCCGGCGTAGATGGTTAGTGCGTATAGGCCAGTATCCAGACTCAGATCAAATACCAAGATCTCGTTAAGAGTGTTATTTTGAAATAACCACGGACGCCGACCAGGGCCAGGCCCACCTCTCTCCTAGGTGGTCTCAACTTGCCCTGTCGCTCCACCACAAAGTAACAGTCGGGGGCCTTCGGGAACTCAGGCCCACCTCTACCGGGACGGAGCCACCTGCCCCTTCAGCCCCCAATATCGGAATCACTCGTGGGTACTCCTACAAGACGACCCGACTTTAGTCACCACCTGTATAGCATGTATATATGTATAAGTATATACCCGTGATCACTTCCCGAGTGATCACGGCCCGGTAGTATAGCATGGCAGACGGACAAGAAGGTAGGGCCACTGATGATAAACTAGCATCCCATACTAAGCATTAGGATTGCAGGTAAACGTAGCAACAGTAGTAGCAAGGATAGGCTATGCATCAGGGTAGGATTAACGGAAGCAGTAACATGCTACACTACTCTAATGCAAGCAGTATAG
>NC_041386.1:834402-840660 GCF_002162155.2 Triticum dicoccoides | reverse complement strand
GGCTTGTCTGGTTGCTCTGGCAAGAGAGAGGGGTCGTCAACACCATTGTCGTACTGGGTAGCAGTGGCGTCGGTCTCGGTGTCTAGCGAGAGAAGAGGGGGGGAGAAACAGTGAATACAATGCAAACAGATGCATAACGATGCATGACAAAGCAAAGCGTGATGCTAGGCATGCCCTAACGTGGTATGAGGTGATACCGGTGGAGGCGGGAAACAATCGGGAAAGTATCCCCGGTGTTTCGTGTTTTCGGGCAGAGGAGCCGGAGGGGGAAAG
The DNA here is from genome assembly GCF_002162155.2 of Triticum dicoccoides. Classification (NCBI taxonomy): domain Eukaryota; kingdom Viridiplantae; phylum Streptophyta; class Magnoliopsida; order Poales; family Poaceae; genus Triticum; species Triticum dicoccoides. Next base: position 840,387 of record NC_041386.1, on the reverse strand, counting down.
TTGCGAGTTTGATAGGTTAGGGATGCGTGGCCGATGAACGGGCTGCGTATCCACATTCGTCTCGTCGTTCTGAGCAACTTTCATGTACAAAGTTTTTGCATCCGAGCTACGGATTATTTTATATTAATTTTAAAAGATTTAAATCATTTTTAGGATTTATTTAATTAATTAAATCAACATTATCCAGAATAGTGTTTGCTGACATCAGCATGACGTCAACAGTCAACATACGTGTGGGTCTAGTGGGACCCACCTGTCATTCCCTGTTTAGGTTAATTAGGGGTTAGGTTAATTAGTTAGCTTAATTAGTTGTTTAGTTCAATTAAAAAAATTAATTAATTTAATTAAGTTAATTTATTAATTATATTATTATTATTATTCAATTTTTTAAAACATTCTGGGGGCAGGGCCCCACATGTCATAGGGCCATAGGGGCCTTAGCGGGCGTCGGCGCTAGCGGGCGAACGGGCGCAGCCACGGGCGCCCGATGGGGCGAACCCGAACGCTGGCCAGGGCGATGTGTGGGCGCGGTGAGGGGGATGGCCAGTGCGGGGCGGCACAGGGATGCGGCGGTCACGGCCAGGACCCGCCCGAGGAGCCAGGCGCGGGGCAGCACGCGCGCAGCGGCCGTGGGGCTGCACGACGACCGTGGCGGCGGTGTGCGTGCGAGGAGGAGGTCAGAGGTGTGAGGCGGGCGTCTAGCGACAATGAGCAAGCAGCGCAGAGACAGCGGACGAGCTCGGTGCGGCTAGCGGGGCACGGTACAGGGGTGGTCGACGAGAGACAGAGGAGCACATGGGAGGGGCGCACGGCGCGGCAGCTGGTGCGGCCTGACGAGCGGAGCTCGCAGACGCGGGACAGGGCCATGGTGGCCAGAGCGGGCGGGGCACGACGGTGACGCGCCGTGAGCAGAGAGAGGGAGGAGGGGAGGTGATGGCTCACAAGGGGGCAGACGGGTAATGGCAGCGGGCTCGGGGAGGAGTCGAGGTCGGCGCAACAAGACGGAGGAACTCCAGTCGTGGAGGAGGACAAAGACGGACGGCGAGGTGGTGCGGATCTGGCGACGGAGCTCGACGGCGGGGCAGCGCAGGCGAGGCGGCGCTTGGCGCCGGCGATGATGACGGGCGGCGTCGGGCTTGTCGGGCGTCCGTGGGGGAGGGTTCTGGCGCGGGAGTGGCGACGGAGGTGGGTGCAGGGGAGGGAGAGGCAAGCTCAGGGGAGGAGCAGGGCGTCGCCGGCGGGAGGGGTTGCGGGGTCGAGCGGGAGCGCTCTCGCTCGTCGCTGGCGGCGCGAGATCGGAATGAGGGAGAGATGGGGATCGGGACGAGAGGAGTTAGGGTTAGTAGCGTGGTGCGCCGGTCTAGGCTGGTTGTTTGTTACACTACTAGGAAAAGGCCTACTAATGGCGCACCGGTTTTGCCTACTAATGGCGCATCACCGGTGCGCCATTAGTAGCACGCCACTAGTAATTTTTACTAATGGCGCACCACTGGTGCGCCACTAGTATCTGGTATACTAATGGCGCACCATCCAGTGCGCCATTAGTATATAACACCATGCGCCATTAGTGTGCCTCCCAGGGGCCATATTTAACCATGTGCTTTGGCACACTAATGGCGCACTACGGATGGATGCGCCATTAGTATACTTGGCATACTAATGGCGCACTCTGTAGTGATGCGCCATTAGTATGAATATTAGGTTTTATTTATTTTTACTTTTCTGATTTTTGCACATGTTACAAATTATATTATTTGACAGAATATAGACAGTAGCACACAGCAACAGCAGATTCATTGAATACAATAGAAGTTTAGTCTCCGAACACAATTCATCATATTAGTCTCCGAATTCAAAAGACCGAACAAAGATAAAACATTACAAGTCTCGAGACCGCGAGTATCGAGTTTGTCGGAAATAATACTAATCCTAACAAGTCCTACTAATCATCATCATACAACTTCTACTCGTTATTCATAACAAGTCATACGATCATCATCTTGATAGTCTTCGAACCAACCCTACTTAATTGTTCTTAGCACATGATCATCAGTATTAGGCAGGACCTAAATACCCTATTTAAGCTAAAATAGCATAAAACAATATAGACCCTGACTCTCCATTATGGAGAATGGAGATCATCCTGTCTCCAATTCTTGCGCTTCGCTTCCTTTTGCTTCCAAGAAGCTCCTTACGAATGTCCATACATTTTTTCCATCCTTTGATTTTCATGTCTCCACTTCTTTTAGAAATCTTGTATGGACAGTTGAGATTCGTAGGACGACCTGGCTATATGTTCAAAACATTAACACTACCTTTCAGATACATCATATGAGGCACACAATTCTCTGGGGTTATCTGTTAAAAAACATAGTAATAACTTCATAGTTAGCAATGATGTACTAGTTTTAGAAGTATGCAAAAGATGCACGGATGTCGTAATAGTAAAAATCTTACCAGGGTATCTCCATGGTAGTTACCGTAGTTGAACACATGCACTAGTGGCACGTATTTACCATAATGTTGAGGAGTTTGATTGTAGATATTGTAATTCTCAATGTCAGTACAAAATCCGACCAAATGATTTTTCTCCTTGTAAGTTGTTAATTCGGAGCCATCGGTGTAGTGGGTTTTGTCTACCATCTCCTGCACATTCTTTGAACAATAAAAATAAGTTGTCAACTATTTTTAAATAAACAATATAAATTAGCTAATAACTATGTTTGAGAAACTCACATAGCGGTAGAACTGGAGGCGTATCAACAAGGACCCAAATGTCCATATTGTCTTGGTTGATGTCAGGATTACCAAGATGCATGGTGATAAGCATACCCTCATCAAAACCATACATCTTGCAAAATGCTTCCCAATTTTTGCAACCAAAATGGGTTACGCTCTTAGAATTATATAGATTTACTTTAAAGTCCACATCGTGATGAGTCCTTAGGTGAATTTTCTTTGTTTCAGAAATTTCATGGTCTTCAAAATCCATCCTCTCCAAGACATAGTGTCTTGCATGGCATGGGATAAGCTATACACGAATTGTAAAAGATGAAAATTACACGTTGAAATAGTTGAAGTCATGCTTAATTATGAAAATAACACTTGTCGTCATTGTGTACCGTTTCAACTTCGAAGGTCTCCTCGACCTTAATGCTGAAGCGCCGATCATCGTCCAGGTGAGGCATGTCGCACAGACCTCGATTGTCGTGGCACCAGTCGCACTCCGCCAGGAGACTTTCTTCGTCCCTTTCGTCTTCCGATGATGATGATGACATATCCTACATTCATAATTCAAAACTACATCATTTAGGGTTTGTCGACACCGAGGCATCCTAAAAGCTAAGCTTTTATCATTTAGGGTTTGTCGACGCTGAGGCACCCTAAATGCCTAAGCTTTCATCATTTAGGTTCTTATCGACACCGGGGCACCCTAAAAGCCAAGGTTTTATCATTTAGGGTTTGTCGACGTCGAGGCACCCTAAAAGCCTAAGCTTTCATCATTTAGGTTTTGTCGACGTCGAGGCACCCTAAAAGCCTAAGCGTACATCATTTAGGTTCTAATCGACACCGAGGCACCCTATAGAAGTGAAGTTAAGTTTTCATCATTTAGGGTTTAAGGATGCCGAGGCACCCTAGGTTGGGCCTAATCACTTGGCACTAATCACTTGGCTCTATTGCCACCTATGTTGGGTTTATCATCTAGGGTTTATCGATGCTAACGAGAATTTTAAGTTGGGCCTAATCACTTGGCTCTATTGCCACCTATGGTTTAATGCAGCAAGAATGGCGGGGCGGTTGATCCTACTTAATTAAGTACTAAGATACCCCGTCCCATGCATTAGTAGCAAGTACCCCATATGTCGGATTTTTAGCAAAGTCATGCTAAAATTCACAGAAAATTTCAGCATGACCTTTGCTGAAAATAAGACATATGGAGTACCCGAATTTTCCGGAACGGAAGTTAATCGACATTCCGGAAAACTCAAGGGCCTCTCGTGGTACCGCCAAAATCATCACGACACGATGGTCGGAGACAAAACCCAGCAAACTAGCACCACAATGTGCCTCTACTTTCATATGGATGAAAAGGCCACAGACCATATGGTCCTCTGCTTTCATATGGACAAAAATCAGCTCAACTTATGTGAGCTTCCATTCCAGATCTAATAGGTCACCCAACAAAAAATCATGAATAGTTTTAGCTGAAAAAAATAATGGATTGCTGTTAATTGGAAATTAGTGAAATAAACTGTTGCTGATCATGGATTACTGTTAATTAAAAATAGAGCATCTGGCTTGTCTTATCATGTTCACTAAGTCCACAAAAATGAATAGGTTCAGTAAACTTGAAGTACTCAACACTAAACATGGTTCAGAGCTCACTACACTACACTACATCGTGCAATGGTTCAGACCTCACTACACTAGAACAAGCTCACTACACTACACTACACTACACATGCTTAAACTCTGAACATAAAAAAACACCAGCAATGCAATATGTAAACTACCTCTGTTTCTAGGCAACAAGAGTTATCATAAATGCTTTTGAGTTTATTAAGTACCTTCAGTTCTGAGTTTTAAATGTCAAAAGAGCTTCACAAAATCTTGAATCCTCCAAATCACTCTTAACAGTTCTGCATTGCACAAAGGCAGCAATGAGCCAATGATATCAGTAGCAATAATAGGTGCTTACATTCTCATAACGTCAGTATTAGTTAACCAAAATTCAACCTACAGAGTTCTAGTACAGTGAGTAACTCCCAATTCTTTTAATAGAAGCACAATTAACAACACAACTAGGGAGTCTAGGACAATGCCACCAGATAGAATTTGAAGGAAAAACGTTCTTCCAGAACCTTCAAGCCACAATCATACATAGAGTGGCTGATCATATAAGCTATATTTAAATAAACATCAACTAAACTTGATGACAAGAAAAACTACAATCACATTGATACAAACTAGAGCATATAGCAATAGTAAATTGCTGCTCCATATAGCAATAGTAATGCACCTAATCAACATTGTAGAGCATCCTGGTACAAACTTGTTCTGATCCTGCAAATTAATGGGGAGGAAGAACTAGGGAGGGAGGGAATGGTAATGGTTCAGAGAAGAACAATAGTAATGCTCCATATAGCAATAGTAATGCTCCATATGTTCTGATCCATATAGCAAGAAGAACTAGGGAGGGAGGGAATGGGGAGGAAGGGTGGAGAGGGAGGAAGGAGGAGAGGTACCTGGGCGGGCGTGGCCAGTCGCCGGAGGGGTCGGGGTCGGGGTCGGCGGCGGCATCAAGGGGGTGGCTCGAGGGCGTCCGAGCTCGTCCGGGTCCTCGTAGTCGAAGAGCAAGACGACGGCGGTCCTCCTGGGCATCTCGGTTGGTCATGGGGAGGCCGGCGGCCACATGCTTCGCGGGTCGGGGGGCGCGGGGGCGGCGGCGCGGGGGAGCGGGGGTGGCGGCGCGGGGGAGCCGGAGCGGGTGTGGCGAGGGATGGAAGGGGATCTGGCGAGGAAGAGGGAAGGAGGTATCGGATGAAGGGCCAGGTATCCAGCTATAGAGGGGGGAATGTTAGTAATGGCGCACCGTCGAGGGGTGCGCCATAAAAACACTCATAGCAATGCGCACCATTCTCTAGTGCGCCATTAGTAACTTTATTTTTCTGATAGCAATGGCGCACCCTCCTCTGGTGCGCCATTAGTAACTTCTTTTTTTCATTATGTCTTGTTGCATCTAATAATTTGTTTTTTATCAAATTTGTTATTTTCATGAGGACTAGAACAAAATATATCATCAAATATCATCAAATTTGTTTTTTTAATATCATCAAATTTGTTTTTTATTTTTAATTGAAAATATCATCAAATTTGTTATTTGAAAATATCATCAAATTTGTTATTTGAAAATATTATCAAAAAGCGGGGGAGGGTGCGGGGTGTCGGCGGCCGCGGTGGAGCGGGCCGGGGGAGGGTGCAGGG
>NC_041386.1:826206-834358 GCF_002162155.2 Triticum dicoccoides | reverse complement strand
CGGTGGAGCGGGGGAGGGTGCGATGGGTCGTCGGCGGCGGTGGAGCGGGGGAGGGTGCGGGGGGTTGTCGGCGGCGGCGTGGGTCGGGGCAGCGGGGGGAATTAGCTAGGGGCGAGTGAGAGGGATGAAGGGGATCTGGCAAGAGGGAGGGAATTAGCTAGGGGAAATCTTACTAATGACGCACCAGCGGTCGGTGCGCCATTAGTAATCTTTTTTTACATAGCAATGGCGCAGCGGGCAGAGGTGCGCCATTAGTAATCTTTTTTATATATAGCAATGGCGCACCAGCCAGAGGTGCGCCATAAGTAAATTTTTTTGTTGTATGTAATAATTTTTTAGAAAATGAATATGAATATGAAACAATAATATTTTTTTATAAAAACAGTAATAATTGTTGTTTAACAACAATTGTAGTCGACACTTTTTTTTATTATTTTTTAAAAAATGAAGAGGGGAGAGGAGGTGCGGGTGGGATCGAGATCGAGATGGAGGGGGAATCGAGATCGAGATGGAGGGGGATCGAGATCGAGTGTCCTCATGAATATTCAATATTTTATCATATTGAATATGAAAAAATATCATCAAATTTGAAAAAATATTCATGAATTCAAAAAGTGCCCATGAAATTTAAAAATATTCATGATATCAAAAAGTGCCCATGATATTTAAAAATATTCATGATATCAAAATATATACTAATGGCACACTTCTACAGGGTGCGCCATTAGTAGTTTAAACTAGTAATGGCGCACTGTGAGGCGGTGCGCCATTAGTAATTTTGCAAAAAAAAGAATAAAAAAAATCAGTACTGGCGCACTCCATGTCTGGTGCGCCATTACTAGTTAGAACTAGTAATGGCGCACCAGAGGTAGGATGCGCCATTAGTATGTATGTAAAAATGAAAAAAAAATATCACTAGTGGCGCACCAGTTTTCTGGTGCGCCATTAGTGTCTTCCACACTAATGGCGCATCACCAAATGGTGCGCCATTAGTATATAATGGTGGCGCACTACTTTCCTGGTGCGCCATTAGTGTCAATCCTATCTATAGCCCTTTTCCTAGTAGTGTTAGATGGGCCAAGAGCCCAGTAGGTGTTCTTTTCCTACTTTTTTTTGTTAGTTTTCTTTTCTGTCTTTGTGTTTTCTTTTTTTTCTTTTTATTATTTTCTTTTCTGTTTTAAATTATTTTAAAATATTTAGGCATTTTTTAAAAAAGGAGTTCTCTTCACTATAATTACGTATGTAATATTAGGCACTACCCGAACATTTTTATTTTAACTTTTGAAATGTTTTATTGTTTGCTTGATTTTGAATTTGAATTTGAATCGGTTTCGAACTAACTCGAGTTTATCAACAGTAACCAAGGTGACGTGGCACCATTAGCAGAGGTTTACTGTAGCTTGATTATCCGGGCGTCACAATTCTCCTCCACTACAAGACATGATCATCTCATACAATAAAATTTAGTATCATGTCTTGACAATATCACATCACAACATGCCCTGCAAAAACAAGTTAGACGTCCTCTACTTTGTTGTTGCAAGTTTTACGTGGCTGCTACGGGCTTAGCAAGAACCGTTCTTACCTACGCATCAAAACCACAACGATAGTTCGTCAAGTTGGTGCTGTTTTATCCTTCGCAAGGACCGGGCGTAGCCACACTCGGTTCAAATAAAGTTGGATAAACTGACACCCGCTAGCCACCTTTGTGCAAAGCACGTCGGGAGAACTGGTCTCGCATAAGCGTACGCGTAATGTTGGTCCGGGCCGCTTCGTCCAAAAATACCGCCGAACCAAAGTATGACATGCTGGTAAGCAGTATGACTTATATCGCCCACAACTCACTTGTGTTCTACTCGTGCATATTACATCAACGCATAAAACCTAGGCTCGGATGCCACTGTTGGGGAACATAGTAATTTCAAAAAATTCATTCCTACGTACACGCAAGATCATGGTGATGCATAGCAACGAGAGGGGAGAGTGTGATCTACGTACCCTCGTAGACCGACAGCGGAAGCGTTAGCACAACGCGGTTGACGTAGTCGTACGTCTTCACGGCCCGACCGATCAAGTACCAAAACTACGGCACCTCCGAGTTTTAGCACACGTTCAGCTCGATGACAATCCCCGGACTCCGATCCAGTAAAGTGTCGGGGAAGAGTTCCGTCAGCACGACGGCGTGGTGACGGTCTTGATGTTCTACTATTGCAGGGCTTCGCCTAAGCACCACTACAATATTATCGAGGACTATGGTGGAAGGGGGCACCGCACACGGTTAAGAGAACGATCTTGGAGATCAACTTGTGTGTCTAGAGGTGCCCCCTTCCCCCCGTATATAAAGGAGCAAGGGGGAGGAGGCCGGCCCTAGGAGAGGCGCGCCAGGCAGTAGGATTTCTACTCCTAGTTGGAGTAGGTTTCCTCCTTTCCTAGTCCAACTAGGAGAAGGGGGGAAAGGGGGGAAGAGGGGAAGGAACGGAGAGAGGGGCCGCGCCCCAAACCCCTTGTCCAATTCGGACTGGGCTTGGGAGGGGCGCGCGCCACCTCCTGGTCCTTCCCACTAAGGCCCATTAAGGCCCATTGCTTCTGACTCGTATTCCCGTAACTCCCCGGTACCTCCGAAATATCCGAATCACTCGGAACCTTTCCGATGTCCGAATATAGTCGTCCAATATATCGATCTTTATGTCTCGACCATTTCGAGACTCCTCGTCATGTCCCCGATCTCATCCGGGACTCCGAACTCCTTCGGTACATCAAAACTTATAAACTCATAATATAACTGTCATCAAAACCTTAAGCGTGCGGACTCTACGGGTTCGAGAACAATGTAGACATGACCGAGACATGTCTCCAGTCAATAACCAATAGCGGAACCTGGATGCTCACATTGGCTCCCACATATTCTACGAAGATCTTTATCGGTCAGACCGCATAACAACATATGGTGTTCCCTTTGTCATCGGTATGTTACTTGGCCGAGATTCGATCGTCGGTATCTTAATACCTAGTTCAATCTCGTTACCGGCAAGTCTCTTTACTCGTTTCGTAATACATCATATCATAACTAACTCATCAGTTGCAATGCTTGCAAGGCTTATGTGATGTGCATTACCGAGAGGGCCCAGAGATACCTCTCCGACAATCGGAGTGACAAATCCTAATCTTGAAATACGCCAACCCAACATGTACCTTTGGAGACACCTGTAGAGCTCCTTTATAATCACCCAGTTATGTTGTGACGTTTGGTAGCACACAAAGTGTTCCTCCGGCAAACAGGAGTTGCATAATCTCATAGTCATAGGAACATGTATAAGTCATGAAGAAAGCAATAGCTACATACTAAACGAATGGGTCATGTCAATCACATCATTCTCCTAATGATGTGATCCCGTTAATCAAATGACAACACATGTCTATGGTTAGGAAACATAACCATCTTCGATTTACGAGCTAGTCAAGTAGAGGCATACTAGTGACACTTTGTTTGTCTATGTATTCACACATGTATTATGTTTCTAGCATGAATAATAAACATTTATCTTGAAATAAGGAAATAAATAATAACTTTATTATTGCCTCTAGGGCATATTTCCTTCAGGCATAGACCAGTTCGAAACAAGAAACAAAGCAAGGCTTCTATCACTTGTCGGTAATGCAATTTAATCAAGTTTTCAGTTTCGCAAAAATTGAAAATCTAGCATGATGGATCAAAAAGGTTTAAAAATGTATCAGATTATCAGATTTCTTTAGGTAATTAAGTTGCTATCTGAGGTGCATATAGATGCACATACTACCCTCAAAGTGTGAAATGGTGGAAACGATTTCGGAATATGTCGATGATGCTTTTTTATTAATTTTTCAGTTTTGAACAAAGTGAAAATCTATAGTGATGGATCAAAAGGCAACAAAATTGCTGATGAAATTATATGATTAATAGTTATAAGTTGTTGTGCGAGATCCATATGGTCAAACATACAACTTTCGATGCTTGAAATAAAGAAATGTTGTTCGAATGTATGAATGATGCTATTTAATTAAGTTTTCTTTTTACCGAAAAAATCAACGGCAACGGATCAAAAGTTTATGAAAAGGTGCTAAACATGAATAATTTATGTGGATAAGCTCTTCTATGACTTCCATACGGCGGTCGAGACTACTCTCGAAGAATGGAATGATTGAAAGGCTATTATAATGTGTTGAATGTCTTATTTAAATGAGTACTGAGTTTCAAAGGAGGAGAAAATGTAAAGTAATAAATCAAAAGGTTATGAAAAACTACAAAAAAATATGTGACTCCTACGTATAGAAGTTGTTGTAGGATTTTCAAATGGCGGCATAGAAAACTTCGAAATAAGAAATGAAGCAAGGCTTCTATCACTTGTCGATAAAGCTATTTAAACAAGTTTTCAGCTTCGTAGAAATACAATATCTACCTTGATGGATCAAAAAGGTTTAAAAAATGTACCAAATTATCAGATTTTTGTAGGTAAGTTGCTATCTGAGGTGCATATAGTTGCACGGACTACCGTCGAAGCATGAAATGGTGGAAACAATTTTGGAATATGTCGATGACGCTTCATTAATAAGATTTTAGTTTTGAACAAAGTGAAAATCTGTAACGAGATTCATATGATTACTAGTTATAAGTTGTTATACGAGATTCATATGGTCAACCATACAACTTCCCATGCTTGTATGGAAGAAATGCTGGCGGAATGTCTAAATGATACTATTTAAGTAAGTTTTCTTTTTAGCGAATAAAAAATCGTTGGTAACGGATGCAAAGTTTATGGAAAGGTGCTAAACATGAACAATTAATGTGGATAAGCTATTCTATGACTTCCATACGGCGGTCGAGACTACTCTCGAAGAATGGAATGATGGAAAGGCTGTTATAATGTGTCAAATATCCCATTTAAATGAGTTCCGACTTTGAAAGGAGGAGAAAATGTAAAGTAATAAATCAAAAGGTTATTAAAAACTAGTAAAAAATATGTGACTCCTACGTATAAGTTGTTGTAGGATTTTCAAATAGTGGCATAGACCACTTCGAAACAAGAAACGTAGCAAGGCTTCTATCACTTGTCGGTAATGCAATTTAAACAAGTTTTCAGTTTCGAAAAAATCAAAAATGTAGCATGATGGATCGAAAAGGTTAAAAAATGTACCAGATTATCAGATTTCTTTAGGTAATTAAGTTGCTATCTGAGGTGCATATAGATGCACATACTATCATCGAAGCGTGAAATGGTGGAAACGATTTCGGAATATGTCGATGATGCTTCTTTTAATAATTCTTTAGTTTTGAACAAAGTGAAAATCTATAGTGATGGATCAAAAGGGAACGAAATTGGTGATGAAATTATATGATTAATAGTTATAAGTTGTTATACGAGATCTGTATGGTCAAACATACAACTTTCAATGCTTGAAATAAAGAAATGTTGTTGGAATGTCTAAATGATGCTATTTAAGTAAGTTTTCTTTTTAGCGAAAAAATCAATGGCAACGGATCAAAAGTTTATGAAAAGGTGCTAAACAAGAATAATTTGTGTGGATAAGCTCTTCTATGACTTCCATACGGTAGTCGAGACTACTCTCGGAGAATGGAATGATGGAAAGGCTGTTATAATGCGTTGAATGTCCTATTTAAATGAGTACTGAGTTTCAAAGGAGGAGAAAATGTAAAGTAATAAATCAAAAGGTTATGAAAAACTACAAAAAAAAATGTGACTCCTACATATAGAAGTTGTTTTAGGATTTTGAAATGGCGGCATAGAAAACTTCGAAATAAGAAATGAAGCAAGGCTTCTACCACTTGTCGGTAATGCTATTTAAACAAGTTTTCAGCTTTGCAAAAATAGAATATCTACCTTGATGTGCCCCCCCCCCCGATTTGACCGTACACTAATCATACGCGCAAACGTGTACGATCAAAATCAGGGACTCACGGGAAGATATCACAACACAACTCTACAAATAAAATAAGTCATACAAGAATCATATTACAAGCCAGGGGCCTCGAGGGCTCGAATACAAGAGCTCGATCACAGACAAGTCAGCGGAAGCAACAATATCTGAGCACAGACATAAGTTAAACAAGTTTGCCTTAAGAAGGCTAGCACGAACTGGGATACAGATCGAAAGAGGCACAGGCCTCCTACCTGGGATCCTCCTAAACTACTCCTGGTCGTCATCAGCGGGCTGCATGTAGTAGTTGGCACCTCCCAAGTAGTAGTAGTCGTCGACGACGGTGGCGTCTGGCTCTTGGGCTCTAACGTCTGGTCGCAGCAATCGAGTAGAAAGGGGGAAAAGAGGGAGCAAAGCAACCATGAGTACTCATCCAAAGTACTCGCAAGCAAGGAGCTACACTACATATGTATGCATTGGTATCAAAAGGAATAAGGGTACCATATGTGGACTAAAATACAGAATGACAGAATAAGAGGGGGATAGCTAGTCCTTTCGAAGACTACGCTTCTGGTAACCTCCATCTTGCAGCAGGAGAAGAGAGTGGATGGTAAGTTCACCAAGTAACATCGCATAACATAATCCTAACCGATGATCCTCCCCTCGTCGCCCTGTGAGAGAGAGATCACCGGTTGTATCTGGCACTTGGAAGGGTGAGTTTTATTAAGTATCCGGTTCTAGTTGTCATAAGGTCAAGCTACAACTCCAGGTTGTCCTTTTACCAAGGGACACGGCTATTCGAATAGATCAACTTCCCTGCAGGGGTGCACCACATTTCCCAACACGCTCGATCCCCTTTGTCTGGACACACTTTTCTGGGTCATGCCCGGCCTCGGAAGATCAACACGTCGTAGCCCTACCTAGGCAAAACAGAGAGGTCAGCACGCCGGTCTAAATCCTATGGCACAGGGGTCTGGGCCCATCGCCCTTTGCACACATGCACGTTGCGAACGTGGCCAGAGAGCAGATCTAGCAACCTCCATTACAAAGGAAGTTGCGTTACGCGGTCCAACCCGGCGCGCGCCGCTCAGTTGCTGACGTCACGAAGGCTTCGGCTAATACCACAACATCGAGTGCCCATAACTATCCCCGCGTAGATGGTTAGTGCGTATAGGCCAGTAGCCAGACTCAGATCAAATACCAAGATCTCGTTAAGCGTGTTATTTTGAAATAACCACGGACGCCGACCAGGGCCAGGCCCACCTCTCTCCTAGGTGGTCTCAACTTGCCTTGTCGCTCCACCACAAAGTAACAGTCGGGGGCCTTTGGGAACTCAGGCCCACCTCTACCAGGACGGAGCCACCTGCCCCTTCAGCCCCCAACATCGGAATCACTCGCGGGTACTCCTACAAGACGACCCGACTTTAGTCACCACCTGTATAGCATGTATAAATGTATAAGTATATACCCGTGATCACTTCTCGAGTGATCACGGCCCGGTAGTATAGCATGGCAAACGGACAAGAATGTAGGGCCACTAATGATAAACTAGCATCCTATACTAAGCATTAGGATTGCAGGTAAAGGTAACAACAGTAGTAGCAAGGATAGGCTGTGCATCAGGGTAGGATTAACGGAAGCAGTAACATGCTACACTACTCTAATGCAAGTAGTATAGAGAAGAGTAGGCGATATCTGGTGATCAAGGGGGGGGGGGCTTGTGTAACGCCCGGATAATCATGCTACAGTAAAACTCTCCTAATGATGCCATGTCATCTGCGATTACTATTACTAATCTCGGATTAATTCGAAACCGCATCAAATTCAAATTCAAATTAATGTCAAACGGCAAAGTTTCAAAAATATTAAACAAAAATGTTCACTGGGTGCCAAATATTGCAATGGAAATTATGGTGAATTAAACACATTTTTATAAAATGCATAAATACTTTAAATTGAATTTAAGCAGAAAATAAATAACAAAGAAAATACAAAAGGAAAAAGCAAAACAAAAAACAAAAAAAAGGAAACCCCCCTGGGCCGTGGCCCAACTGAGCCAAACCCCCCAGGCCCAGCCGGCCGGCCCACCCCGCGCTCCTTAACCCCCCACTCCTCACCCGGTCCATCCACCGACACCCACACCCTCCTCGAAAATATCTCGACCCCTCCCCTCTCTCCCCCGATTGGATCGGGATCGAGAGGAGGAGGACCCCGACGCTGCGCCCCGTCGCCGTCCGTC
>NC_041386.1:816370-825376 GCF_002162155.2 Triticum dicoccoides | reverse complement strand
CCTCCCCACATGCGCCACCCGCTTCCCCCGGCCTCCCGCACGACCTGCTGACCCTGGCCGCCGGCGCCTCGCTGGATCACGGCCTCGCCCCCCACGCCTGAGCGAACTACGCTCCGTTGGGTCAGCCCCGACGGGCACCCACGCCCGATAACCCCCGTCGCCCTGCCGGGCTACGCCCGCACCCCGTACCCAGCACCTGCTAGGCCCTCTGGGGCCAATGACAGGGGGGCCCCAGCCCCAGAATGATTATAAAAAAAGAGTTAAATAAAAAAAATAATAAAAATAAATAAATATTAATTAATTAATTAAGGAATTAATTAACTTAATTAATTTTGATTAATTAAACTAATTAAATAGCTAAACTAATTAAACTGTTAGATAACTAATTAATTAGTATGACAGTGGGGTCCACACCCCTAGTTAATACTAATTAGGTTAATGAAAATGTTTAATTAAATGTGTCACTAACTAGTGGGACCCACTGGTCAGGTTGACTAAGTCAACTCTGTTGACTGCTGATGTCAGCATGACATCATGCTGATGTCATTAATCTATTTTTCGAGTTAATTTAAATAATTAAATAAATCCTAGAAATTAATAAAATCTGTAGAAAATCATATCTTTTAATTCGTAACTTGGATTAAAATATTTTCAACATGAAAGTTGCTCAGAACGACGAGACGAATCCAGATACGCATCCCGTTCGTCCGCTACACATCCCTAGCATAGTAAACATGCAACTTCCCCCCTTCGCTTCATCTGTCTGAAAACGCAAAACACCGGGGATAATTTTCCGGATGTTTCCCCCCTTCATCGGTACCACCTACTACAGCGTTAGGTCACCTCTAGCACCGCGTATTGCCATGCTACGCTTTGTGATACTTTGATTGCTTTGTTATTTATTATGTTCCCCCTCCGTTACTTCTTTCCGGTAGACCCCGAGGCTGCCGACGACCCCCCAGTTCGACTACGGTGTTGACGACCCTTACTTCTTGCCAGAGCAACCAGGCAAGCCCCCCCCCTTGATCACCAGATATCGCCTATTCTCCTCTATATTTCTTGCATTAGAGTAGTGTAGCATGTTACTGCTTTCCGTTAATCCTATTCTGATGCATAGCCTATCATTGTTGCTACAGTCATTGATACCTTACCCGCAATCCTAAATGCTTAGTATAGGATGCTAGTTTATCATCATTGGCCCTACATTCTTGTCAGTCTGCCTTGCTATACTATTGGGCCATGATCACTCGGGAGGTGATCACGGGTATATACTATACATACATACATACTGTACAGATGGTGACTAAAGTCGGGTCTGTTCGATGAGTACCCGCAAGTGATTCTGATGAGGGGGCTGAAAGGACAGGTGGCTCCATCCCGGTAGAGGTGGGCCTGGGTTCCCCACGGCCCCCGACTGTTACTTTGTGGCGGAGCGACAGGGCAGGTTGAGACCACCTAGGAGACAGGTGGGCCTGGCCCTGTTCGGCGTTCGCGGATACTTAACACGCTTAACGAGATCTTGGTATTTGATCTGAGTCTGGCCATTTGGTCTATACGCACTAACCATCTACGCGGGAGTAGTTATGGGTATCCCGGCGTTGTGGTATCAGCCGAAGCCTTCTTGACGTCAGCGACGGAGCGGCGCGCCCCGGATTGGACTGTGTTAACGCAACTTCCTTTGTAATGGAGGTTGCTAGGTCTGCTTCCGGCTGCCCTCGCAACACGCAGGTGAGCAATGGGCGATGGGCCCAGACCCATGCGCGCATAGGATTTAGACCGGCGGGCTGACCTCTCTGTTGTGCCTAGGTGGGGCTGCGATGTGTTGATCTTCCGAGGCCGGGCATGACCCAAGAAAGTGTGTCCGGCCAAATGGGATCAAGCGTGTTGGGTTATGTGGTGCACCCCTGTAGGGAAGTTAATCTATTCGAATAGCCGTGATCTTCGGTAACAGGACGACTTGGAGTTGTACCTTGACCTTATGACAACTAGAACCGGATAATTAATAAAACACACCCTTCCAAGTTCCACAGACAACCCAGTGATCGCTTTTCCACAGGGCGACGAGGGGAGGATCGCCGGGTAGGATTATGCTATGCGTTGCTACTGGAGATGCTACTTGGAGATGCTACTTGGAGGACTTCAATCTACTCTCTTCTACATGCTGCAAGACGGAGGCTGCCAGAAGCGTAGTCTTCGATAGGACTAGCTATCCCCCTCTTATTCTGGCATTCTGCAGTTCAGTCCACTGATATGGCCTCCTTACACATATACCCATGCATATGTAGTGTAGTTCCTTGCTTGCGAGTACTTTGGATGAGTACTCACGGTTGCTTTCTCCCTCCTTTTCCCCCCTTTCATTTCTTTCTGGTTGTCGCAACCAGATGCTGGAGTCCAGGAGCCAGACGCTACCGTCAACGACGACTCCTACTACTGGAGGTGCCTACTACTACGTGTAGGCCGTTGACGACGACCAGGAGTAGTTAGGAGGATCCCAGGCAGGAGGCCTGCGCCTCTTTCGATCTGTATCCCAGTTTGTGCTAGCCATCTTATGGCAACTTGTTTAACTTATGTCTGTACTCAGATATTGTTGCTTCCGCTGACTCGTCTATGATCGAGCACTTGTATTCGAGCCCTCGAGGCCCCTGGCTTGTATTATGATGCTTGTATGACTTATTTTATTTGTAGAGTTGTGTTGTGATATCTTTTCGTGAGTCCCTGATCTTGATCGTACACGTTTGCGTGTATGATTAGTGTACGGTTGAATCGGGGGCGTCACAGCTTGCCTGGTTGCTCTGGCAAGAGAGAGGGGTCGTCAACACCATAGTCATACTGGGAAGCAGTGTCGTCGGTCTCGGTGTCTAGCGAGAGAAGAGGGGGGAAGAAACAGTGAATACAACGCAAAAAGATGCATAACGATGCATGACAACGCAAAGCGTGATGCTAGGCATGCCCTAACGTGGTATGAGGTGATACCGGTGAAGGCGGGAAACAATCAGGAAAGTATCCCCGGTGTTTCGCGTTTTCGGGCAGAGGAGCCGGAGGGGGAAAGTTGCGAGTTCGATAGGTTAGGGATGCGTGGCGGATGAACGGGCTGCGTATCCAGATTCGTCTCGTCGTTCTGAGCAACTTTCATGTACAAAGTTTTTTCATCCGAGCTATGGATTATTTTATATTAATTTTAAAAGATTTAAATCATTTTTAGGATTTACTTAATTAATTAAATCAACATTATCCAGAATAGTGTTTGCTGACGTCAGCATGACGTCAATAGTCAACGTACGTGTGGGTCCAGTGGGACCCACCTGTCATTCTCTGTTTAGGTTAATTAGGGGTTAGGTTAATTAGTTAGCTTAATTAGTTGTTTAGTTTAATTAAACAAAATTAATTAAGTTAATTAAGTTAATTTATTAATTATATTATTATTATTATTCAATTTTTTTAAACGTTCTGGGGGCAGGGCCCCACATGTCATAGGGCCATAGGGGCCTTAGCGGGTGTCGGCGCTAGCGGGCGAACGGGCGCAGCCACGGGCGCCCGATGGGGCGAACCCGAATGCTGGCCAGGGCGATGTGCGGGCGCGGTGAGGGGGCATGGCCAGTGCAGGGCGGCGCAATGATGCGGCGGTCACGGCCAGGACCCGCACGGGGAGCCAGGCGCGGGGCGGCACGCGCGCAGCGGCCGTGGGGCTGCACGACGACCATGACGGCGGTGTGCGTGCGAGGAGGAGGTCAGAGGCGTGAGGCGGGCGTCTAGCGACAACGAGCAAGCAGTGCGGAGACAGCGGACAAGCTCGGTGCGGCTAGCGGGGCACGGTACAGGGGTGGCCGACGAGAGACAGAGGAGCACAGGGGAGAGCGCACGACGCGGCAGCTGGTGCGGCCTGACGAGCGGAGCTCGCAGACGCGGGATGGGGCCATGGTGGCCAGAGCGGGCGGGGCACGACGGTGACGCGCCATGAGCAGAGAGAGGGAGGAGGGGAGGTGACGGCTCACAGGGGGGCAGACGGGTAATGGCAGCGGGCTCGGGGAGGAGTCGAGGTCGGCGCAACAAGACGGAGGAACTCCAGTCGTGGAGGAGGACGAAGACGGGCGGCGAGGTGGTGAGGATCCGGCGACGGAGCTCAGCGGCGGGGCAGCGCAGGCAAGGCGGCGTCTGGCGCCGGCGATGACGACAGGTGGCGTCGGGCTTGGCGAGGCGTCGGTGGGGGAGGGTTCTGGAGCGGGAGTGGCGACGGAGGTGGGTGCAGGGGAGGGAGAGGCAAGCTCAGGGGAGGAGCGGGGCATGGCCGGCGGGAGGGGCTGCGGGGTCGAGCGGGAGTGCTCTCGCTCGTCGCTGGCGGCGCGAGATGGGAATGAGGGAGAGATGGGGATCGGGACGGGAGGAGTTAGGGTTAGTAGCGTGGTGCGCCAGTCTGGGCTAGTTGTTTGTTACACTACTAGGAAAAGGCCTACTAATGGCGCACCGGTTTTGCCTACTAATGGCGCGTTACCGGTGCGCCATTAGTAGCACGCCACTAGTAATTTTTACTAATGGCGCACCATCCAGGGGCCATATTTAACCATGCGCCATTAGTGTGCCTCCCAGGGGCCATATTTAACCATGTGCTTTGGCACACTAATGGCGCACTGCGGATGGATGCGCCATTAATATACTTGGCATACTAATGGCGCACTCTGTAGTGATGCGCCATTAGTATGAATATTAGGTTTTTTTTACTTTTCTGATTTTTGCACATGTTACAAATTATATTATTTGACAGAATATAGACAGTAGCACACAGCAACAGCAGATTCATTAAATACAATAGAAGATTAGTCTCCGAATACAATTCATCATATTAGTCCCCGAATTCAAAAGCCTGAACAAAGATAAAACATTGCAAGTCTCGAGACCGCGAGTATCGAGTTTGTCGGAAGTAATACTAATCCTAACAAGTCCTACTAATCATCATCATACAACTTCTACTCGTTATTCATAACAAGGCATACGATCATCATCTTGATAGTCTTCGAACCAACCCTACTTAATTGTTCTTAGCACATGATCATCAGTATTAGGCAGGACCTAAATACCCTATTTAAGCTAAAATAGCATAAAACAATATAGACCCTGACTCTCCATTATGGAGAATGGAGATCATCCTGTCTCCAATTCATGCACTTCGCTTCCTTTTGCTTCCAAGAAGCTCCTTACGACTGTCCATACATTTTTTCCATCCTTTGATTTTCATGTCTCCACTTCTTTTAGAAATCTCGTATGGACAGTTGAGATTCGTAGGACGACCTAGCTATATGTTCAAAACATTAACACTACCTTTCAGATACATCATATGAGGCACACAATTCTCTGGGGTTATCTGTTGAACAACATAGTAATAACTTCATAGTTAGCAATGACGTACTAGTTTTAGAAGTATGCAAAAGATGCATGGATGTCGTAATAGTAAAAATCTTACCAGGGTATCTCCATGGTAGTTACCGTAGTTGAACACATGCACTAGTGGCACGTATTTACCATAATGTTGAGGAGTTTGATTATAGAAATTGTAATTCTCAATGTTAGTACAAAATCCGACCAAATGATTTTTCTCCTTGTAAGTTGTTAATTCGGAGCCATCGGTGTAGTGGGTTTTGTCTACCATCTCCCGCACATTCTTTGAAGAATAAAAATAAGCTGTCAATGGAAATAAGCTGTCAACTATTTTGAAATAAACAATATAAATTAGCTAATAACTATGTTTGAGAAACTCACATAGCGGTAGAACTGGAGGCGTATCAACAAGGACCCAAATGTCCATATTGTCTTGGTTGATGTCAGGATTACCAAGATCCATGGTGATAAGAATACCCTCATCAAAACCATACATCTTGCAAAATGCTTCCCAATTTTTGCAACCAAAATGGGTTACGCTCTTAGAATTATATAGATTTACTTCAAAGTCCACATCGTGATGAGTCCTTAGGTGAATTTTCTTTGTTTCAGAAATTTCATGGTCTTCAAAATCCATCCTCTCCAAGACATAGCGTCTTGCTTGGCATGGGATAAGCTATACTCGAATTGTAAAAGATGATAATTACATGTTGAAATAGTTGAAGTCATGCTTAATTATGAAAATAATACTTGTCGTCGTTGTGTACCGTTTCAACTTCGAAGGTCTTCTCGAGCTTAATGCTGAAGCGCCGATCATCGTCCAGGTGAGGCATGTCGCACAGACCTCGATCTTCGTGGCACCAGTCGCACTCCGCCAGGAGACTTTCGTCGTCCCTTTCGTCGTTCGATGATGATGATGACATATCCTACGTTCATAATTCAAAACTACATCATTTAGGGTTTGTCGACACCGAGGCATCCTAAAAGCTAAGCTTTTATCATTTAGGGTTTGTCGACGCTGAGGCACCCTAAATGCCTAAGCTTTCGTCGGTTCTTATCGACACCGGGGCACCCTAAAAGCCAAGGTTTTATCATTTAGGGTTTGTTGAAGTCGAGGCACCCTAAAAGCCTAAGCTTTCATCATTTAGGTTTTGTCGACGTCGAGGCACCCTAAAAGCCTAAGTGTACATCATTTAGGTTCTCATCGACATCGAGGCACCCTATAGAAGCGAAGTTAAGTTTTCATCATTTAGGGTTTATCGATGCCGAGGCACCCTAGGTTGGGCCTAATCTCTTGGCACTAATCACCTGGCTCTATTGCCACCTATGTTGGGTTTCTCATCTAGGGTTTATCGATGCTAACGAGAATTCTAAGTTGGGCCTAATCACTTGGCTCTATTGCCACCTACGGTTTAATGCAGCAAGAATGGCGGGGCAGTTGATCCTACTTAATTAAGTACTAAGATACCCCGGCCCATGCATTAGTAGCAAGTACCCCATATGTCCGATTTTTAGCAAAGTCATGCTAAAATTCACGGAAAATTTCAGCATGACCTTTGCTGAAAATAAGACATATGGAGTACCCGAATTTTCTGGAACGGAAGTTAATCGACATTCCGGCAAACTCAAGGGCCTCTCGGGGTACCTGCAAAATCATCACGACACGATGGTCAGAGACAAAACCCAGCAAACTAGCACCACAATGTGCCTCTACTTTCATATGGATGAAAAGGCCACAGACCATATGGTCCTCTACTTTCATATGGACAAAAATCAGCTCAACTTATGTGAGCTTCCATTCCAGATCTAATAGGTCACCCAACAAAAAATCATGAATAGTTTTAGCTGAAAAAAATCATGGATTGCTGTTAACTGAAAATTAGTGAAATAAACTGTTGCTGATCATGGATTACTGTTAATTAAAAATAGAGCATCTGGCTTGTCTTATCATGTTCACTAAGTCCACAAAAATGAATAGGTTCAGTAAAGTTGAAGTACTCAACACTAAACATGGTTCAGAGCTCACTACACTACACTACATCATGCAATGGTTCAGACCTCACTACACTAGAACAATCTCACTACACTACACTACACTACACTACACTACACATGATTAAACTCTAAACATAAACAAACACCAGCAATGCAATATGTAAACTACCTCTGTTTCTAGGCAACAAGAGTTATCACCAATGCTTTTGAGTTTATTAAGTACCTTCAGTTCTAAGTTTTAAATGTCAAAAGAGCTTCACATAATCTTGAATCCTCCAAATCACTCTTAACAGTTCTGCATTGCACAAAGGCAGCAATGAGCCAATGATATCAGTAGCAATAATAGGTGCTTACATTCTCATAACGTCAGTATTAGTTAACCAAAATTCAACCTACAGAGTTCTAGTACAGTGAGTAACTCCCAATTCTTTTAATAGAAGCACAATTAACAACACAACTAGGGAGTCTAGGACAATGCCACCAGATAGAATTTGAAGGAAAAACGTTCTTCTAGAACCTTCAAGCAACAATCATACATAGAGTGGCTGATCATATAAGCTATATTTAAATAAACATCAACTAAACTTGATGACAAGAAAAACTACAATCACATTGATACAAACTAGAGCATATAGCAATAGTAAATTGCTGCTCCATATAGCAATAATAATGCACCTAATCAACATTGTAGAGCATCCTTTACAAACTTGTTCTGATCCTGCAAATTAATGGGGAGAAAGAACTAGGGAGGGAGGGAATGGTAATGGTTCAGAGAAGAACAATAGTAATGCTCCATATAGCAATAGTAATGCTCCATATGTTCTGATCCATATAGCAAGAAGAACTAGGGAGGGAGGGAATGGGGAGGAAGGGTGGAGAGGGAGGAAGGAGGAGAGGTACCTGGGCGGGCGTGGCCAGTCGCCGGAGGGGTCGGGGTCGGGGTCGGCGGCGGCATCGAGGGGGTGGCTCGAGGGCGTCCGAGCTTGTCCGGGTCCTCGTAGTCGAAGAGCAAGACGACGGCGGTCCTCCTGGGCGCCTCGGTTGGTCGTGGGGAGGCCGGCGGCCACATGCTTCACGGGTCGGGGGGGCGGGGGCGGCAGCGCGGGGGAGCGGGGGCGGCGGCGCGGGGGAGCCGGAGCGGGTGTGGCGAGGGATGGAAGGGGATCTGGCAAGGGAGAGGGAAGGAGGTATCGAGCGAAGGGCCAGGTATCCAGCTATAGAGGGGGGAATGTTAGTAATGGCGCACCGTCGAGGGGTGCGCCATAAAAACACTCATAGCAATGGCGCACCATTCTCTGGTGCGCCATTAGTAAAAAAAAATCTGATAGCAATGGCGCACCCTCCTCTGGTGCGCCATTAGTAACTTCTTTTTTTCATTATTTCTTGTTGCATCTAATAATTTGTTTTTTATCAAATTTGTTATTTTCATGAGGACTAGAACAAAATATATCATCAAATATCATCAAATTTGTTTTTTTAATATCATCAAATTTATTTTTTATTTTTAATTGAAAATATCATCGAATTTGTTATTTGAAAATATCATCAAATTTGTTATTTGAAAATATTATCAAAAAGCGGGGGAGGGTGCGGGGTGTCGGCGGCCGCGGTAGAGCGGGCCGGGGGAGGGTGTGCAGGGGG
>NC_041386.1:782363-815901 GCF_002162155.2 Triticum dicoccoides | reverse complement strand
GGTCGTTGGCGGCGGCGTGGGTAGGGGCAGCGGGGGGAATTAGCTAGGGGGCGAGGGAGAGGGATGAAGGGGATCTGGCGAGAGGGAGGGAATTAGCTAGGGGGAATCTTACTAATGGCGCACCAGCGGTCGGTGCGCCAGCAGAGGTGCGCCATTAGTAATCTTATTTTTATATATAGCAATGGCGCACCAGCCAGAGGTGCGCCATAAGTAATTTTTTTGTTGCATGTAATAATTTTTTAGAAAATGAATATGAATATGAAACTGTAATATTTTTTATTAAAAACAGTAATAATTGTTGTTTAACAACAATTGTAGTCTACACTTTTTTTTTATTATTTTTTTAAAAATGAAGAGGGGAGAGGAGGCGCGGGTGGGATCGAGATCGAGATGGAGGGGGAATCGAGATCGAGATGGAGGGGGATCGAGATCGAGTGTCCTCATGAATATTCAATATTTTATCATATTCAATATGAAAAAATATCATCAAATTTGAAAAAATATTCATGAATTCAAAAAGTGCCCATGAAATTTAAAAATATTCATGATATCAAAAAGTGCCCATGATATTTAAAAATATTCATGATATCAAAATATATACTAATGGCGCACTGTGAGGCGGTGCGCCATTAGTAATTTTGCAAAAAAAGAATTAAAAAATCAGTACTGGCACACTCCATGTCTGGTGTGCCATTACTAGTTAGAACTAGTAATGGCGCACCAGAGGTAGGATGCGCCATTAGTATGTATGTAAAAATGAAAAAAAATATCACTAGTGGCGCACCAGTTTTCTGGTGCGCCATTAGTGTCTTCCACACTAATGGCGCATCACCAACTGGTGCGCCATTAGTATATAATAGTGGCGCACTACTTCCCTGGTGCGCCATTAGTGTTAATCCTATCTATAGCCCTTTTCCTAGTAGTGTTAGATGGGCCAAGAGCCCAGTAGGTGTTCTTTTCCTGCTTTTTTTTGTTAATTTTCTTTTCTGTCTTTGTGTTTTCTTTTTTTCTTTTTATTTATTTTCTTTTCTGTTTTAAATAATTTTAAAATATTTAGGCATTTTTTAAAAAGGAGTTGTCTTCACTATAATTACGTATGTAATATTAGGCACTACCCGAACATTTTTGTTTTAACTTTTGAAAAGTTTTATTGTTTGCTTGATTTTGAATTTGAATTTGAATCGGTTTCGAACTAACTCGAGTTTATCAACAGTAATCGAGGTGATGTG
This sequence comes from Triticum dicoccoides, assembly GCF_002162155.2. Taxonomy (NCBI): domain Eukaryota; kingdom Viridiplantae; phylum Streptophyta; class Magnoliopsida; order Poales; family Poaceae; genus Triticum; species Triticum dicoccoides. Next base: position 814,672 of record NC_041386.1, on the reverse strand, counting down.
GCACCATTAGCAGAGGTTTACTATAGCTTGATTATCCGGGCGTCACAATTCTCCTCCACTACAAGAAATCTCGTCCCGAGATTTAAGAGGGAAGTAAAGGGGGAAGGTTCGGGTTACGAAATTCTAGGGAGTGTTCTTGGTCTTGGTTGTTCTTCTCAAAGAGGTTGATCCATTACATTGATGTCTTCATTTCACTGTTTCAGGTCATCATGATGAAGTTGTCGTCCTTTCTTCGGGAACTCCATCGTACTTACGAATAGGTAAGGGGCAACTTTACAACAATTGAATGTTATAAAGGAAAATCATCTGGGCGGGGGTATCCCAAGAATGATCATAAGAGTATCTCTCGAGTTGAACAAATGGAACACATCGAGAGAAAAGTAAGAAGGTACCATAAGAAGTTTGAAGCGGATAGACAATCGTCGTTGCCTGAAACAAGGCAACGGGTATATGTATTGTGTGTAATACCAGAATTGATGATCACACGGAAGGTGGCTCGTGTACAATGCCAAGTGTGAGGAATAACTTTACAAACAGGGTTGTACAGGAGAGTCAGGTTTCGATCTTGTGGAACTGTGGGTTATGGGCCCACCATGTGTTTTAAAAGTAGGAAGGACGGTGACGTCTTGCACGATCATGTAAGCAAGGCATGTCAGGGGATAGCCTATTGATTATATCGGCAACAACGTCGATACCAAGGGCGAGGGACGAAGAGAACCATTTTCTTGCTTGTTGAACGAGGCGGGCCAATAGGCAAAGTTCTCATCCATCGGTGGTTACCGGGATGTCACCGACAAAAGGAGCAGGGTCTTACTGACATAATTGTACACTGAGGTGTTTACATAAGCAGGGGAATATTGTTGTTAGATCATATAGATAACAAGAAAGGTTAAACCAAACAATGGAAAGGAAAATATGATTATCAGATCAAACAGAACAATGGAAAGGAAAATGTGTTAAAACACATATTTCAGTGGTATTTCCTTCCCAAGGACAAACATAGTATGATATCCGTGACAGAATATAATGTAGTAAACCCTCTAGGTAGGGGGAGTGAAATTTTCATGACATTGCCCATACAACGGTGTTGGATAATTGAGCAAGAAACAATTAGCATTGGGATAAGTGTTCTTGTTGAAAATCGGAGTACCACAGACATGCTTCGAGATAGCATTGACATGGTCTTCAAGCAAAGGTCAGACTTGGATACAAAAAGGATTCATCAGGAACAACATATAGAATAAGTCTTTCAATTTCCTCATGAAAGAATGGTTAACCTTGCTAAAAAGGAAACTATAACAAAGGGTCCTCTGGCTAGGGGTGCTAAGCAAGGACACCACCTTACCGGGTTATGTAGAGACCATTGTTATTACTTTTGGAAATATGTCCCAACCATCATATCTGACCGAGATTCAGATCTGATTGGTGTCAGGATACCTCAGACTCGGGATGTCTGAGAAGAAAAGGTGCAACACAAATTGACGAGATGTCATTGTAAGATTCTCGGGAAATGGACTATGGAAGTGAGTTCCAAAATAAGAGTTCATCGTTAAACCAAGGAGAGCTGAGGAGGTGGCTGATTGACTCAGCGACAATTCATTGAGATTTCCAAAAAGATGGATTTCCACAGTTATGTGAAGAAGGAGATAACATTAGTCAGATCAAATGATATAATGATGTATGCTCGAGGAAAACATACTCAATTTAACAATGATAGAAGGGGGCACCCGGAAATCTGGACTAGGTAGCACGATCAATGTTTGAATGATGATTCAATAAGCAATAGACTTAGAATGAAACTATCGACCATTAACTTCAAAGCAATAGGGTTGCTAGAAGTACAGAATCCAAGCAGCACGGTTCATGTGTTGGTATCCCGGTTAAAATCAACACGGGAACTAAGAAACAAAGGGATACGGCGATAAGTATCACCGTATCAAGAATTGTTATGAGGTGGAGCAACTCTCACAACATCCTTGACATAAAAGACAGTAATACTTCAAGGTAGAATGTAATGCAAGCTGGATAGCAGGTTGCATCCATAACAGAACAAGTTTTGGTTGAAAGAATGGTAAGGGTGTTTTCGATGGTAACACAAATCATCGAGGGGTAAGGATAGTATTTCTCATCATGAATTCAATTAATATCTTGGAAGAACTCATAATGTTGATGATGATCATGGAAAAATTTGTCGAGAGGTCTCATGAAGACGTAATCGGCCGGCGATGACATAAAGTCAAAGGAATGATGAAGCGAAAGGTTATTAGAACCATGGGTATGACACAAAATTGAAACTAAGTTTGCTGTTCGAGGAGAATTGATTTGACGAGGAAGATCGACGCATGATTAGCTCATCATCGAAAATTGTGCTCCAGGAAAAAGAACAAGGTAGCACAGTTAAAATTTAGCACGATAATGATATAGCCAATCAAGAAAATTACTTAGAGTTATCGTATCAGAGCGCAGAATCGATTCGCTTATGGATGTTCTCAGTTGACGACGACCCAGAACTCGTGGAGTCACTACGACACAGAAGGTACTACTTCATCAAAAATTCATAAGATATATCCTTGAGATACCATGGGGGTAATACAAGAAGGCAGATCAAAATATAGGTTGGGCAAGCATATTGATCTACAGAAGGCAAGTACTCTAACATGTCTGAGAAAAGGAATCAAGAAGAAAATATGGTCGGAACTATGATTGCAAAGGACCAAACATAGATACAGGACGAACTTATAACAAGGGGATTATTATCATTTACAAGAAGCTTCGATGATAAGTTTCACATTGGTTCCATGGGCATGAACGCAAAGGCTCAAGGTCGACTCCCACTTCTTCCATGCATAACCTTTCATTTTACTTCTCGCTTTTGATGAAGTTGTAGTGTAGAAATTTTATCTAGCAAAATACCAGAAGAGTATGACTCGTGAAGACTTTCAAGTTCACACTTAATAAGGAAGGCATAGGTTCAACCCGTCAGGGTATCGTGGAAACATATACCACAAGCTTCAATAGTAAATACCACCAGCTCAAAAACAGAGCATGGTTGAGAAAGCAGAGGATACAATTTACCAAAGGCATTATGTATCCGAGGAAAGGCTCACAAGGTTATCGAATATGAAGGACGGTGTCGAATAAAATCCAACAAAGGATCTGGTGGTCCACAAGTGATCTGATGTGAGCATCGGTACTCAACCAGAAGAAGGAAAAAGGTAAGAAGATCAGACCATAGAAAAAAACTGACTAATTTAAGCTCAAATGCAACGGAATTATGATTTTCAAATCAAGGGATCAGAAGCAACACTTTGATTAGGGATGGATAAGTTGAATAGACTTAGGGGTACAATCAATGGCAATCTGATTGGCCGAGAACCAGCTCATGTTCGAAAGACGTCTGAGATGGAAAGATAATTTATAAGGATCAACTGATGATTGCGTGCATTCGCACACATATAGAATCAATGGACTCAAAATGATAGTGTCAAAGGATGCCAATAAGATTACTAGACTTATGGGATTAACCACAATGAAAGCAAGCAAGGATCTCAAGACCAATAGGCTGCCGAAGATTTTTGGAAGATCGAATGGTATTTTCAAGACTATTGTGAAATACATGAATCAACTGGGAATGAGTGGATCCTCGATAAGTGCGAGAAATTATTCATAGGGGTATTCAGGTGGCAAGGAACTGCAAGGCACTAGGCACAAAGTATTCTCGGGGTATCTTGTAATAACAAGATCGACTGGAAATAAAAGTAAGAACGGCAGACGACATGTGTAAGTATTTATCCATAGGGATGTTTCGGTGGTAGGGAATTGCAAAAGCAACGGGCACAAAGCCTCGAGAGAATATCGGAGAGTATCTTCAAAATCTTCTGGTGCAGCAGGCGATCATCTGTAATAAGGGGCTCTCCGGAAGAAAGTAATTACGAGAACCTAGAGTTAGAGTTAGCAAAATCATTTAACCCGAATATAAAAGGGATTAGAATCCTGGAGTAAGGATCGAGGAGTAAAAGATCCTAATACCACCCAGATGGCGACGTGGGCCCGTAAGGCACACAGCCATGTTAGTAAAAAGTTTTGTAATGTCTAGACTCGACTTCGGCCAAGGAGTGTGGAAGGGGAATTCCTACAGGTAGAAGGCTATGATACCAACTTGTGACGCCCCCGATTTGACCGTACACTAATCATACATGCAAACGTGTACGATCAAGATTAGGGACTCACGGGAAGATATCACAACACAACTCTACAAATAAAATAAGTCATACAAGCATCATATTAAAAGCTAGGGGCCTCGAGGGCTCGAATACAAGAGCTCGATCATAGACAAGTCAGCGGAAGCAACAATATCTGAGCACAGACATAATTTAAACAAGTTTTCCTTAAGAAGGCTAGCACAAACTGGGATACAAATCGAAAGAGGCGTAGGCCTCCTGCCTGGGATCCTCCTAAACTACTCCTGGTCGTCGTCAGCGGATTGCACGTAGTAGTAGGCACCTCCCGAGTAGTAGTAGTCGTCGTCGACGGTGGCGTCTGGCTCCTGGGCTCCAACGTCTGGTCGCAGCAATCGAGTAGAAAGGGGGAAAAGAGGGAGCAAAGCAACCGTGAGTACTCATCCAAAGTACTCGCAAGCAAGGAGCTACACTACATATGTATGCATTGGTATCAAAAGGAATAAGGGTATCATATGTGAACTGAACTGCAGAATGCCGGAATAAGAGGGCGATAGCTAGTCCTTTCGAAGACTACGCTTCTGGTAACCTCCATCTTGCAGCAGGAGAAGAGAGTAGATGGTAAGTTCACCAAGTAACATCGCATAGCATAATCCTAACCGATGATCCTCCCCTCGTCGCCCTGTGAGAGAGCGATCACCGGTTGTATCTGGCACATGGAAGGGTGTGTTTTATTAAGTATCCGGTTCTAGTTGTCATAAGGTCAAGCTAAAACAACGGGTCGTCCTTTTTCCGAGGGACACGGCTATTCGAATAGATCAACTTCCCTGCAGGGGTGCACCACATTTCCCAACACGCTTGATCCCCTTTGTCCTGACACACTTTTCTGGGTCATGCCCGGCCTCGGAAGATCAACATGTTGCAGCCCTACCTAGACACAACAATGAGGTCAACACCCCGGTCTAAATCCTATGGCGCAGGGGTCTGGGCACATCGCCCTTTGCACACCTGCACATTGCGAACGCGGCCGGAGAGCAGACCTAGCAACCTCCATTACAAAGGAAGTTGCGTTACGTGGTCCAACCCGGCGCGCGCTGCTCAGTCGCTAACGTCACAAAGGCTTTGGCTGATACCACGACGTCGAGTGCCCATAACTCTCCCCACGTAGATGGTTAGTGCGTATAGGGCAGTAGCCAGACTCAGATCAAATATCAAGATCTCGTTAAGCGTGTTATTTTGAAATAACCACGGACGCCGACCAGGGCCAGGCCCACCTCTCTCCTAGGTGGTCTCAACCTGCCCTATCACTCCGCCACAAAGTAACAGTCAGGGGCCTTCGGGAACTCAGGCCCACCTCTACCGAGACGGAGCCACCTGCCCCTTCAGCCCCCAACATCGGAATCACTCGCGGGTACTCCTACAAGCCGACCCGACTTTAGTCACCACCTGTATAGCATGTATATATGTATAAGTATATACCCGTGATCACTTCCCGAGTGATCACGGCCCGGTAGTATAGCATGGCGGACGGACAAAAATGTAGGGCAACTGATGATAAACTAGCATCCTATACTAAGCATTAGGATTGCAGGTAAAGGTAACAACAGTAGTAGCAAGGACAGGCTATGCATCAGGGTAGGATTAAAGGAAGCAGTAACGTGCTACACTACTGTAATGCAAGAAGTATAGAGAAGAGTAGGCGATATCTGGTGATCAAGGGGGGAGGGGCTTGCCTCGTTGCTCTGGCAAGAGAGAGGGGTCATCAACACCGTAGTCATACTGGGTAGCAGCGGTGTCGGTCTCAGTGTCTAGAGAGAGAAGAGGGGGGAAGAAATAGTGAATACAATGCAAACAGATGCATAACGATGCATGACAAAGCAAAGCGTGATGCTAGGCGTGCTCTAACGCGGTATGAGGTGATACCGGTGAAGGGGGGAAACAACCGGGAAAGTATCCCCGGTGTTTCGCGTTTTCGGGTAGAGGAGCCAGAGGGGGAAAGTTGCGAGTTCAATAGGTTAGGGATGTGTGGCAGACGAACAGGCTGCGTATCCAGATTCGTCTCGTCATTCAGAGCAACTTTCATGTATAAAGTTTTTTCCATCCGAGCTATGGATTATTTTATATTAATTTTAAAATATTTAAATCATTTTAGGATTTATTTAATTAATTAAATCAACATTATCCAGAATAGCGTTTGCTGACGCCGGCATGACGTCAACAGTCATCGTACGTGTGGGTCCAGTGGGACCCACCTGTCATTCTTCGTTTAGGTTAATTAGGGGTTAGGTTAATTAGTTAACTTAATTAGTTGTTTAGCTTAATTAAACAAAATTAATTAAGTTTATTAATTCTTTAATTAATTAATTAATTATATTATTATTATTATTCAATTCTTTTTTTGTAAACGTTCTGGGGGCAGGGCCCCACATGTCATAGGGCCATAGGGGCCTTAGCGGGCGCCGGCGCTAGCGGGCGAACGGGCGCAGCCACGGGTGCCCGATGGGGCGAACCCGGACGCTGGCCAGGGCGATGTGCGGGCGCGGTGAGGGGGCATGGCCAGTGCAGGGCGGCACAGGGATGCGGGGGTCATGGCCAGGACCCGCCCGGGGAGCCAGGCGCGGGGCGGCACGCGCGCAGCGGCCGTGGGGCTGCACGACGACCGTGGCGGCGGTGTGCATGCGAGGAGGAGGTCAGAGGCTTGAGGCGGGCGGCTAGCGACAACGAGCAAGCAGCGCGAAGACAGCGGACGAGCTCGGTGCTGCTAGCGAGGCACGGTACAGGGGTGGCCGACGAGAGACAGAGGAGCACAGGGGAGGGGCGCACGGCGTGGCAGCTGGTGCGGCCCGACGAGCGGAGCTCGCGGACGCGGGACAGGGCCATGGTTGCCGGAGCGGGCGGGGCACGACGCTGACGCGCCGTGAGTAGAGAGAGGGAGGAGGGGAGGTCACGGCTCACAGGGGGGCAGACGGGGAATGGCAGCAGGCTTGGGGAGGAGTCGAGGTCGGCGCGACAAGGCGGAGGACTCCAGTCGTGGAGGAGGACAAAGACATGCGGCGAGGTGGTGCGGATCCGGTGACAGAGCTCGGCGGCGGGGCAGCACCTGGCGCCGGCGATGACGACGGGCAGCGTCGGGCTTGGCGAGGCGTTTGTGGGGAAGTGTTCTGGCGCAGGAGTGGCGACGGAGGTGGGTGCAGGGGAGGAGCCGGGCGTGGCCGGTGGGAGGGGCTGCGGGGTCAAGCGGGAGCGCTCTCGCTCGTCGCTGGCGGCGCGAGATGGGAATGAGGGAGAGATGGGGATTGGAACGGGAGGAGTTAGTGTTAGTAGCGTGGGGCGCCGGACTAGGCTGGTTGTTTGTTAGATGGGCCAAGAGCCCATTAGGTGTTCTTTTCCTGCTTTTTTTTGTTAGTTTTCTTTTCTGTCTTTTTGTTTTCTTTTTTTTCTTTTTATTTATTTTCTTTTCTGTTTTAAATCATTTTAAAATATTTAGGCATTTTCTAAAAAGGAGTTCCCTTCACTATAATTACCTATGTAATATTAGGCACTACCCGAACATTTTTGTTTTAACTTTTGAAAAGTTTTATTGTTTGCTTGATTTTGAATTTGAATTTGAATCGGTTTCAAACTAACTTGAGTTTATCAACAGTAACCGAGGTGACGTGGCACCATTAGCAGAGGTTTACTGTAGCTTGATTATCCGGGCGTCACACTTGATGGATCAAAACGGTTTAAAAATGTACCAAATTATGATATTTTTGTAGGTAAGTTGCTATCTGAGGTGCATATAGATGCACGGACTACCCTCGAAGCATGAAATGGTGGAAACAATTTCAGAATTGTCGATGACGCTTCATTAATAAGTTTTTAGTTTTGAACAAAGTGAAAATCTATAGTGATGGATCAAAAGGGAATAAAATTGGTGATGAAATTATATGGAGGTAACAGTTTTTAGTTTTGAACAAAGAAAACTTACTTAAATAGCATCATTTAGACATTCCAACAATATTTCTTTATTTCAAACATTGAAAGTTGTATGTTTGACCATATGGATCTCGTATAACAACTTATAACTATTAATCATATAATTTCATCACCAATTTTGTTCCCTTTTGATCCATCACTATAGATTTTCACTTTGTACAAAACTAAAAACTTATTAATGAAGCGTCATCGACATATTCCGAAATTGTTTCCACCATTTCATGCTTCGAGGGTAGTCCATGCATCTATATGCACCTGAGATAGCAACTTACCTACAAAAATCTGATAATTTGGTACATTTCTTAAACCGTTTTGATCCATCAAGGTAGATATTCTATTTTTGCGAAGCTGAAAACTTGTTTAATTAGCATTATCGACAAGTGGTAGAAGCCTTGCTTCATTTCTTATTTCAAAGTTTTCTATGCCGCCATTCGAAAATCCTATAACAACTTCTATACGTAGGAGTCACATATTTTTTTGTAGTTTTTCATAACCTTTTGATTTATTACTTTACATTTTCTCCTCCTTTGAAACTCAGTACTCATTTAAATAGGACATTCAACGCATTATAACAGCCTTTCCATCATTCCATTCTTCGAGAGTAGTCTCGACCGCCGTATGGAAGTCATAGAAGATCTTATCCACATAAATTATTCATGTTTAGCAACTTTTCATAAACTTTTGATCCGTTGTCGTCGATTTTTTCGCTAAAAAGAAAACTTACTTAAATAGCATCATTTAGAAATTCCAAAAACATTTCTTTATTTCAAGCATCGAAAGTTGTATGTTTGACCATATGGATCTCGTATAACAACTTATAACTATTAATCATATAATTTCATCACCAATTTTGTTCCCTTATGAGCCATCACTATAGATTTTCACATTGTTCAAAACTGAATAATTATTAAAGAAGCATCATCGACATATTCCGAAATCGTTTCCACTATTTCACGCTTCGAGGGTAGTATGTGCATCTATATGCACCTCAGATAGTAACTTAATTACCTAAAGACATTTGATAATCTGGTACAATTTTTAACCTTTTTGATCTATCATTGTAGATTTTCGATTTTTGCAAAACTGAAAACTTGTTTAAATTGCATTACCGACAGGTGATAGAAGCCTTGCTTCGTTTCTTGTTTCGAAGTGGTCTATGCCGCCATTTGAAAATCCTACAACAACTTATATATGTAGGAGTCACATATTTTTTTACTAGTTTTTATTAACTTTTTTATTTATTACTTTACATTTTCTCCTCCTTTGAAAGTAGGAACTCATTTAAATGGGATATTTGACACATTATAACGGCCTTTCCATCATTCCATTCTTCGAGAGTAGTCTCGACCGTCGTATGGAAGTCATAGAAGAGCTTATCCACATAAATTATTCATGTTTAGCAACTTTTCATAAACTTTTGATCCGTTGTCGTCGATTTTTTCGCTAAAAAGAAAACTTACTTAAATAGCATCATTTAGAAATTCCAAAAACATTTCTTTATTTCAAGCATCGAAAGTTGTATGTTTGACCATATGGATCTTGTATAACAACTTCTAACTATTAATCATATAATTTCATCAACAATTTCATTCCCTTTTGATCCATCACTATAGATTTTCACTTTGTTCAAAACTGAAGAATTATTAAAAAAGCATCATCGACATATTCCGAAATCGTTTCCACCATTTCACGCTTCAAGGGTAGTATGTGCATTTATATGCAACTCAGATAGCAACTTAATTACCTAAAGAAATCTGATAATATGGTACCTTTTTTAACATTTTTGATCCATCATGGTAGATTTTCGATTTTTGCGAAACTGAAAACTTGTTTAAATTGCATTACCGACAGGTGATAGAAGCCTTGCTTCGTTTCTTGTTTCGAAGTGGTCTATGCCGCCATTTGAAAATCCTACAACAACTTATATATGTAGGAGTCACATATTTTTTACTAGTTTTTAATAACCTTTTGATTTATTACTTTACATTTTCTCCTCCTTTGAAAGTCGAAACTCATTTAAATGGGATATTTGACACATTATAACAGCCTTTCCATCATTCCATTCTTCGAGAGTAGTCTCGACCGCCGTATGGAAGTCATAGAATAGCTTATCCACATAAATTGTTCATGTTTAGCACCTTTCATAACCTTTTCATCCGTTACCATCAATTTTTTATTTGCTAAAAAGAAAACTTACTTAAATTGCATCATTTAGACATTCGACCAGCATTTCTTCCATACAAGCATCAGAAGTTGTATGTTTGACCATATGGATCTCGTATAACAACTTATAACTAGTAATCATACAATTTCTTCACCAATTTTGTTCCCTTTAGATCCATTATTAATGAAGCGTCATCAACATATTCTGAAATTGTTTCCACCATTTGATGCTTCGAGGGTAGTCCGTGCATCTATATGCACCTCAGATAGCAACTTACCTACAAAAATCTGATAATTTGTACATTTTTAAACCGTATTGATCCATCAAGGTAGATTTTCTATTTTTGCGATACTAAAAACTGGTTTAAATAGCATTATCAACAAGTGATAGAAGCCTTGCTTCATTTCTTGTTTCGAAGTGGTCTATGCCGCCATTTGAAAATCCTACAACAACTTATATATGTAGGAGTCACATATTTTTTTGTAGTTTTTCATAACCTTTTGATTTATTACTTTACATTTTCTCCTCCTTTGAAACTCAGTACTCATTTAAATAGGACATTCAACACATTATAACAGCGTTTCCATCATTTCATTCTTCAAGAGTAGTCTCGACCGTCGTATGGAGGTCATAGAAGAGGTTATCCACATAAATTATTCATGCTTAGGACCTTTTCATAAACTTTTGATCCGTTGTCAATAATATTTTTCGCTAAAAAGAAAACTTACTTCAATAGCATCATTTAGACATTCCAACAGCATTTCTTTATTTCAAGTATCGAAAGTTGTACGTTTAACCATATGGATCTCGTATAACAACTTATAACTATTAACCATATAATTTCATCACCAATTTTGTTCCATTTTGATCCATCACTATAGATTTTCACTTTGTTCAAAACTGAAGAATTACTAAAAAAGCATCATCGACATATTCCGAAATCGTTTCCACCATTTCACGCTTCAAGGATAGTATGTGCATCTATATGCACCTCAGATAGCAACTTAATTACCTAAAGAAATCTGATATTCTGGTACATTTTTTAACCTTTTTTATCCATCATGGTAGATTTTCAATTTTTGCGAAACTGAAAACTTGTTTAAATTGCATTACCAACAAGTGATAGAAGCCTTGCTATGTTGCTTGTTTCGAAGTGGTCTATGCCGCCATTTGAAAATCCTACAACAACTTATATATGTAGGAGTCACATATTTTTTTACTAGTTTTTAATAACCTTTTGATTTATTACTTTACATTTTCTCCTCCTTTGAAAGTCGGAACTCATTTAAATGGGATATTTGACACATTATAACAGCCTTTCCATCATTCCATTCTTCGAGAGTAGTCTCGACCGCCGTATGGAAGTCATAGAATAGCTTATCCACATAAATTGTTCATGTTTAGCACCTTTTCATAAACTTTTCATCCGCTACCGTCGATTTTTTATTCGCTAAAAAGAAAACTTACTTAAATAGTATCATTTAGACATTCCGCCAGCATTTCTTCCATACAAGCATCGGAAGTTGTATGGTTGACCATATGAATCTCGTATAACAACTTATAACTAGTAATCATATAATTTCATCACCAATTTTGTTCCCTTTAGATCCATCATTACATATTTTCACTTTGTTCAAAACAAAAAACTTATTAATGAAGCGTCATCGACATATTCCGAAATTGTTTCCACCATTTCATGCTTCGAGGGTAGTCTGTGCATCTATATGCACCTCAGATAGCAACTTACCTACAAAAATCTGATAATTTGGTACATTTTTAAACCGTTTTGATCCATCAAGGTAGATATTCTATTTTTGCAAAGCTGAAAACTTGTTTAAATAGCATTAAGTAGTTGTGCAGAACACGACACATTGGCTCAGCTCGCTTCAACACTAGGCTATCGACCTGCTAACAATCAACAATCTGTTGTCTGACATATAAGAAACTATGTATCTTGTTACAGTGGTTCATGCAGTTAATTGTGGCCACAATGTAATAAATTCCAAATGTTCACACGCTAGTCCATCGCTCATGTGGAACACTCACATTAAACTCGTCTTCATAAAAAAGTTGAAAAGCATAAGTTAAGCAATTTTATACATCTCAATGATTCACAGAACATAACAAACATATACTAGTTCACAGCAAAAGACAAAGTTGTGAGAAGGTTTACAAATCAGGAAAGAACAAGCAAGGCTTCTCTCTGAGCAAAGGGCCTCCCGGCAGGCTTAAATTTCCTGGAGTTCACTCTGATTTTTTCTTGTTGCCACCATTCAGGGTTAGGTTCTCACATTCTAGAATAACCAATTATAATTTTGGTCTCAGCTGGAATGCTAAAATGAACCATGCAGTGTACTGACCAGCTGAAATGCTGGTGCATTCCACTAAATTTAAGCACCGCTATTTGCAGAAATAAGCAGACCACAATGCCTCTTGTCCGTGCACGTGTCCAAAAAACCATTGTGCAGCCGTGCCAGCTAGTCCTTGGTCCATCGATGAACTGGTAGAAAGTGCATTTCGGACTAGGATGCAGTTGTTTTCGCTTGTCCCTGCACTGCAATCAGGAAGTAAAACGTACGAATCGGCTTCTTTTAGATTGCGTTGGTCATTCTACCTTAGTTACTACCAATATAGGGATACCTTGAAGACGGGAGGTTAGACGACGGGAGCGAGGGATAGCCATCTCATTTTGCGTAGTTGTACTAAAACTAAGGTGTGTGCTTTTGATTGCGCATATAGAAACAATACGGAGACAGACATCCCGAAATGATATGGAGACATACATCCCTGTTTGCGCAAATAAGAAATACGGTTATTTAAACAGTGACAGGTATTACTACTTTCCCCCGTTTCCTCTTAGAACCAAGTCCTAGATTCATGCTACAGCTTTCCCACTTTCTTCCCTGTTTGAACCAATGCTTTGAGTCGACTTTATGAAATAGCTTACTTCTAATAGTAGTAGAAGTCTAGGTGGCTTTGGAACAGCGGACGGAAGTAGAAAAGGATCCACACGAAGGGAGCTGCAGCAGTAGAGCAAGGCAGGTTTCGAAGGAATATATACCTGAGGGTCGTCGGCATGTCGCAAAGACCACTACTAGGAAAAGGGCTATAGATGGAAATGACACTAATGGCGCATCAGACATGTGGTGCGCCATTAGTATATACTAATGGCGCACCATGTGTTGGTGCGCCATTAGTGTCCAAATACTAATGGTGCACCACATCTACAGTGCGCCATTAGTAACAATTTATTTTTATTTTTTTCAAAACTACTGATGGCGCACCATGGGAGTGGTGCTCCATTACTAGTTGAACTAGTAATGGCGCACCGCTCCCACGGTGCGCCATTAGTAAAAAAAATTATTTTTTTTTCAAAACTACTAATCGCGCACCGTAGGAGTGGTGCGCCATTACTAGTTGATGGCGCACCACTCCCACGGTGCGCCATTAGTAAAAATTTAGTAAAAAAAATTTTTAATTTTTTTCAAAACTACTAATGGCGCACCGTGGGACTGGTGCGCCATTACTAGTTGAACTAGTAATGGCGCACCACTCCTACGGTGCGCCATTAGTAAAAAAAACGTTAAATTTTTTTCGAAACTACTAATGGCACACCGTGGGGGTGGTGCGCCATTACTAGTTGAACTAGTAATGGCGCACCACTACCACGGTGCGCCATTAGTAACTTGGCCCAAACATTCGCCCAAATGCACACCCCCCCCCCCAGGACCGCCTTTTCAGTTTCAAAGAAAATAAAAGAAAATGATAGAAATGTCAAAAAAATAAAAGAAAATAAGATTCCCATGTGATATGTGGTCTAGTTGTTAGCAAAATTTACAAACATGAATTTTTGACTTTTTTGCAAAATCTCTCGAGAATTTGTAAAAATGGGCATAACTTTTGCGTACGAACTCGGATGAAAAAGTTTTTTATATGAAAAATCATCTACTCGAAAAGTAACATCTGAATTTAACGGGGGGAACCCCGTTAAACATTTTCAAAATCCCCAAAAACCTAACAGAAAAAAGTTACGGGGCTTCCAAAATCCGGAGGCAAAAAAATTCAAAAAATTTCAAACTTACTAGTGGCGCACCGTATGCTAGGTGCGCCACTAGTAACAGAAAAAATTGGTTTCGAAAAAAAATTGAATTATTTTTCAAAATATGTTACGTAATATGATCGGGAAGTTTGAAATATTTTTTCAAAATTTCATCATACTCATGAACATGAACAAAGTCCTAGACATGAGCAAGGTTTAATAGGATTGATATGATAGATATATCAACAAGTGTCTGTGAGGTGAGGTGGTGCTGGGGTTGGATAGAACTATGAAGTTAAGCGTGCTTGGGCTAGAGTAGTGTGAGGATGGGTGACCTTTTGGGAAGTTTGACCACAGAGTGCGATTTGATTAAGCCATAGTGACCCGAGATTAAGAAAATAAATAAATAAATTTGAATTTTAAAAAAAAATGAATTTTTTTGATTTTTTTTAAAAAAATGAAAAAAATTGAAAAAAAATTATTACTAATGGCGCACTTCTATGTGGTGCGCCATTACTAAGTCAGATAGTAATAGCGCACCTCTAGGCATACTAATGGCGTACTACTGGTGCGCCATTAGTATGTGCTATACTAATGGCGCACCAGTGGTGTGCCATTAGCAAAAAATACCAGTGGTTTGCTACTAATGGCGCACCAGTAGTGTGCCATTAGTAGGCAAAACTGGTGCACCATTAGTAGGCCTTTTCCTAGTAGTGGACGGCATCGGGAGGCCGCATCTTGGCCACAATACTGCAGGGAGGAAGAAGGGGTCGGAGGCCCTCTCGAGCCGGCGCTCTCTCGGAGAGAACGACACGGCCGCCGATCGGGACGCGCGGGCAGCCGTTGGTCTCCTCGCTCGCCGCCGACGACAGCGTGAACGATGCACCTACACCCCTGCCCCGGTCAAGGTTGTCCGGCCGGATTTGTGACCAGCCGTGAGCTGAGAGAGAGTGTGGCCACCTATGTGTTGCTTAGATCTGGAGAGCATGAGAGAGTGAACGAGAGGAACCCTAGTAAATCAAGCGCTAAAGCTCCTGCTTTTATATATAGTGGAGTGATTTTGTTGTACCAGCTTCAAAAAAATGCGCTCCTACGTGTACCCACGAGTGGGTGTGAGAGAACTAGTGCGTGCGTGCACCGCTTCTCTTCGTGAGAGTACAATATACTATGCCCAAAGAACTTTCGCCTCAAGAGTAATAGTACAAGTGTGTGACGTGTGAGCTAAAATAAAATGTGCGCGTCGTCTTTTGTTTTTTTGAAGTTCTGAGGGTAGGGTGTGAAGAGCACATATGTGCATGAGGTCTACCTGCAGATAGACGGTGGGTGCGACGTGCGAGTCTGTGAGAGGACTCGGGAGAGTCGTGACTCGTGAGGGTGTGTGTGCGTGAGAGAGAGAGAGAGGGGGCACGTATCAATGCAATGCATGTGTCCGTAAATCATTATCCGACAAACGTTTGCCACAAGCCTTTTCCTGACGAACGCCGTAAGGACCGTTAGATCGGCATCCGACAGTGTCAGTTTTGCCATGTCATTTAACAGTACAGCCACTCCTCCTACACACAAATCTTCCACGTGAGTGTTAGCAACTGCCGTATGCTCCCTCCATTCCGAAATGCAGTGCATATAGCTTTATTGAAAATTTGAACCTCGCAAACTTTTACCGAGTTTTCATGTACCAAATTACACATGTAGAATACCATGTATATATCATTTCATTCATCTTCGAGAGGTAACTATAAAGTTGGGTGAGGAGTCTACAAAGAAAGACCATCGTATCAGCTGCAGCAATTTCAAGCATCCTTTAGTGTCGAGGAATATCATAGGAACTCTATATGATATGATTTTTATAGGATTTTTTCCTTTAGAGCCAATTGGTTCATAGGAATAGATTCGTATACTCCACATTTCAAAGGAAATAAACATGATATCATTTCTATAGCTTTAGAGCCACTTGGTTCATATGAATGGATTCCTATACTCCCTTAATTTCAAAGGAAAATAAACATTAGCGTATATTCAATAGAAAAGTTCCTATGATATGAACCGAATTACATCTCTTTTCTAATCCCTCCTCATAGGAATTGAGAAACATGTCATCTCTAGATTCAATAGGAAAGTTCCTATGATGTGAACCAAATGACATCTCTTTTCCAATCCCTACTCATAGGAATTGAGATGCTCCATGTCATCTCTTTCCCTACAACTTCCATGTATACATCTTCTATTCCTAAATAGATAGTACAACCCACTAGTAGCTTTTTTCCAAAACATGCAACTATGGCACAAGAACTATATAGTGTGCCAATAACTTTGAAAGATGGTCCCTGGATGAAGCTAACCCGACAGTGCAGAGATAGGCAATTCCGAGCACTACTGGCCGTTGGATATCATCAATATTCCACCAGATCTGCCACATGTACAATTTAGAAGACTCCATGGTTGAACTTAAGCATAATGCACAAACCTCAAAACACAAGCACTTCTCCCTTGTTCTAGAATCTTCTGTATCATAATTGATATTTTTTCTAAATGAATTGCCATTATTTGTTTTTTACTTTATGATTTACTCCCTCCGTTCCAAAATATATAGATGACCCAACTTTGCACTAACTTTGTACAAAGTTAGTGCAAAGTTGGGTCATCTATTTTGGAACGGAGGGAGTACAATGCACAACCCCATGAATCTTAACATTTTTATAAAACTTATTGATTTTGAATGAGATGAACTATAAGAACTAAACGAACATCTACATCATGCATATATGACTCAAAGCTTTACATGCTATAGTGTGTATTTATTCATAATTTGGTTTCGAAATCTCATGCGTTCAATACATGTGTACCTTACTAGTTTTGAGTAGAGTAGCAAATTTCACGCGGCCCGGGGTATATCAAAATGCAGGGCCCATGCATCATTGCCTTTCGGTCGAACCTACGTCCACAATTTTTGTACGTACTATATCTCCACTGGTCCCCGAACCCAAAATGATGCCTCGTTCCCATAAAACCAAGCGGCCCACACATATTTAAGGCATCAACTCGAACCCGTTTAATACGACGTGGCCCCGCACGCCGTAGTACTCCTACAAACCCTACCGCCGCACTCATCATCGGTTTTCTTCAAGAGGACGAGGGAGAAGCCGATTTGTAGTGGAGGCACTTTAAAAAAAGGATCTGTAGTGGAGACCCCTACCCTAGGGTGCCCTAGGTAGCTGCCGCACGCATCATTGTTTTCTCTTTTCTTTATGCTCTTGCGCCCTATAGTGAAATGATGGTTGCTTTGTCCGTCCATCTTAATGCGGGAAAGGTGGGGCTTTGTGATTTGACCCCTCGTCGCTCATTTTCTACTACTGCGGTGCTACGACCGGGGTGCCTCCAATTCCAACCGTTGCTCCGAACTGTAATTTGGTGCATCACACGTGGAACAAGACGGTGGATGAGCCACATGTCGGCCAAAGGGGTCCTGTTAAGTGTGTCGCCATTTCGTGTGCGGACTGACCCTGCTTGAGTTGCTACGCCAACACGACAGGAGCAACCTACCACTTAGTTTTGCTCCTTGGTGAATCCCGACTATATTGATCTAAAAAGATACGTGCTGAACTACCATCTCCGTCTCGGTTTTTTTATTTTTAGGCGTCTCGGTTTATAGGGCCCGCACGTAGTTCTAGGTCATCCATTTGACTAACTAAATATGAGTTACTATGTCACAAAAAGTATATCATTGGATTCTTAAGCGGATGTAGTTGTATTTAAAAGTCGAGGGCGGGGCTTTTCCTGCGTGGTAGGCGGCGGGGAAGTTCCGCCTAGTCGGTTAGACAGAGACCTGAGAAGACGAGGGAGTAGGCTGCTACAAACGTAGGGCTGTGTGATTTGACAGCGAGTTACTGCTGGATAGGTGGGGCCCCGTGACCTGACTTGCCATTATCATTTTAACTACGGTGCTATGACCGGCGTGAGTCTCCTAGATTCCTGACCACCTCCATACAGGTGCCTCTCCCAATGCTCCACCATGTAGTAGAGGCTGGCTCTTGCATGAGATCCCACTTCTCCACTTTTTCCTTGCCTCTCTTTCCTCCACATATGCAAAAATGCCATGTAAAGCGCACTATTGTACTTACTTTTACTTGCTCCTATAGGTGCTTAAGCTTGCCACATAGGCATAAAGTCTGATGTGGCAAGTTAATCAAGAAGAGAGAGACTAGTTTGGTGACCCAAGGAAGAAACGGTGCTAAGCACGTGTACCTAGGTGAAAAGACAATTTTGAGTCTATAACTAATTAAATGAAGCAAACTTAGCAACACCATATCATTGGAAGAGGTCACTCCTTGGCAAATGCAATAAATACACGCGCTTAGCACCGTTTCTTCCTTGAGTACGAAGAAAGAGATAGAGAGGAGTAAAAAATACACTTATAGCCAACCTTGTTGTAGTATGAGTGACTAAGTGATGACTATGTATGACATGCCAACATCAGATAGCCTAACACACCGTGTTAAATCTCCAAGGGCGCGACCGTGCGAGCGACGCGACGGTCGTGGTAGGCGCAACCATGATACGGGCTGCTGGCAGCCCTTGGATCTGAGATCAAACGGTCGCATGCTAAGTTGCTGAAAATTTGCAGAATAACCCTCCAGGATATGATATTCACCCATAGGTCTAGAATCATGCCATGCAACCGTTCGATCTCAGATCCAAGGGCTCTCAGAAGCCCGTATCATGGGAGAATGGAAAGCCACTACCCTGCCATTCGCACGCTGGCAGTTCGCTCCTACTCGTCCCCGCACGTCCTTCAATACTACGGCGGTTCGCTCCTAGTCGTCCCATCCATTCACATTACGGCAGTTCCACTAATCCTAACCCTCCTCCCAAATCCATGGCGTCCCAAATCTCCATGATCGGCGGTGAGTACAAGGTTAGAACCATCACCGGCGATGAGTTCGACGTCATCTACACCCGTTCTTCCACGACAGTGAAAGGATGCCTTTCTCGCTTCAGATGCATGTTCGAAAACACAGATGATGAGTGGGTCGCTGGGCTAGATGTTGAGTACACCACAGTCCTGGGACGAGAGAAGGATCTAAAGGACGAAGAGAGGAAGAAGCCCGCCGTGATCCAGGTTTGTGTACATAACGTTTGCTTGGTCTACCACATATGCCATGCCGATGTTGAGTGCCAGGATTTTAAGAACTTCCTCAAGGACAAAACAGTGAAATTCTTTACTGTAGACTTTGGTAACGACAAAGAAGTCCTGCGTCGGATAGGCCTCGTTGTAGGCAACACCTTCGACCTCCAGAAGAATCGGCTGGTGTCCTCTCATCAGCCTTCAATGTTGACCCTGGCAGGAGCCATGGTTCATCCTTCGTATGGTAAACTGGAGAAACCTCAGTACACGTTTCATCGTCATGCATGGCAGCGGAATGTACTAGATATAGACCACATCCACTACACTGCGATGGATGGCAACCTTTGCGTCAATATCTACAAGGGTTAGATGAAGAGCAATAGCCAAGTGTGCGGTTCAAGCAAAGAAGTATTGGCCAAGAGGAAGAGGGACAAGGACGAAGTCGAGGACGTGGACGAGGACTCCGAGTAAGGTGGCAGTGTCGTTGCTCATGGTGGTTCTAAACTTCTAATGTAGTGTCTACCGGATTAGTTGCATAGTTTAATTTCAGGTGTGCTTAGTTTAATTTGAGGGGTGTGTTGTGCTGAGCCCCTAGCAGAACTATGTTACGTTTCTTCTCATTACTTTAACTCTTCAGTATGTACATACTACTAGTATTACTTTAATAGAATTTAGCACCCCAATTAAGCATGTACTAGCTTTTTTAATAGTACTATATGCATAATTTGGTGACGAGCGCTCTCTATATGTACCACCTTTTTTTAATTTCAATTTTTGCTCCATGGCGCAATCCATCGATAGTACTACTGTACAAAAGTATACATTTTTAAAAGGCTAGAGTACTATTCATCACATATATAGCCAGTTAAATTCTCAGCCTAGACCGACATGCATGCCATGTAGTAAACCGATATAGAGGAAGTATAGTAAAAAGGAGGTGATTTACCGAGTGATCGGCGAGGGAGCATGGCCTATCATGCGGTCCCACGTGTCATGATGTACCAAGGCGATGCGCGTGTCCCTCTTGAGGCAGAAGCAATACTAGTACGTGGTTTGAGATGATGGCGAACCGAAGTGTGAAATAATGGTTGCTTCGTCCATCTGGGAAAGTGCGACATTGTGATTTGACGTCTCATTGCTCATTACTACTACTGGGCCAGTACGAACGGGGTGCGTCCCCCCTGCTGTTCTGCACTATTATTTGGTGCTTGACACGTCGACCCGGTTGCTATATGTCCCACATGTCGGCGACAGGAAGTACAGAATTCATGAAAGGGAGCATCGCCGGAGGAGTATACTACAGAGTTCATCAAAGGGAGCAACTTAGTTTTGGAAAAATCTGTTTTTACGGAGTACGTACCCACTAGGGTTTATAGGGCTCATCTAAAAAACATTCATTTTTCCGTTTGATAAGTCTCAATTCTACTATACTAGTAGTAGTACCATTACATGTTGGATTTCGAGGTGCGTTAGATCACCCGACGCAAGCAGTGTCAAGGGAAACTAACCAATGCATGTACAAGTTCATGGAAATTTAGTGGTCATTCATGCATTCGTTCTAATTAATGCCTTGGTAAACATAACTTTTTGAGAAAAACGAGCGTACTAATTACTTGTGCAAACTACGAAATTAATTCGACCACTCACCGTCTACCTTGGTTGGAGAGATTTTGAAATTGATCCATAAACTGGAAAGGAGGGAGTAGTAACTTTTGTCTCGATTACTATTTGTGGCCTTGTATAGATGCAAAATGTATTTTTTTATAGTGGCCTTGTATAAGTAAATGGAGGGAGTACTAACCAAAGTACGTACTAGGGATGAGGAGTAAACGGAGGGAGTAGTAAAATTTTCTCCTCGTGCTGCGAGCCACCGCGCGCGTGGGCGAGGGAGCGGGCGTAAGGCGTAGTAAGAAAGCTTCACCTCATCCTGCGAGCCACCGCGCCCGTGGGCGGGGGAGACGGCGTACTAAGCAAGCTTCTCCTCGTTCTACGAGTTGACGGGACACATCAAAAGTACTCCAGTGTATAGAGCCTTGCCTCTAAGGTAGGCCCCACATGGTTTGCCTCTTTTTTTAATTTAACATAATGCGTCAAGTTGCAATTTGTTTGTTCACCCGTGGTAGACGATCCTCCCTCCACCAAGTGGACAACCAGTACACGTGCCAAATTACCACGTGGGATGCCTTTTTCATACAGAAATGAGCTCCACCGTGTACCCGCGCGGGTGTGGTTGGGAAAGAGACGGGAGTACATGCGTAGTGCGTGCACCTCTTCTCTTCGTGCACGTCCCCACCTACGTGGGTGTGTGTGAGAGAGATACAAACCTAGACATAATGCGCCGTCCATCCCCATGCCTCCGCCCAGTCCGACCACCAGTCACCACCATGCCCCACTCCTCCTCACCTTATCTCTCATCTTTCTCCCTCCATTTTTATATACAAGGGGCCACTATCAAAATTACAATTTGCAGATATACAAGGCCACTAACACTAATCGATGCAATATTAATGGTGTTTGCCTCGTGGTACTAGCAAAGGAGGACATTAATTATCCCTTGCATGCATGCGGGAGTTTGTAAAAAAATGCATCTTGATGTTCCGTGCAATGCATGGGCATCTTGCTAGTCCATGAAAACAACACAGGGAAAAATTCCACGGTGAACGAGGGATTTGAATCTATTGGGAGGGGCTGTTTGGATCTTGCCCAGGGTAGCCAAAATATTGGCGACCCTTTTGTCCACCGGTGCCTTTGCCACCGATGAACGAGGAATGGCTCGGGTGTTAAAACCGGTCGATCTCTGGTAGGGGGTCCCGAACTGTGCGTCTAGGTCAGATGGTAACAGGAGGCAGGGGACATGATGTTTACCCAGGTTCGGGCCCTCTTGATGGAGGTAAAACCCTATGTCCTTCTTGATTAATATTGATGATATGGGTAGTACAAGAGTAGATCTACCACGAGATCAGAGAGGCTAAACCCTAGAAGCTAGCCTATGGTATGATTGTTGTTTCTACGGACTAAAACTCTCCGGTTTATATAGACACCGGAGAGGGCTAGGGTTACACAGAGTCGGTTACAATGGTAGGAGATCTACATATCCGTATCGCCAAGCTTGCCTTCCACGCCAAGGAAAGTCCCTTCCGGACATGGGACGAAGTCTTCATCTTTTATCTTCATAGTCCAGGAGTCCGGCCGAAGGTATAGTCCGGCTATGCGGACACCCCCTAATCCAGGACTCCCTCAGTAGCCCCTGAACCAGGCTTCAATGACGACGAGTTCGGCGCGCAGATTATCTTCGGCATTGCAAGGCGGGTTCCTTCTCCAAGTACTTCATAGAAGATTTTGAACACAAAGGTAGTGTCCGGATCTGCAAAATAAGTTTCCACATATTGCCATAGAGAGAATAACATTTACACAAATCTAATCTGCTGACGTATTCCGTAGCGTGACATCACACTACGGCCAAGTCTTTATTCAAATCATTTTAGTGTCCCACCTCAGCGCGTTTAGCGAGGCGGTTTCCTTGGCACGTCTTGTTAAAGCAAAGATCGTGTCCCTTTATTCTAGGATTCTCATCAATACGGGTGTGGGTAACCCAACTGTACCCATTGGTATATTTCCTCAATCAAAGGCGAGTCCCAAACGGTCACGGGGAAGGCCCTTGGTATTCAACCTCTTATAAAGAGACCAAGGCCTTACTCCTTTCTTTTAATCTCAAATGAGTTCGCCCTTCGCCTCGAGTTCCAACACCCAAGGCTCCAGATTTTAGGCGCTTCGGACGTTCGATAATGTCCGGTTCCGACATTCGAGGTTGATGGATGCCTTCCTCTATCACGGAGGAGGACGTGCTGAAGTTGAGAGAGGCAAGGTTCTTGACCGGCAAAATCTCGTATAGGCTGCCTGCTCAAGGGCAGGTCATTCACACTCCCATGCCCGGGGAGAGTGTGGCGTTCATGTCTCACTTCCTTCGGGGGCTAGGCTTCCCGACGGATCCCTTCGTGAGGGGGCTCATGTATTATTATGGGCTGGAATTTCACGACTTAGCCCCGGAGTCCATCCTCCATATTTCCTCATTCATCATCGTGTGTGAAGCCTTCCTCCGTATCACTCCTCACTTCGGACTATTGCTCAAGACCTTCAAAGTAGAGATGAAGATGATCGAGGGACGGCATGTGGAGTGCGGAGGTGCTTTTATAAGCAAGAATGCTGGTACTCCATGGCCCGAGGGCTCTTTTCAAGAGGAGTCTAGCTTATGGCAGCGAGATTGGTTTTATATTACCGCTCCCAGGGCCCCTAATTGGGTGGCGCCACCTGCCTTTCGCTCGGGTCCCCTGCCACGACTGGCGTCATGGGTTAATACAGGGCTGGACTGGGGGCCAGCAAAGGACGTGCCCCAGTTGCAGGGCCACATCCGAGATCTCCTAGAAAGAGACATCAGTCTGGTCATGTTGACACAGGTTATGTTAATTCATCGAGTTCTGCCCTGCAAACGTCGCCCCCTCCGCCTATGGGAGTTTAACCCGGAGGGACTACGAGTTCTCCAACATTTTCTAGGCATGACGCCCGTGGAGATGTACAAATTGTTCTTCGGTCCACAAGTAGTGTGTCCGGATTCTACGGAGGACGCAGGTTTGAGCTGCAATCGTCCGGATACTCAGGTAGGTAGCCTTGTGCCCGGACTCGCTATCCGTATATTTATCATAAAATTGCCCCTAAAAGAGATGTCCTTTAAACAGGAGTGGATAGCGAAAGCAAAGCTAATCAGGTGTCCGGCCCCCCTCCCCGAGACCACGCCGGGTCCCGTGCTAGTCGGGATGTTGGAGGCTGTGCCTTCAAAGGAAAGTGAGGGAGGGGACAAGGGAGCTACAGCCTCCTCAAAGGAGGTTGTCCGGAAAGGAGGAATCGAAAATTCCTCTCCTCAGGGGAAGAAGAGGACCGCCTCTGAAGACCCGGAGACCATGGCCTTAAAGCGGGGGAAGAAATCTTCGCCAGAGGGTCCTGTGCTGGGGGATACTTCGGCCGAATTATGCCCTCAAGGGGATCGACCCTCCATCGAGCTGTAAGTAGAGAGGAGTTTTCTTTTTAAGAAATGGGAGAAATCCCCGCTTTATATCTGAGAAAAGTGATCGAAAATTTACCTTGTAGCTCAGACCTTAGCCCTTCTCAGCAGAGCTCGTCTTCTGGGGATCTTCTTCCGGAGATGATGGAGAGCGGAACGCCTCCCCCTGCCATACTGCCTTGCGAGGCGGGCGACCCTGAGGTATCATCGCGGAGGTTTTCTACAAATCCAGCGGGGCCGAAAGGTAGTCATATGGCCCCCCAAAGCCCTCCGCGTCCGGCCTTCGAAAAGGGCCATCGGATGAGTCCGGCGCCGTCTGGTGCGCGGTCGGAGGAGCTGAAGGATCTGCTAGGGCGAGCGTCTATCTTAGAGTAGCACCGTGCATTGATGGGTACGGTGATTCAGAGGATTTCATCCGCGGAGAGCGGATTGCATGAGGCCGCCAGGAGTTTACTGACAGGTTTTGAGGTACGCTAAATAATGTACCCTTTTTGGACAGTTGCGCATAAATAAGATGCGCCCTGTGTAGATAGTAGCCCCTAAGACTCTGTGTGTTGTCAAAAGTGACGGCGCATAGAGGATCATAATCCCAGGTCTAATATGCCGCCTTTATACGTAGGTGGCGAAGTGTCCGGTGGCCAGCCGGACTGATGGATTTGCCGAGCTAAAGCGGCAACTTGACATGGCAGATGCTGACATCGCGCTTGTCAATAAGCGGCTTGACGAGGCACAAGGTATGTAATTCCTTCGGCGGCGCCTGGTAAGAGGAGCTTTATGCAGTATCTTACAATGTGTGCGCTTGATGCAGATGGTACTGCTGCCATGGAGAATCTTCGGGCGAAACTTGCCCGAGCCAAGGAGCAAGCCAGGAAAAGTGATGCAGTTGCCAGAAAGGCGATTGAAGAACTAAAAGCCGAACAGGCTGCCCACTGCCGAAGCAAGAAGGAAATGGACGAGATGGCCGTGAAGCTGAAGAACGCTTCTGACCGTTGCAAGCTTCTTGAAAAAGAAGATCGGGCGGAACAGACGGACCTGAAGAAGGCCGTTGCCGATGCTAAGGATGCTCGCTCTGCGATGAGAGCTGTGAAGGAGGAGCTGCGTCAGGCCGGAGAAATCGCGGATGGAAAGCCCTTTATGCTGCGGAGGAAGTTTTGTGATCCTAAACATGCTCCATTAGACCAGATGTAGAGTACGGCGGACACCTATCTAGATTTAGCAGCGAGTGCCGCAGATGCGGCCGAGCACTTCTGAGATCAAGAAGATCGCGAAGTGGAAAAGCTCTTCTGGTCACAGTTCCACAATCCAGAGCGTCCACTGTCATTAGCCGATCGTTTGGCCGAATGGGCCGAGCTAAATAGGTTGTCCGGACTCGCCATGAAGTATGCCGTGAGTCATCTGTGGCCAGAGAGACCAGAGCCGAAAAGTTATTTCAACTTGGTGCAACAGTTCCTTTGTGCGGCGCCGCATATCAATGCGATGAAGAGGTCAGCGTGAATAGAGGGTACGCGGATGGCTCTTTCCCGTGTCAAGACATACTGGGCGGAAATGGAGGCCACCGCTGTTGCATCCCCAGACTCGGATGGAAGCCGAGTACCTGCCGAGCGCTATTTTCAGGAAGTTCTGCAAGGCGCTCGTTTAATAGAGACGCAGTGCTCAAAGGATACTATATTCGAATAACATGTATTATCGTAAGACAATATTTGGATAAATTGTAGAAGCTTTTTATACTTGTGCCTGCAAGTATTATGATACCTCCTTTGCGGCCATTTAACATATATGTATATATAATCTGAAAGATGGCAGTCGTCAGCTTCAGCCCCCACGCACATAATGCGGGGGTTTTCGCAGAAGGCACATTTTCACACTTGATCCAACGTCTTGGTCCTACAAAGGAGGTGATAGCGCAGCGAACTAGGCAATCAGACTATGATGCTTTATCACTTTCACTTAGCCATAGGAGTTTGACATTGAGGCTACTTATATAGCCCCTGGTGGCGCCTGCGCTCACCCGAACTCGGGGCGCGTATGTGCCTGGCCGGGAAACGGCCCTTCATTAATGCGGAGGAATATTAAAGATTCTGGTATGTCATCGAGTGGTTGACCAGTCTCACGCTATATCATGATAGTCAGTTTTCGGCTTTCTCTACTGAGGTGCTCGCCTGGCCGAACCGGGGCACAATTGCAGTAGTTCTCCTGGTGCCGCCTTAGCCGATAGAGCGGAACGTAAGGCAGCAAAACACAGGAGCCGGGCAAACCCAACATTTGACCAAAGACATGATTTGGAGCTGACGCATATAAGGCCAAACTCACGACGCCGAACACTCCCTAAGGTATTTGGTCTTTATGAGGGCGGGCGGGATAACGCCCTTAGCAATAAGCCCCTAGTGTCCAGGTACGCGCAAAACTCTGACGTGGCCACATGCCAAAACGCCAGCCTCCTCCTTGGTTATACCAAGAAACCAGAGGATGTGTATCAACAAGAGACAGTAAAAAAGGTTTACGCAGGGTCTTAATCTGAAAAGAATCCTTGGAATGGGTCCCTGCTGCACGTCTGCGCCTGTGTCTCCGTTGTGCCGTATCCTGGACGGGCGTAGCACGGTGTTCATCTATAAAAGAGAGGAACTTAGTTAAAGAAAGATTGTGCCGAACATGAGTTATACTAAATAAACAAAGTATAAATTGAAATGGGCAAAATTGAGCTTTATTGTCTCTTGTTTTATATGCGCGGAGCCCCTAGTACAGGGGTATACGGCTATTAAGCCTTTATCAATTGTATGTTTATGCCGGACTCGTCTAGCCGTGTCCGTGGTCTTGACGACCTGTTTAGATGCTTTGGCTGGTGAAGCCGCTTTATTATGGGGCTGTCAAGGCAGCCACACTGTTTTCCACGCGGGAGGAACACTCAATGTTTTCCCTTTAATAAGATGATGCCTCGTGGACCGGGCATCTTAAGCGTAAGAGATGCATAATGTGGTATTGCGTTAAAGTGGGCGAAAGCTTCGCGTCCCAGCAGTGCTGGATAGCTACTTGAGAATGGGGCGATGTGGAAAGTTAGCTGTTCGCAACGGAAGTTGTCGGGGGAGCCGAACATAACTTCTAGCTGGGGAGAACCCATGCAACGGGCATCCGGGCCTGGCGTTACCCCTTGAAAGGAGGTTTTGCTATGGCAAATTTTTGTTGGGTCTATCCCCATGTTGCGGATTGTGTCCTGGTATAACAGGTTTAGACCACTGCCGCCGTCCATCAGGACATTTGTAAAATGGAGTCCGCCGATTATTGGATCTAATACCAAGGCAGTCCAGCCTGCGTTCCGGATACTCCTAGAGTAATCCTGATGGTCGAAGGTGATTGGTTTTAACAACCATTGGCGAAACTCCTTTGGGATAGGTCGTATGGCGCGTATCTCTCGTGGCACCGTTCTGTTCGTCACATGAAGTAAGTTTACTGTTTTGACTTCTTGTGGGAAATCCTTTTGTTTCCTGGTGCTCTGCTTGTGGGGTTCGTCGTCGTCCTCACTTGGTGTGTCGAGCCCCTTGTGTTCGGCGTTGAGCTTGCCGGCTTGCTTGAAAACCCAACAATCTCTGTGGGTATGGTTCGCAGGCTTCCCGGGAGTACTGTGTATTTGACATACCTTGTCCAAGATTTTGTTTAAGTTGGATAGCTCGTCCCTGTTATCCTTGAGGGGCGGCTTTCTCTGATTCTGCCGCGAGCTTTTGAATCCAGCGTTGACCGCCGTGCTCTTCGGGCTGTTTCCCTTATTCCGGCGTTGGTCCTTGCTGCGTCGGGGTTTTCCGTTTCCATCCCTAACTTCGGATGTACTTGGGTCGCTGGTGCTGCATCTTGCCAACCAGATGTCCTCTCCTGCGCAAAAGTGGGTCATGAGGCTTGTCAATGCGGCCATTCTTCTTGGCTTTTGTTGGCCGAGGTGTCTGGCGAGCCATTCGTCTCGAACGTTGTGCTTAAAAGCTGCTAGGGCTTCGGCGTACGGACAGTCGACTATCTGATTCTTTTTAGTAAGAAATCTGTTCCAGAATTTCCAGGATGACTCTCCGGGCTGTTGAGTTATGTGACTGAGATCATCTGCATCCAGAGGGCGGACATAGGTCCCTTAAAATTTGCCCGGAAAGCATCCTCAAGCTCTTCCCAACTTCCAATGGTGTTTTCGGGAAGGCTTTTGAGCCAATGCCTGGCTGGCCCTTTAAGCTTGAGGATTAAGTATTTTATGGCATGGAGGTCATCTCCTCTAGCCATGTGTATGTGGAGGATATAATCCTCGATCTAGACCCCAGGGTCTGTTGTTCCGTCGTATGCCTCTATGTTTACAGGCTTGAATCCCGCTGGAAATTCATGGTCCAGCACCTCGTCAGTGAAACATAGGGGGTGTGCGGCACCCCTGTATTTGGGTGTGCCGTGATGTTCGGATATTTGTTGTGTTGCATTGCTTACTAGATCTTGCTTTCTTGGCCCGTATATAGATCTGGCTGGGCCGTCTTTTTGATGTAGATCCTTTGGTGGATCGTGTGCCGGCTTGTGTGCGGCGCCGCTTGCCACTCCATGCTGGCCATGCGGTCGTCCATCCGACCAGATGGCTTTCCTATTTTTTGACTGCGGGGGCTCTAAGGTCTCCTCATCAAATTCAGGTAGTAGCTTTGGCTTTGGATAGCTTTTTGTGCGGCGACTGCCGGCATATTTGTCTGCGGTGTTGCGTACTTTGCTCCATCTGACTCTGAGTGCATCTTCCGCAGTTTTGAGCTTCCGCTTCTGCTTTTTCAGGCTATGCACAGTGGCGACGAGCCTTTTGTGGAGGTTCTTCTGCTCCATGAGTTTATCCGGCGTAAGATTGTCCGAACTGTTGTTTTCGCCGGGGACGGGGTGTTCGGTTTGTTTATCCGAGTTTCCCTGTTCGGACGCTTGCTCGAAGGCATGTTCGTCGTCCGTCGGCTCGTCCTGCTCTATGGTTGGGTCTGTATGACTGTTGTCTCTATCGAGGCGGGGCTTGGAGCGGCGCTTACGTCGCCGCTTTGATTGCTTTTCGAGTGAACGATCCCTCGTTGCATCCCTGTGTTCCTCGTCGTCGCTTCCTTTGGGTGTGTCCACCATGTATACATCATGAGATGAGGTGGCTATCTAGTGCCTTATAGGCGTTGGTTCGTGTTCATCTCCTACATCATCGTCCATACCGTTGATGTCTTCGGAGTCGAAGTCGAGCACGTCGTTTAAATTATCAACAGTGGCTACGAAGTGGGTGGTGGGTGGACTTTGAACTTCTTCGTCATCCGTATCCCAACCTTGTTGACCATAGTCCGGCCATGGCTCTCCTGATAAAGAGAGGGACTTTAGTGAATTCAGAATATCGTCGAAGGGCGAGTGCTGAAAGATGTCTGCGGCGGTGAACTCCATGATCAGCGCCCAATCGGGTTCGATCAGTTGGGGCGCGGAGGGCTCGGAGTCTGGAGAGGAGTCCTGCTCCTTGGAGTCACGGTCTTTGCAGAGAATAGGGCAGGTGTTCGGCTTGATCGCCATAGAGATTGCAGCCCCG
The DNA here is from genome assembly GCF_002162155.2 of Triticum dicoccoides. Classification (NCBI taxonomy): domain Eukaryota; kingdom Viridiplantae; phylum Streptophyta; class Magnoliopsida; order Poales; family Poaceae; genus Triticum; species Triticum dicoccoides. The sequence continues at coordinate 784,596 of NC_041386.1, read as the reverse complement.
GAGGCGGTGTCTAACCACCTGTCCTCGATTGGTGTGATCGGCTCCGAGCTAGGGGTCGGAGCAGACACAGGTGCGACCTCTCGGGCACTGTTCGGTGGCAGAGCTAAATCATGCCCATCGTGACAGTGCGGCGTGCTCGGCTGTGGCTCGAATCCGTCAAAGATCAAGTCTCCGCGGATGTCGGCCGTGTAGTTCAAACTTCCGAATCTGACCTGATGGCCAGGGGCGTAGCTTGCGATCTGCTCCAGATGACCAAGCGAATTGTCCCGTAGTGCAAAGCTGCCGAATACGAAGATCTGTCCGGGGAGAAGAGTCTCACCCTGGATCGCATCGCTGTTGATGATCGGAGAAGCCATCAGGCCTAAAAGCGACGACACAGAGGAACTCTCAATGAAAGCACCAATGTCGGTGTCAAAACCGGCGGATCTCGGGTAGGGGGTCCCGAACTGTGCGTCTAGGTCGGATGGTAACAGGAGGCACGGGACACGATGTTTACCCAGGTTCGGGCCCTCTTGATGGAGGTAAAACCCTACGTCCTGCTTGATTAATATTGATGATATGGGTAGTACAAGAGTAGATCTACCACGAGATCAGAGAGGCTAAACCCTAGAAGCTAGCCTATGGTATGATTGTTGCTTCTACGGACTAAAACTCTCCGGTTTATATAGACACCGGAGAGGGCTAGGGTTACACAGAATCAGTTACAATGGTAGGAGATCTAGATATCCGTATCGCCAAGCTTGCCTTCCACGCCAAGGAAAGTCCCTTCCGGACACGGGACGAAGTCTTCAATCTTGTATCTTCATAGTCCAGAAGTCTGACCGAAGGTATAGTCCGGCTATCCCGACACCCCCTAATCCAGGACTCCCTCAGCGGACACGGAGGCGTTGGCCACCGACTCGTCGCTCTCCGCGCACCCGGCTTCTGTCGCTGCTTGCATGGTGCGGCCGCCGGCATGGGAGTCGGCCATAGAAACAGGAGACGCGGTACGAGGAGGCGGCGTGGACGGCAGCAACGACGCTCGTGCACCGCTCCTCGTCGAGCTGGCCTGGAGCAGTGAGTTGTTGAACCGCGCGCCGGCTTGGGGCGGCAACTGGCTCCGTCGGGCGAGGGGAGGGAGGTGGATCAGCAAGCTGCATAGCTCATATCCGGCGGGCTACCTAGCTGGCTTGGATGCGGAATAACTACTCTTCATAAGCCATTGTAAGAATGGACAAAATGGTGGAGGAGATAGGGGAGCGGCGGAGGTGTGCGATTCTTGGCCGGCGTTTGGCCTTGTTTAAATAGGAGATTAAATAGATGGCGAACGGGTGGAGCTCGGCCGGTGTGGCATTTAACGTCGGCCCGGTCATGAATGGACGTGTGTCCAGAGTGGGTTTCTCGGCTTCCACACGGGCGGGTTTCATGGAGGCGTTTGAATGAGGCACGGAGGCGTGTTCAGCCGGGCGTGCCGCGAGTGGCGCCCTCGACTCTGACCTAGGACACCACGCTGTTCTTCCACTGAAATGTGGGCTCTTTGGGTGCATGGCATGCATGTCAGTGACCCAATGCAGGCAGCGCACAGCAGAGAAACCTTTGGTGGGCCAGGGCGGTCAGAAGCGGGCATTTCATAAACCGATGATTGTTCATTGAGTGTGACATCATCTTTTTCATGTAGATAAGCCTACTATGTTGATAGCCCGTTCGATATGTTGTGATTCATAAAGACCGCTGCAAACATCAATGTTCTGCTTATCACAGATAAGATTAATTAATACCCGTAACAATCCATGTCCTTAACAAAGGGTGCATGCATGTATAGGTTGAACGTGTGTCTTGCGTCGTGTGCTGTGTGCATGCAGGCGTGCGAGTGTTGCGTGCTTGCAAGGGTACGTTTCAGTGTTGCATGCATGGGTGCGTATGTGTGTGTGTTCATGAGTGCACGTGTATGTGTCAGTGTTGCACGCCATCATGCGTGCGTGTGTACATGTCAGTGTTGCACGCCTACATGCGTGTGTGTCTTGCGTGCGTGCATGTGTACGTGCGGGGTGAGGCTACACGTCAGTCGACTGACTTTTCATCTCTGGTCATTAGATTTTCCAGCCGTTGGATACGAAATCAAGGGCCTCCAGCTTATCATCAAACTCCACCCCCACCCCCCCTAAGCCGCCAGCCCCCGCCGCCCGCGGCCGGCCCGCCCTCCCTGAAACCACTCCCCACCACGGGTCCGCCGCCGCACCAGCCATCCCTCTAG
>NC_041386.1:780917-781922 GCF_002162155.2 Triticum dicoccoides | reverse complement strand
GGCGATCCCCACCCCACCGCCCAATGAACGCCCCCAACCGCCGGTGACTGCCAAACAGAGGTCTCACGACTTCGAATACCCACCGACCACTAATTTATTACCATTTCTGTCCTTCTTATACGCGCTGACAGGTGGGTGATACGTCTCCAACGTATGTATAATTTTTGATTGCTCCATGCTATATTATCTACTGTTCTGGACTATATTGGGCTTTATTTTCCACTTCTATATTATTTTTGGGACTAACCTATTAACCGGAGGCCCAGCCTAGAATTGCTGTTTTTTGCCTATTTCAGTGTTTCGAAGAAACGGAATATCAAATGGAGTCCAAACGAAACGAAACCATCGGGAACGTGATTTTCTCACCGAACATGATCCAAGAGACTTGGACCCTATGCCAAGGAATTAGAGAGGTGGTCACGAGGGTGGGGGGGTGCCCCCCCCCCTAGGGCGCGCCCCCTGCCTCGTGGGCCCCTCGGAGCTCCCCCGACGTACTTCTTCCTCCTATATATACCTACGTACCCCCAAACGATCAGAATAGGAGCCAAAAACCTAATTCCACCACCGCAACTGTGACGCCCCCGATTTAATCGTACACTAATCATGCACGCAAATGTGTACGATCAAGATCAGGGACTCACGGGAAGATATCACAACACAACTCTACAAATAAAATAAGTCATACAAGCATCATAATACAAGCCAGGGGCCTCGAGGGCTCGAATACAAGTGCTCGATCATAGACGAGTCAGCGGAAGCAACAATATCTGAGTACAGACATAAGTTAACAAGTTGCCTTAAGAAGGCTAGCACAAACTGGGATACAGATCGAAAGAGGCGCAGGCCTCCTGCCTGGGATCCTCCTAACTACTCCTGGACGTCGTCAGCGGGCTGCACGTAGTAGGGGCACCTCCGGTGTAGTAGGGGTCGTCGTCGACGGTGGCGTCTGGCTCCTGAACTCTAGCATCTGGTTGTGACAACCAGAAAGAAAGGAAAAGGGGAAAA
>NC_041386.1:778485-779949 GCF_002162155.2 Triticum dicoccoides | reverse complement strand
CAGGGCCAGGCCCACCTGTCTCCTAGGTGGTCTCAACCTGCCCTGTCGCTCCGCCACAAAGTAACAGTCGAGGGCCGTCGGGAACCCAGGCCCACCTCTACCGGGATGGGGCCACCTGTCCTTTCAGCCCCCTCGTCAGAATCACTTGCGGGTACTCAATGAGCTGACCCGACTTTAGTCACCATCTGTATAGTATGTATGTATGTATAGTATATACCCGTGATCACCTCCCAAGTGATCACGGCCCGATAGTATAGCAAGGCAGACTGACAAGAATGTAGGGCCAATGATGATAAACTAGCATCCTATACTAAGCATTTAGGATTGCAGGTAAGGTATCAACAGATGTAGCGACAATGTCAGGCTATGCATCAGACTAGGATTAACGAAAGCAGTAACATGCTACACTACTCTAATGCAAGCAGTATAGAGGAGAATAGGCGATATCTGGTGATAGGGGGGGCTTGCCTGGTTGCTCTGGCAAGAGAGAGGGGTCGTCAACTCCGTAGTCGAACTGGTCAGCAGCAGCGTCGGTCTCGTAGTCTACCGGAGAGAAGAGGGGGAAGAAATAATGAATACAGAGCAAACAAAGCATCACAAACTATAACAAGGCAATACGCGGTGTTCGGTGTGCCCTAACGCGGTAGTAAGTGATACCGACGAAAGGGGGAAACATCCGGGAAAGTATTCCCGGAGTTTCGCGTTTTCGGGCAGAGGAACCGGAGGGGGAAAGTTGCGGGTTCGATAGGTTAGGGGTGTGTGGCGGACGAACGGACCGCGTATCCGGATTCGTCTCGTCGTTCTGAGTAACTTTCATGTAGAAAGTATTTTCATCCGAGTTACGGATTATTTTATATTAATTTTTAAAGTTTTAAATCATTTTCTAATTTATTAATTATTAATTAAATCAACATTATCCAGAATAGTGTTCGCTGACGTCGGCATGACGTCAGCAGTCAACGTTGACCGTTGACCTGGTCAACCTGACAGGTGGGTCCCAATTGTCATTGTCTGAGTTTAACTAAACAGGTTAATTAGCTTAATTACTTGATTAGGTTAACTAATTCTAATTAATTTAGTTAAACCCAATTAATTAACTTAATTAATTCACTAATTAATTAATTAATTAATTATTTCTTGTACTAATTTCATTTTCATTTTCATTTTCATTTTTCTCCTCTTTTCCTTTTTCTTTTCTTCTTTCTGATTTACAAGGGGGAGGGCCCCACCTGTAAGTGGCTCAGGCCACCTCCCTCCTGTGCACGAACGCACACAGGGAAGGGGCAGGGGCGCGGTGGCCGGACCGGGCTCCGGCGAGGCCGTGTTCGAGGCCGGCAGGACGGAGACGAGGGGCGGCGGGTTCGGGCGCTGGAGCGGACAGCGGGCGCGGGGAGGGAGAGGTCGCAGGAGGCGGCTGTCCGGGGGGGGCACTAGGCGAGGTCATGGCCTCGCGGGGGGGCGCCG
>NC_041386.1:773650-776185 GCF_002162155.2 Triticum dicoccoides | reverse complement strand
GGGGGGGGGGTGCTAGGCATGACATCGTGTTACCGGGTCATCAAAGGATCAACTTCATGACTCTTGGAAAATTGTCCCAACCATCATATCTGACCGAGATTCAGATCCGATTGGTGTCAGGATACCTCAGACTTAGGATACCTGAGAAGAAAAGGTGCAACGCAAATTGACGAGATGGCATTGTAAGATTCTCGGGGAAATGAACTACGAAGTGATTTCCGTTAACAAGAGTCCATCATTAACCCAAGGAGAGGACAAGGAGGTGTCTGGTGAACCCAACGGCAATTCGCCGAGATACTCCAGAAGATGGATTTCCACCATTAAGTGAACAAGGAGATAACATTTGCCAAATCAAATGATATAAGGAAGTATGCTCGAGGAAAACATACACAAATAAACATTGGTTGAAAGGTGCGCCCGAAATATGGGTTGGGTTGCACGACCAATGTCAGAATGGTGATGCAATAATCAATAGCCTAAGAATGAACTTTCGACCATTAACTTCAAAGAGATAGGGTTGCTAGAAGGAAAGAATCCCAACAACATCGTTCACTTCTTGGAATTAACACGGGGACCAAGAAAGAATGGTGATGGTGAGAAGTATTTCTATGTCAAGAATTCTCAAGAGGTGGAACAAATCTCAGAACATTCTTGACATAAAGGACGGTAATACTCCAAGGTAAAGAAGAACAATTGCTGGATAGCAAGGAAACCAAGGTACAACACAAATGGTGAACAAGTTTGTGTTGGGGGGGGGAGGCAAGAATGTTGCCGCTGATAACTCAAATCATCGAGGGACAAGGATGGTATTTCTCATCATGAATTCAATTGATATCCTGGAAGAACTCATAAGGTTGATGAGGAATTTGTCAACAGATTTCATGAAGAAGTAATCAATCAGCAACGACATCAAGTCAAAGGAATGATGAAGCCAAAAGTCATTGGAACCATGGGTACGACACAAACTCGAAACCAAGCTTGTTGTTCAAGGAGAAATGATATGACGATGAGGATCGACATAAGGTTAGTTCATCGTCGAAAATTGGTGCTCCGAGAATAAGGACCAGGTAGCACAGTTAGAATCGTCACGACAATGATATAGCCAAACAGGCTAGGAATGGCGTGATCGGATACAAACTCGTATTTATAGAAGCTTACTGAAGAGTTGTTGAACCGTAGTGCGGACTCGGTTCAGTTATCGGTGTCTTTGAGTGTTCAATAACTCAGAGCCCGCGAAAAATTGTAATCAGTGGGAACGTAGCACTTGATGAATAACTCATAAGGAGTTATGCAGTTCCATGATAATCTCGAGATACCAGGGGGTAATACTCGACACAAGATCAAAGTAAAGATTGGACTGGCATATTGATCCATAGGAGACAATTGTTTTAAGTTGTCCGAGAAATGAGATGAAAGAAGAACAATCATGGTCGGAACCACGGTTGCCAGGGGTCAATTCACAGATACCATATGTTAGTTATCAAGGGAATAGTTATTGTTACAAGAAGCTCCCATGATAGGATATACATCGCGTCCATGGGCATGAACACAAAGTTCAAGGTCGACTCCCACTTCTCCAATGCATAATCTTCCATTCACCTCTCGTATTTCGAAGATGACATTAGTTGTTGAAAGTTTTACCTGGTGCAATACCAGATAAGTATGACTCGTGAAAACTTCCGAGTTCACACATATAAAGGAAGGCATTGGATCAACCCGTTAGGGTATCGTGGAAACATATACCACAATCTTCAAGAGTAGATATCACCAGCTTAAAAGCAGAGCATGGTTGGCAAAAGGAGAGGATACAATTTACCAAAGGCATAATGTATCGGAGAAAGAACTCACAAGGTGATTAGTTATGAAGGACACTGTCGGACAATAATCCAACAGTGGATATGGCGATCCACAATGGAGCTGATGTGAGTATCGATACCCAATCAGAGGAAGAAGGAATGCAGATGCATTGGTTTATAGGACATCTGAATAATTCAACGTTTAAATAGAAAAGGAATTATGATTTTTAATTCAAGGGATCAGGAGCAATGCTCTGAGTAGGGATGGATAAGTTGAATAGCCTTAGGGTACAATCAATGACAATTGGATTGGTCGAGAACCAATTCCAGTTAAAAGAATGGCAGCTTAGCCGGAGAAGTAATTTATAAGGATCAATGATGATTGCGTGCATTCGCCAACATATTGAGTCAACAGACTCAAAATGATAATGACAAGGAATGTCATTAAGACTACGAGACTTATGGGATTAACCATAATGCAAGCAGGCAAGAATTTCAAGAGCCAAAGGCTCTAGAGGATTTTCAGAAGATCGAATAGCATTTTGAAGACTTTTGTGAAACTCATGAACAACTGGGGATGAGCGGATACTCGACAAGGGCGGCGATTTATTTGAAGGGGTATTCATGTGGCAAAGAACTGCTAGGCAGTAGGCACAAAGTATTCTCGGAACAATAGAGAAAACTTTGGAATATCTTGTAATAACAAGATCAATGGGGGATGATCGTATGAATGGCAAGT
>NC_041386.1:762361-769981 GCF_002162155.2 Triticum dicoccoides | reverse complement strand
CGGGGCCTGGTGGGTGGCCCAGTGGGGCCTGTGGTCAGCTGGGCCGAAGCCCAGGGGGGTTTCTCTTCTTTTCTTTTTTTTTTGTTTTCTGTTTTCTTTTTATTTATTTTCTTTTCTGTTTTTATTTATTTATAAACACTTAGGCATTTTATAAAATTGTGAACCTTACACCATAATTATCTTTGTAATATTTGGCAACCACCAAACTTTTTAGTTTTAATTTTTGAAAACTTTTATCGTTATCATTAATTTGAATTTTGAATTTTGGACCGGTTTTGAACTAACTCAAGATTAGCAACTAAAATTGAGGTGACGTGGCATCACTAGCAGAGGATCACTGTAGCTTAATTTCCCGGGCGTCACAATTCTCCTCCACTACAAGAAATCTCGTCCCGAGATTTAAGAGGGGAGTAAGGGGGAAAGGTCTGGTTACGAAATCCTAACAAATCTTCTCAGTCTTGGTTGTTCTTCTTGAAGAGGTCGATCCATTACCTTGACATCATCATTTCTCTGCTACAGGTCATCATGGTGATGCCGCCCTTTTCTCGGGAACTCCAACGTACTTACGAATAGGTAAGGGGGTATTCCGGCAGAACGAACCTATGCAAGATTGACTATCTGGTAGCTAACATAGGGGAAGGTGGCGGAAAATAAGTCTCGAACTGGAACTCAAGAAAATATCGAGAGCAAGTAAGAAGGTACCATGATAAGTTTCAAGCAGGCAGGCAATCCTCCGATGCCTGAAACAAAGTGTAAAAGGGGTCCAGAGCAATGGTAATAAGTTTTGTGTCTGATACCAGAATAGATCAACAGGCAAGTGGCCCGTGAATTACATACAAAGCCAAGCACGAGGAATAACCTTGACAACAGGTTGTACAGGAGAGTCAGGTTTCTTTCCTGGGACCTGTGGGTTATGGGCCCACCATGTGGGTTAAAAGTAGAAAGGGGGGCTGACATCTTGTACGATGACGATAGCAAGGCATGTCAGAGAGTAGCATGTCAGTTATGTCGGCAACAATGTCGGTACCAAGGGCGAGGGACGAAGAGAACCATTTTCCTGCTCGTTGAACGAGGCGGACCAGTAGGCAGAGTTCTCGTCCATCGGTGGTTACCGGAATGTCATCAACAAAAGTAACATGGTCTTACTGACAGAATTGTACAACAAGGTGTTTACATAAGCAGGAAAATATTACTTCTCAGATCATATAGATCACAAGAAAGGTTAAACCAACCATGGAAGGAAAATATGATCATCAGATTAAACAGAACAATGGAAAGGAAAATGTGTTTAAACACATATTTCAGGGGTATATCCTTCCCAATGACAAGCAGAGCATGATATCCATGACAGGATATAAAGAAAAAAAACCATTTAGGTAAGGGGGAAGGAATCTCATGATATTACCCATACAACGGTGGTAGGATAAGTGATAAATAAAATTTAGCATCGTGCTTCAAATGTTCCTGTTGAAAATCGGAGTACCATTGACATGCTTCGAGATAGCATTGACATGGTCTTCAGGTGAAGATCAGACTTTGGGTAACACGAAGGATCCATCAGGAATAACTTGTAGAATAAGTCTTACAATTTCCTCATGGACGAATGGATAACCTTGCTGAAAAGAAATCTATAATGATAGGTCCTCCAGCCGGGGGGGGGGTGCTAGGCATGACATCGTGTTACCGGGTCATCAAAGGATCAACTTCATGACTCTTGGAAAATTGTCCCAACCATCATATCTGACCGAGATTCAGATCCGATTGGTGTCAGGATACCTCAGACTTAGGATACCTGAGAAGAAAAGGTGCAACGCAAATTGACGAGATGGCATTGTAAGATTCTCGGGGAAATGAACTACGAAGTGATTTCCGTTAACAAGAGTCCATCATTAACCCAAGGAGAGGACAAGGAGGTGTCTGGTGAACCCAACGGCAATTCGCCGAGATACTCCAGAAGATGGATTTCCACCATTAAGTGAACAAGGAGATAACATTTGCCAAATCAAATGATATAAGGAAGTATGCTCGAGGAAAACATACACAAATAAACATTGGTTGAAAGGTGCGCCCGAAATATGGGTTGGGTTGCACGACCAATGTCAGAATGGTGATGCAATAATCAATAGCCTAAGAATGAACTTTCGACCATTAACTTCAAAGAGATAGGGTTGCTAGAAGGAAAGAATCCCAACAACATCGTTCACTTCTTGGAATTAACACGGGGACCAAGAAAGAATGGTGATGGTGAGAAGTATTTCTATGTCAAGAATTCTCAAGAGGTGGAACAAATCTCAGAACATTCTTGACATAAAGGACGGTAATACTCCAAGGTAAAGAAGAACAATTGCTGGATAGCAAGGAAACCAAGGTACAACACAAATGGTGAACAAGTTTGTGTTGGGGGGGGGGGAAAGGCAAGAATGTTGCCGCTGATAACTCAAATCATCGAGGGACAAGGATGGTATTTCTCATCATGAATTCAATTGATATCCTGGAAGAACTCATAAGGTTGATGAGGAATTTGTCAACAGATTTCATGAAGAAGTAATCAATCAGCGACGACATCAAGTCAAAGGAATGATGAAGCCAAAAGTCATTGGAACCATGGGTACGACACAAACTCGAAACCAAGCTTGTTGTTCAAGGAGAAATGATATGACGATGAGGATCGACATAAGGTTAGTTCATCGTCGAAAATTGGTGCTCCGAGAATAAGGACCAGGTAGCACAGTTAGAATCGTCACGACAATGATATAGCCAAACAGGCTAGGAATGGCGTGATCGGGTACAAACTCGTATTTATAGAAGCTTACTGAAGAGTTGTTGAACCGTAGTGCGGACTCGGTTCAGTTATCGGTGACTTTGAGTGTTCAATAACTCAGAGCCCGCGAAAAATTGTAATCACTGGGAACGTAGCACTTGATGAATAACTCATAAGGAGTTATGCAGTTCCATGATAATCTCGAGATACCAGGGGGTAATACTCGACACAAGATCAAAGTAAAGATTGGACTGGCATATTGATCCATAGGAGACAATTGTTTTAAGTTGTCCGAGAAATGAGATGAAAGAAGAACAATCATGGTCGGAACCACGGTTGCCAGGGGTCAATTCACAGATACCATATGTTAGTTATCAAGGAAATAGTTATTGTTACAAGAAGCTCCCATGATAGGATATACATCGCGTCCATGGGCATGAACACAAAGTTCAAGGTCGACTCCCACTTCTCCAATGCATAATCTTCCATTCACCTCTCGTATTTCGAAGATGACATTAGTTGTTGAAAGTTTTACCTGGTGCAATACCAGATAAGTATGACTCGTGAAAACTTCCGAGTTCACACATATAAAGGAAGGCATTGGATCAACCCGTTAGGGTATCGTGGAAACATATACCACAATCTTCAAGAGTAGATATCACCAGCTTAAAAGCAGAGCATGGTTGGCAAAAGGAGAGGATACAATTTACCAAAGGCATAATGTATCGGAGAAAGAACTCACAAGGTGATTAGTTATGAAGGACACTGTCGGACAATAATCCAACAGTGGATATGGCGATCCACAATGGAGCTGATGTGAGTATCGATACCCAATCAGAGGAAGAAGGAATGCAGATGCATTGGTTTATAGGACATCTGAATAATTCAACGTTTAAATAGCAAAGGAATTATGATTTTTAATTCAAGGGATCAGGAGCAATGCTCTGAGTAGGGATGGATAAGTTGAATAGCCTTAGGGTACAATCAATGACAATTGGATTGGTCGAGAACCAATTCCAGTTAAAAGAATGGCAGCTTAGCCGGAGAAGTAATTTATAAGGATCAATGATGATTGCGTGCATTCGCCAACATATTGAGTCAACAGACTCAAAATGATAATGACAAGGAATGTCATTAAGACTACGAGACTTATGGGATTAACCATAATGCAAGCAGGCAAGAATTTCAAGAGCCAAAGGCTCTAGAGGATTTTCAGAAGATCGAATAGTATTTTGAAGACTTTTGTGAAACTCATGAACAACTGGGGATGAGCGGATACTCGACAAGTGCGGCGATTTATTTGAAGGGGTATTCATGTGGCAAAGAACTGCTAGGCAGTAGGCACGAAGTATTCTCGGAACAATAGAGAAAACTTCGGGTATCTTGTAATAACAAGAACAATGGGGAATGATCGTAAGAATGGCAAGTGTAAGTAGTTATCCATAAGGATTTATCGGTGGTCGGGAATAGCAAAAGTGATGGGCACAAAGTCTCGAGAGAATATCAAAGAGTATCTTCGAAATCTTCTGGTGCAGTCGGTGACCATCTGGACTAAAGGGGCTCTCCGGGAGAAAGTATTTTCGAGAACCTAAAGTTAGATTTTTGTAAAAATCGTTTAACCCGAATAGAGGAGAGTTCAGAATCCCAGAGTAAAGGTCGAGGAGTAAAAGATCCTAGTACCACCCAATGGCGACGTGGGCCCGTAAGGCACACAGCCAAGTTAGTAAAAGTTTTGCAATGTCTAGACTCGACTTCGGCCAAGGAGTGTGGAAAGGGGATTCCTACAGGCAGTTGGCTCTGATACCAACTTGTGACGCCCCCGATTCAATCGTACACTAATCATGCACGCAAATGTGTACGATCAAGATCAGGGACTCACGGGAAGATATCACAACACAACTCTACAAATAAAATAAGTCATACAAGCATCATAATACAAGCCAGGGGCCTCGAGGGCTCGAATACAAGTGCTCGATCATAGACGAGTCAGCGGAAGCAACAATATCTGAGTACAGACATAAGTTAAACAAGTTGCCTTAAGAAGGCTAGCACAAACTGGGATACAGATCGAAAGAGGCACAGGCCTCCTGCCTGGGATCCTCCTAAACTACTCCAGGTCGTCGTCAGCGGGCAGCACGTAGTAGTAGGCACCTCCGGTGTAGTAGGGGTCGTCGTCGACGGTGGCGTCTGGCTCCTGGACTCCAGCATCTGGTTGCGACAACCAGGTAGAAGGGAAAAGGGAAAAGAGGGAGAAAAGCAACCGTGAGTACTCATCCAAAGTACTCGCAAGCAAGGAGCTACACTACATATGCATGGGTATATGTGTAAGGAGGCCATATCGGTGGACTGAACTGCAGAATGCCAGAAGAAGAGGGGGATAGCTAATCCTGTCGAAGACTACGCTTCTGGTAGCCTCCGTCTTGCAGCATATAGAAGAGAGTAGATTGTAGTCCTCCAAGTAGCATCTCCAAGTAGCATCTCCAGTAGCATAATCCTACCCGGCGATCCTCTCCTCGTCGCCCTGCGGAAAAGCGATCACCGGGTTGTCTGTGGAACTTGGAAGGGTGTGTTTTATTAAGTATCCGGTTCTAGTTGTCATAAGGTCAAGGTACAACTCCAAGTCGTCCTGTTACCGAAGATCACGGCTATTCGAATAGATTAACTTCCCTGCAGGGGTGCACCACATAGCCCAACACGCTCGATCCCATTTGGCCGGACACACTTTCCTGGGTCATGCCCGGCCTCGGAAGATCAACACGTCGCAGCCCCACCTAGGCTCAACAGAGAGGCCAGCACGCCGGTCTAAACCTAAGCGCACAGGGGTCTGGGCCCATCGCCCATAGCACACCTGCACGTTGCGTACGCGGCCGAAAGCAGACCTAGCCTAGTGGCGTTCCAGTCCAATTCGGCGTGCGCCGCTCCGTCGCTGACGTCTGAAGTGCTTCGGCTGATACCACGACGTCGGGATACCCATAACTACTCCCACGTAGATGGTTAGTGCGTATAGGCTCGTAGCCAGACTCAGATCAAATACCAAGATCTCGTTAAGCGTGTTAAGTATCCGCGAATGCCGAATAGGGCCAGGCCCACCTGTCTCCTAGGTGGTCTCAACCTGCCCTGTCGCTCCGCCACAAAGTAACAGTCGAGGGCCGTCGGGAACCCAGGCCCACATCTACCGGGATGGGGCCACCTGTCCTTTCAGCCCCCTCGTCAGAATCACTTGCGGGTACTCAATGAGCTGACCCGACTTTAGTCACCATCTGTATAGTATGTATGTATGTATAGTATATACCCGTGATCACCTCCCAAGTGATCACGGCCCGATAGTATAGCAAGGCAGACTGACAAGAATGTAGGGCCAATGATGATAAACTAGCATCCTATACTAAGCATTTAGGATTGCAGGTAAGGTATCAACAGATGTAGCGACAATGTCAGGCTATGCATCAGACTAGGATTAACGAAAGCAGTAACATGCTACACTACTCTAATGCAAGCAGTATAGAGGAGAATAGGCGATATCTGGTGATCAAGGGGGGGGCTTGCCTGGTTGCTCTGGCAAGAGAGAGGGGTCGTCAACTCCGTAGTCGAACTGGTCAGCAGCAGCGTCGGTCTCATAGTCTACCGGAGAGAAGAGGGGGAAGAAATAATGAATACAGAGCAAACAAAGCATCACAAAATATAACAAGGCAATACGCGGTGTTCGGTGTGCCCTAACGCGGTAGTAAGTGATACCGATGAAAGGGGGAAACATCCGGGAAAGTATTCCCGGAGTTTCGCGTTTTCGGGCAGAGGAACCGGAGGGGGAAAGTTGCGGGTTCGATAGGTTAGGGGTGTGTGGTGGACGAACGGACCGCGTATCCGGATTCGTCTCGTCGTTCTGAGTAACTTTCATGTAGAAAGTATTTTCATCCGAGTTACGGATTATTTTATATTAATTTTTAAAGTTTTAAATCATTTTCTAATTTATTAATTATTAATTAAATCAACATTATCCAGAATAGTGTTCGCTGACGTCGGCATGACGTTAGCAGTCAACGTTGACCGTTGACCTGGTCAACCTGACAGGTGGGTCCCAATTGTCATTGTCTGAGTTTAACTAAACAGGTTAATTAGCTTAATTACTTGATTAGGTTAACTAATTCTAATTAATTTAGTTAAACCCAATTAATTAACTTAATTAATTCACTAATTAATTAATTAATTAATTATTTCTTGTACTAATTTCATTTTCATTTTCATTTTCATTTTTCTCCTCTTTCCCTTTTTCTTTTCTTCTTTCTGATTTACAAGGGGGAGGGCCCCACCTGTAAGTGGCTCAGGCCACCTCCCTCCTGTGCACGAACGCACACAGGGAAGGGGCAGGGGCGCGGTGGCCGGACCGGGCTCCGGCGAGGCCGTGTTCGAGGCCGGCAGGACGGAGACGAGGGGCGGCGGGTTCGGGCGCTGGAGCGGACAGCGGGCGCGGGGAGGGAGAGGTCGCAGGAGGCGGCTGTCCGGGGGGGCACTAGGCGAGGTCATGGCCTCGCGGGGGGGCGCCGGCGCGCGGCCACAGAGGCCGGTGAGGGCACGGGTGGGCGCTGTTGGCCACGGGCGAGGGTGAGCGCGGCCGGATCCGTTCGATGCGGTGGTCGCAGGCATCAGCGAGCAGCGGAGAGGAGAAGAGGAGGCCGAGGGCCTCACCGTACGGTGTAGGGGCTAGGCAGCGGGTGACGAGGAGGAGGACGGGGACGACGTGCTGCGCGACGGCGAAGTCCGGCGGCGTCCGGGGCGGCTTCGGGCGACGAGGTCGGGGTCGAGGCGGCGATGGCGGGGCGGCGCCGGGAGGAAGCAGAGGCGCCAGGAGGCCGGTCGGGGGG
>NC_041386.1:758226-761956 GCF_002162155.2 Triticum dicoccoides | reverse complement strand
GGGGGGGCCGGGGCCTGGTGGGTGGCCCAGTGGGGCCTGTGGTCAGCTGGGCCGAAGCCCAGGGGGGTTTCTCTTCTTTTCTTTTTTTTTTGTTTTCTGTTTTCTTTTTATTTATTTTCTTTTCTGTTTTTATTTATTTATAAACACTTAGGCATTTTATAAAATTGTGAACCTTACACCATAATTATCTTTGTAATATTTGGCAACCACCAAACTTTTTAGTTTTAATTTTTGAAAACTTTTATCGTTATCATTAATTTGAATTTTGAATTTTGGACCGGTTTTGAACTAACTCAAGATTAGCAACTAAAATTGAGGTGACGTGGCATCACTAGCAGAGGATCACTGTAGCTTAATTTCCCGGGCGTCACAGCAACTTTCTGTATCCACGAGATCCCATCTTGGGGCCTGTTCCGGAGCTCCGCCGGAGAGGGCCGTTATCACGGAGGGCTTCTACATCATCATAGCCCCTCCGATGAAGTGTGAGTAGTTTACCTCTGTGACGCCCTCGATTCAATCATACACGCAACTGTGTATGATCAAGATCAAGGACTCACGGGAAGATATCACAACACAACTCTAGACACAAAATAAAATAATACAAGCATTATATTACAAGCCAGGGGCCTCGAGGGCTCGAATACACAAGAGTCAGCAGAAGCAACAATATCTGAAAACAGACATAAGTTAAACAAGTTTGCCTTAAGAAGGCTAGCACAAAAGCAACAACGATCGAAAAGGCAAGGCCTCCTGCCTGGGAGCCTCCTAACTACTCCTAGTCGTCTGCGGTCTTCACGTAGTAGTAGGCATCCTCCGGGTAGCAGTAGTCATCAGTGGCGTCGTCTGACTCTTGGGATCTGTCATCTGGGCGCAACAAACGGGTATGGGGGAAAAGAAGTAGCAAAGCAACCGTGAGTACTCATCCAAAGTACTCGCAAGACTTACATCTGATCTAAACTAAGTATGCATCTGTATCAAAGGGAAAGGGTTGAATCTGTGGACTAAACTGCAAAATGCCAGAAGAGAAGGGGGAAAGCCTAGCCTATCGAAGACTAGCATCTTCTGGAAACCACCATCTTGCAGCAACAGTAGGGAGTAGGGTAGCATAAAGTAAAATAGCAGTAATGTTATCAACCTCGGCCAGAGATCCTTTCTCGACTCCCTGCGAGAAAGCAATCCCAGAGCCATACTATCTAGTTATCATCTCATATCCAAGTCTCATCTCCATGTCTCATCTCAAGTATCCAGTTCTAGTTGTATCGATCGGGATACAACTCCAAGTGTCCATTACCGTAGGACAGGCTATCGATAGATGTTTTCTTCCCTGCAGGGGTGCAACAACTTACCCACCACGCTCGATTAACTCCGGCCGGACACACTTTCCTGGGTCATGCCCGGCCTCGGCCAAACAATACGTCGCAACCCGACCTAGGCTCAATAGAGAGGCCAGCACGCCGGACTAAACCTATGCCCCCAGGGGTCCTGGGCTATCTCCCCGGGAACTCCTGCACATTGCGTACGCGGCCGGTGAGCAGACCTAGCTACCTACTTCAACAAGGTAGGTGCTTTCCAGTCCAACCCGACGCGCGTCGCTCAGTCGCTGACGTCTATTAAGCTTTGGCTGATGTATACGACGCAGAACGCCCATACTATGCCCACGTGATGGTTAGTGCTATCAAGCCAGAGGCCCCTCGGATCAAATATCCAAATCATAGTGGATTAGGAACGTGCGGTAACGAGCAGAGACTCACGATCGATGTGACCCCGTCGCCCTGTCTCGAGTACTTGCAGCAAGGTCTAAGAATGCCCGGCCACGCCTCGTAAGTATCGCGCGAGCACCTTCCAGGTAAACCCGACTCCACATCACTCGCTATTAAGCTCGCGTGGGTACCCCTCAGGGTCGACCCGTCTTTAGTAACATGGTTCAGTGTAAAGTCATAGTAACCATAGAAACAGTGTCTAACACCAAAGGGAAAACCCGAGGAATCACCCCGGGTGAATTCCACTCGATGTTATCATCAAGGTGAACGTAAGAGGATCCACCCTCGAGGATTCACACCTGAGGGGTTGCTCGACAGAGTCGTAACGGAAGTGGTTAAGGAGGAAATCACCCTCGATGATCATGACCAAATAGCTACACTACAGAGATCTCATCAGGAGTGATGTATGAGGTTCACCCTCGGCACTCGATAGTAACTCTGTAGTGTCGTACAACTAGGGGGTGATGTGCGGTGTCGGGGCCTAGACGTCGATCACGTTGATCGAGTCATCGAACATAAATCAAGGCAACTGGGACAAGGTGGGTGGTCACTGATGGATCACTAACCAACCTATACTAAGCAGTTTAGGATAAGCAGGTAAGGTATGAAAGCAGGTAACAACAACAGGCTATGCATCAGAGTAGGATCATACAGAAAGCAGTAGCAGTTCTAATGCAAGCATGAGAGGGAAAGAAATGGGCGATATCGAAATACTCAAAGGGTGGTTTGCTTGCCTGGTTTCTTAGACAAGAAGGAGGGGTCGTCGGTGACGTAGTCGATCACAGCGACATCATCGGTCTCGGGGTCTACCGGAGAGAAAAGGGGGAAAACAGTAAATACAGAGCAAACAATGCATCACAAGGCACAACATGACGACGGGCAGAGCTAGGGTTGCCCTAACGTAGTACTACATGTTGCAGACGGAGGGGATAAACATCCGAGGATGAATTCTCGGTGTTAGGCGGATTCCGGACAGATGTAAGAGAGGGGACGGTTCCATGTTCAGCATGCTAGGGGCATGTGACATATGAACGGACCGCGTATTCGGATTTGTTGGATTTTTCTGAGCAACTTTCATATATAAAGTTTTTCGATCCGTGCTACGATTTATTTTCTACGAATTTTCAAAGTTTATACAATTTTCTGAAATTATTTTAATTCAATAAAACTGAAAGGGGCTGGGTGCACCCGGTGCGGTGCACCCAGAGATGCACCAGTGGCCGAGAGGTGGGGCCAGTCAACTACTGACGCATCAGTTGACTGGGCAACCTTTGACCGGTCAGCAGGTCCAGCCAGACCCGCATGTCAGTGACTCTGGGCCTAAGAACGGTTTTTTTAACTAAAACTAACAGATTTAATTAGTGGCCTGGGGCCAGCTGTCAGTGGGGGTTAGCAGGGGGTTAATCACGTGGCTAATGACGCCACGTCAGCGACAAACCACCGCGCGACAGAGTACACCGGCGACGGCGCTGTAGGAGGCGGCTGGGCGCGCCGCTTGGCCCCAAGGGTGGCCGGCGCTCACGCGCGTATGGAGGGGCGAATGGGAGGCCGCCGGGTGGCCGGCAGGTGGACGACGGCGTCGCCGTTCGAGAAGGCAGCGCCGGGCTTCGACCGGGCTGGTGCGGCGACGAGTGGCGAACGGCGGGCGGGAGGGCATCAGCCGCAGGCGATGCGGGGCATGGCCGGGCGCGGTTCAGCGGGCGCCGGGTGCGGCAGGCCACGTCGAGCAGATGAGCATGCGGGTGTGCGTGCGTGGAGGCGCAGTCGGGCGCAGCCGGGCGGCGGACGTGGACGCGAGTACAACGGGGTGTGCTCGTCCTACGAAGACGGGATGGGAAGAAGAGGGGGAAAACGGAGAGGGGGGCCTCACCGGGCCCTGTAGGTGTGCAATAGCGAGCGCGGGGAGGCGCCGGAACTTGGGGCGGCGGTGGTCGACGACGCGACGGTGACCGGGACCAGCGCGGCGGCTT
>NC_041386.1:748982-757882 GCF_002162155.2 Triticum dicoccoides | reverse complement strand
GGGGAGGGTCGCCGGCCCTATTTGTAGACGGGGGGGTTCGCCGGCAGATGGCCGCCACGGCGTCGACCGGTGCCGTGGCAGGCATCGGGCATGCCCACGATCCCTCCGTGAACAGGGAGGGAGGGGGTAGCGGGAGGGGAGTGGGCCAGCGTGTTGGTTAGGTGGGCCTAGTGGCCCAGGGTGAGGGGGGAAGACGTTTCACCCTTTTTTAAATAAAAAATCTGTTTCTATTGTCTTCCACCATTTTGCATTTAATTGGGACACAAAATGATTTTTGTTTTGAACCAAACTTGGCACATTATTTTAACATAATACTTTGAGATGGCACAAAAAATTTGGGGGCAAAAGGAGTTGCCTAACCATTTTTAGAAATTGAAAAGGCCAATTTAATTGTTGCTGGACCACCAAATTAAATTCCAGGGGCCATTTGGGAATTCAAATGAGGTTGGTTTCAACATGACAATGATTAGGTGAATTTATAGAATAAGGTGAACATTTTAGTTTTGACATTTGAAAACTTTTAATTTTGACTTTGTTTTAGATTTGAACTTGGACCGGATTCGAACCAACATGAGTTTAACAACAGTAATCATTATGACGTGCCATCATTAGCAGGGAAATACTGTAGCTTAATTATACGGGCGTCACAAATCTCCTCCACTACAAGAAATCTCGTCCCGAGATTTAAGGGGGTGGAGTGAGGGGGTAAAACTTGGGAAGGACGGAGCTGAACACAAGATAGGTACCTCAACGTGGCATAGAGGTATCTCTCGAGTAGAAACTTAATTAACATCGAGAGCAAGTATGAAGGTACCATAGGAAGTTTCAAGCGAATAGACAAACGATTGATACCTGAACAAAGTGTGAGGAAGGGGTTCAGAGCATCGGGAACAGATCATCTCTTGAAAGGTGGCTAGTGACAAGATACGAAGCCAAATGCAAGAATACTTCGGAATCAAAGATATACAGGAGAGTCAGGTTTCGATCGTATGGACCTGTGGGTTATGGGCCCACCATGTGGGTTAAAATAGAAGGAGCGATGACATCTTGCATGGTCATGATAGCATGGCATGTCAATGGGTAGCCTGTCAGTTATGTCGGTCAACAACGTTGGTACCAAGGGCGAGGGACGAAGAGAACCATTTTCCTGCTCGTTGAACGAGGCGGGCCATTAGGCAAGGTTCTCGTCCATTGGTGGCTACCGAAATGTCATCAACAATAGTAACAGGGTCTTTACTGACAGAGTTGTACATTGAGGTGCTTACCTAAGAAAGAAATTATTTCTACTGAGATAAGTTAGTTTACCGAAAAGGTTAAACAAAAGAATGGAAATAAAAAAATGATCGATATATTAATCAGAACAATGGAAAGAAAAATGTGTTTAAACACATACTTCAGGGGTATATCCTTCCCAAGGACAAGCAGATCATGGTATCCATGGCAGGATAGAAGTATAAAACCATTTAGTGAAGGTGAAAGGAAGTTCACGACGTTACCCATACCACGGTGTTTGGATAATTGCCAAGGAAGATTTAGTATCATGCTTCAAATGTTCTGATTGGAGATTGGATTACCACAGACATGCTTCAAGATAGCATTGACATGGTTTCAAGCAAAGGTCGGGCTTTGGATACACCAAGGATCCATCGAAACAACTTAGGAAATAAGTCATACAATTTTAGCAGGGAAAAGATAAGGGTGTGGCCGACGGGCTTAGCAACAATCCACCGACATGCCAAAAAGGATGCATTTCCAAAATTAAATGAACAAGATTGTGTTGGGGAAGGCAAGAATGTTGTGATGATAACATAAATCATCGAGGGGGAGGATTGTATTTCTCATCATGAATTTGATTGATATCCTGGAAAAGCTCAGAGTGTTGATGATGATCACGACAGATTTTGTCGAGGTACTATGAAGAGGCCATCGAACAGCGATGACATCAAGCAAGAGGAATGATGAAGCGAAAGGTTATTGGAACCACGGATGCGACACAAGCTCGAAATCAAGATTGTTGTTTGAGGTGAAATGATAAGAGGAGGAAGATCGACATAAGCTTAGTTCGTCGTCGGAAGTTGTGCTCCGAGTAAAAGGACCGGGTAGCACAGTTAAAATTAGCTCGATAATGATATAGCCGATCAGGCTAGGAATGATGTGATGGGGTATAAGGCTTCCCAGTATCATGTACTAGGTGTAATGCCAGAAGGTAAATCAGAGTAGAGGTTGGACGATGGAAATGATTTGCAGAGGATAAGTAATCTTAACTTACCCAGTAAATGGGATCAAGGAGGAAATATGGTCAGGACCATAACTGCAAGGGACACGGTATGTACGATACCGGAAGAATTATTCAAATGATTAAATATCCTTGTAAGGAGCTTTCATGATAAGTTCCACACCGTGTCCGTGGGCATGAACACAAAGGTTCAGGGTCGACTCCCACTTCTACAATGCATAACCTTTCATTTTACTTCTCGCTCTTGATGAAGTTATAGTATTGAAATTTTATCTGACGAAAAGCCAGTAGAGTATAATCCGCGTAACTTTCGAGTTCACACAGATTAGGGAAGGCATAGGTTCAACCCATCGGGGCATCCTAGGAACATATATCATGAATTTCAAGAATAAATAACACAAGCTCGGTAGTAGAGCATGCTTGAGAAAGTGGAGGATACAATTTACCAAAATCATTATGTATCCAAGGAAAGGCTCACAAGCTTATTGAGTATGAAGGACGTTGTCGGATAAACTCCGAAAAAGGGGGTCCGGTGGTCCACAAGGGATCTGATGTGAGCATCAATACTCAACCATAGGAAGAAAGAATGCAAGGAGATCAGATTATAGAAACAACTGACTAACTCAAAGCTCAATTGCAAAGGAATTATGAATTCCAAGACAAGGGATTCAGAAGCAATGCTCTGATAAGGGATGGATAGGTAGAATAGCCTTAGGTGTACAATCGATGGCGATTTGATTGATCGAGATTCAGCACATGTTAGAATGACGTCTGAGCCGGAAGGATGAATTCTAGGATCTGATTGAGGATTGCGAGCATTCGCAACATATTGTATCAACGGACTCAAAATGATAATGACAAAGGCTGTCAATAAAATTACTAGGCTTATGGTATTAACCATGATGCAAGCAAGTAAGAAATCCAAGAACAATAGGCTGTTGAGGATTTTCACAAGAACGAATGGTATTACGAAGACTTTTGTGAAGTACAAGAATCAACTGAGGATGAGCGGATACTCGATAGGTGCACAAAGTTATCCGTAGGGGTATTCAGACGACAAGGAACTGCAAGGCAGTAAGCTCAAAGGATTCTCGGAAAAAGGAGAGCAGTTCAGGGCATCTTGTAATAACAAGATCAATGGGATAGAATGTAAGATTGGTAAGTGTGTGTAGTTATCCATAAGGATATTTCGGTGGTAAGGAATTGCAAAGGCAACATGCACAAAGTCTCGAGAGAATATCGTAGAGTATCTTCGGAATCTTCTGATGCAGCAGGCGATCATCTGAAATAAGAGGCTCTCCGGGCGGATGTGATCATGAGATCCTAATGTTCGAGTTAGTAAAACCATTTAACCCGAATAGAAGAGAGATCAGAGTCCCAGAGTATAGACGAGGAATAAAAGATCCTAATACCACCCAAATGGCGACGTGGGCCCGTAAGACACACAACCATGTTAGTAAAAGTTTTGTAGTGACTAGACTCAACTTCGGCCAAGGAGTTGGAAAGGGGCTACAGCAGTCGGCTCTGATACCAACTTGTGATGCCCTCGATTCAATCGTACACTAATCATACACGCAAATGTGTACGATCAAGATCAAGGACTCACGGGAAGATATCACAACACAACTCTAGACACAAAATAAAATAATACAAGCTTTATATTACAAGCCAGGGGCCTCGAGGGCTCGAATACATAAGATCGAATACACAAGAGTCAGCAGAAGCAACAATATCTGAAAACAGACATAAGTTAAACAAGTTTTCCTTAAGAAGGCTAGCACAAAAGCAATAATGATCGAAAAGGCAAGGCTTCCTTCCTGGGAGCCTCCTAACTACTCCTAGTCGTCTGCGGTCTTCACGTAGTAGTAGGCATCCTCCGGGTAGCAGTAGTCGTCAGTGGCGTCGTCTGGCTCCTGGGATCCGTCATCTGGTCGCAACAATCGGGTATGGGGGAAAAGAAGTAGCAAAGCAACCGTGAGTACTCATCCAAAGTACTCGCAAGACTTACATCTGATCTAAACTAAGTATGCATCTGTATCAAAGGGAAAGAGTTGAATCTGTGGACTAAACTGCAGAATAACAGAAGAGAAGGGGGAAAGCCTAGCCTATCGAAGACTAGCATCTTCTGGAAGCCACCATCTTGCAGCAACAGTAGGGAGTAGGGTAGCATAAAGTAAAGTAGCAGTAATGTTATCAACCTCGGCCAGAGATCCTTTCTCGACTCCCTGCGAGAAAGCAATCCCAGAGCCATACTATCCAGTTATCATCTCATATCCAAGTCTCATCTCCATGCCTCATCTCATGTATCCAGTTCTAGTTGTATCGATCGGGATACAACTCCAAGTGTCCATTACCGTAGGACAGGCTATCGATAGATGTTTTCTTCCCTGCAGGGGTGCACCAACTTACCCACCACGCTCGATTAACTTCGTCCGGACGCACTTTCCTGGGTCATGCCCGGCCTCGGCCAAACAATACGCCGCAACCCGACCTAGGCTCAATAGAGAGGCCAGCACGCCGGACTAAACCTATGCCCCCAGGGGTCATGGGCCATCTCCCGGGAACTCCTACACGTTGCGTACGCGGCCGGTGAGCAGACCTAGCTACCTCCTTCAACAAGGTAGGTGCTTTCCAGTCCAACCTAGCGCACCGCTCAGTCGCTGACGTCTATTAAGCTTCGGTTGATGTATACGACGCAGAACGCCCATACTATGCCCACGTGATGGTTAGTGCTATCAGGCCAGAGGCCCCTCGGATCAAATATCCAAATCGTAGTGGATTAGGAACGCGCGGTAACAAGTAGAGACTCACGATCGATGTGACCCCATCGCCCCGTCTCGAGTACTTGCGGCAAGGGCTAAGAATGCCCGGCCACGCCTCGTAAGTATCTCGCGGACACCTTCTAGGTCAACCCGACTCCACATCACTCGCTATTAAGCTCGCGCGGGCACCCCTCAGGGTCGACCCGTCTTTAGTAACATGGTTCAGTGTAAAGTCATAGTAACCATAGTAACTGTGTGTCTAACACCAAAGGGAAAACCCGAGGAATCACCCCTGGTGAATTCCACGCGATGTTATCATCAAGGTGAACGTAAGAGGATCCACCCTCGAAGTTCACACTTGAGGGGTTGCTCGACAGAGCCGTAACGGAAGTGGTTAAGGAGGAAATCACCCTCGATGATCACGACCGAATAGCTACACTACAGAGATCTCATCAGGAGTGATGTACGAGGTTCACCCTCGGCACTCGATAGTAACTCTGTAGTGTCGTACAACTAGGGGGGTGATGTGCGGTGTCGGGGCCTGGACATCGATTACGTTGATCGAGTCATCGAACATAAAGTGAGGCAACTGGGACAAGGTGGGGGTCACTGATGGATCACTAACCAACCTATACTAAGCAGTTTAGGATAAGCAGGTAAGGTATGAAAGTAGGTAACAAAAACAGGCTATGCATCAGAGTAGGATCATACAGAAAGCAGTAGCAGTTCTAATGCAAGCATGAGAGGGAAAGAAATGGGCGATATCGGAATGCTCTAAGGGGGGTTTGCTTACCTGGTTGCTCAGACAAGAAGGAGGGGTCGTCGGTGACGTAGTCGATCACAGCGACATCATCGGTCTCGGGGTCTACCGGAGAGAAGAGGGGGAAGAAACAGTAAATACAGAGCAAACAATGCATCACAAGGCACAACATGACGACGGGCAGAGCTAGGGTTGCCCTAATGTAGTACTACACGTTGCAAACAGAGGGGATAAACATCCGAGGATGAATTCCCGGCGTTAGGCGGATTCCGGACAAATGAAAGAGAGGGGTGGTTCCATGTTCAGCATGCTAGGGGCATGTGACAGATGAACTGACCGTGTATTGAGATTTGTTGGATTTTTCTGAGCAACTTTCATATATGAAGTTTTTTGATCCGAGCTACGGTTTATTTTCTACGAATTTTCAAAGTTTATACATTTTTTTGAAATTATTTAATTTAATAAAACTGAAAGGGGCTGGGTGCACCCGGTGCGGTGCACCCAGAGATGCACGAGTGGCCGACAGGTGGGGCCAGTCAACTGCTGACGCAGCAGTTGACTAGTCAACCTTTAACCGGTCATCAGGTCCAGCCGGACCCGCATGTCAGTGACTCTGGGCCTAAGAACAGTATTTTTAACTAAAACTAACAGATTTATTTAGTGGCCTGGGGCCAGCTGTCAGTGGGGGTTAGCAGGGGGTTAATCACGTGGCTAATGACGCCATGTCAGCAACAAACCACCACGCGACAGAGTACACCGGCGATGGCGCTGTAGGAGGCGGCTGGGCGCGCCGCTTGGCCCCAAGGGTGGCCAGTGCTCGCGCGCGTCTAGAGGGGCGAATAGGAGGCCGCCGGTTGGCCGGCAGGTGGACGACGGCGTCGCCGTTCGAGGAGGCAGCGGCGGGCTTCGACGGTGCTGGTGCGGCGACGAGTGGCGAATGATGCGCGGGAGCTCATCAGCCGCGGGCGACGCGGGGCATGGCCGGGCGCGGTTCAGCGGGCGCCGGGCGCGGCGGCGGCGGGACTACACGGGCGAGCGGGCGTGCGGGAAGAGGCGGGGTTGAGCGCGAGGCGGGGCAGGGCTACGGCACTTGCAGAGGATGGCCGAGGCAGGGCCTGCGCGCGGCAGGGCGAGCGGGGCTGCGGGGAAGCAGATCAGCGGGGAGCCAATCATGGGGCAGAGGGAACAGGCGCGGCCACGACGCGGGCGGAGGCAAGCAGCGGTGGCGCGGCAGGACACGTCGAGCAGATGAGCACGCGGGCGTGCGTGCGTGGAGGCGCGGTTGGGCGCAGCCGGGCGGCGGACGTGGACGCGAGGATAGTGGGGTGTGCTCGTCCTACGACGACAGGATGGGAAGAAGAGGGGGAAACAGAGAGGGGGGCCTCACCGGGCCCTGTAGGTGTGCAATAGCGAGTGCGAGGAGGAGTCGGGGAGGCGCCGGAGCTTGGGGCGGCGGTGGTCGACGACGCGACGGTGACCTGGACCAGTGCGGCGGCTTCGAGCATCCACGGCGGGCTCGAGCTCAAGGGGTTGGGGCGCAAGGGGGAAGTGGGGGGTTAGGGTTCACCGGGGAGGGGCGCCGGCCCTATTTGTAGACGGGGGAGTTCGCCGGCGGATGGCCGCCACGGCGTCGACCGGTGCCGTGGCAGGCATCGGGCATGCCCACGATCCCTTCGTGAACAGGGAGGGAGGGGGGTAGCAGGAGGGGAGTGGGCCAGCCTGCTGGTTAGGTGGGCCAAGTGGCCCAGGGTGAGGGGGGAAGACGTTTCACCTTTTTTAATAAAAAATCTGTTTCTATTGTCTTCCACCGTTTTGCATTTAATTGGGACACAAAATGATTTTTGTTTTGAACCAAACTTGGCACATAAATTTAACACAATACTTTGAGATGGCACAAAAAATTTGGGGGCAAAAGGAGTTGCCTAACCATTTTTAGAAATTGAAAAGGCCAATTTAATTGTTGCTGGACCACCAAATTAAATTCCAGGGGCCATTTGGGAATTCAAATGAGGTTGGTTTCAACATGGCAATGATTAGGTTAATTTATAGAATAAGGTGAACATTTTAGTTTTGACATTTGAAAACTTTTAATTTTGACTTTGTTTTAGATTTGAACTTGGACCGGATTCGAACCAACACGAGTTTAACAACAGTAATCATGATGACGTGGCATCATTATCAGGGAAATACTGTAGTTTAATTATACGGGCGTCACAACCTAAGACCTTCGGGTCCATAGTTAGTAGCTAGATGGCTTCTTCTCTCTTTTTGGATCTCAATACAAAGTTCTGCCCCTCTTTCGTGGAGATCTATTCGATGTAATTTTCTTTTTGCGGTGTGTTTGCTGAGACCGATGAATTGTGGGTTTATGATCAAGTCTATCTATGAATAATATTTGAATCTTCTCTGAATTCTTTTATGTATGATTGGTTATCTTTGCAAGTCTCTTCGAATTATCCGTTTGGTTTGGCCAACTAGATTGGTAGTTCTTGCCATGGGAGAAGTGCTTTGCTTTGGGTTCGATCTTGCGGTGTCCTTTCCCAGTGACAGAAGGGGCAGCAAGGCACGTATTGTATTGTTGTGACGCCCGGGTAATTAAGCTACAATAAACCCCTGCTAATGAAGCCACGTCACCTCGGTTACTGTTGTTAATCTTGTGTTAGTTCAAAACGGTTCAAATTCAAATTCAAACTTAAAGGCAAACAACAAAGGTTTTCAAAAGTTAAAACTAAAATGTTCGAGAGGTGACATATAATGCATAGGTAATTATGGTGATGAAACCACATTTTTATAAAATGTTTAAATGCTCAAAGGTAAATAAAACAGCAGCAAAAGAAATTAAGTAAATGCCTTTTTTATTTTGTAAAGTATTAAACTATTTTATGTAGCTGTCCAAACTAATGTGGCAGTGGTATCTTTAACATACCATATTTAGGTGTTGGTCTCACATTTTACAAAATTGAAATAATTTAATAAAACCGAAAAGATTAAATAAAAGAAAAGGGAAAAAGAAAACAAAAGGAAGAAAAAAAAAGGGAGCAACCCCCCCCACTGGGCCTCGGTCCAGCAGGCCATCGGGCCCCCAGGCCGACCCACTCGCCCCGTGCATAACCCCCCACTACCCACTCGGCCGAACCCTAGC
>NC_041386.1:747399-748439 GCF_002162155.2 Triticum dicoccoides | reverse complement strand
CCGGCGCGCGCCTAGCTCCCTCCCGGCCCCAACCGCGACCACCCACGGCCACCGCGTCCGCCACACTCATGGCCGCTCGCCGCCCCACTCCGACCTTCCCCGTGTGCGCCCGCAGGCGCCACCCCCCTCTCGCGCCTGCCCTTGCTGGCGCCGCCCGCGGTAGCCAACCGCCGGCGCACAACCAACCGCGGCCCCTGCTACCTTCGCCGCGGCCGGCGCCCTCCCCTGTCCGGCGCCCGGTTGGGTTCGGCCATGTCCTGGCGCCCCGCACCCGATCCATCGCCCGCGCCCGTTTGGCCCTATGGGCAACTGCCCAGTGGGCCCCCCCCTCACACCCCTGTTAAAAAAAGATTAAAAAAAAGAATACTTAATTAATTAATTAATTAATTAACTTAATTAACTTAATTAATGTTGCTTAATTAACCAATTAACTATCTAATTAGCCTAAGTAAACATGTTAGTTAACTAGACAGTCAATGACAGGGGGCCCCACCCCTGTTGACCAGTCAAAGTTTGACTGGTCAACTGGGTTCCCCTGGTCCCACTTGTCAGCCTGTGTACAATTTTTGTGTACACTGTGCTGGGTACATCTAGCAATTTAACATTAATTTCGAATTAAAATAAATTAGAAAATGAATTAAAACTTTGAAAATTAATATAAAATAATCCGTAACTCGGATGGAAAAACTTTGTACATGAAAGTTGCTCAGAACGACGAGATGATTCCGAATACGCAGCCCGTTCGTCCGCCACGCGTCCCTAGCATAGTGAACCTGCAACATTTCACCTCCGGTTCATCTGTCCAAAAACGTGAAACACCGGGTATGTTTTCCCGGATGTTTCCCCCCCTTCACCGGTATCACCTATCCCTGCGTTAGATCACCTCTAGCACCGCATTTGTCATGTTATGCTTTGATTGCTCTGTTATTTATTATGTTCCCCCTCCATTACTTTTTCCGGTAGATCCCGAGGCCGCTGCCAGTACCCCCTGTGATCGACTACGGAGTTGACGACCCCTCTCTCTTGCCAGAGCAACCAGG
>NC_041386.1:739291-744711 GCF_002162155.2 Triticum dicoccoides | reverse complement strand
TGGCCATGGAATATTTGGGGCTTAGGAGGATGAGCGTGCAACGTGTGTCACTGCAGAAAACACGGAATGTTAAAAGAAAAACGATCGAAAAGTAAGAATTCATATGTTACGGGCCGGTTGAGGGGAGGACTTACTCGGGAAAGTAAGGCACGAGGAAGTTATCCTTATCTTGGTTTGCCAGAATGACGCCTTCGAGGTAAGAACTCGCGACTTGCCGGTCCCCAGCGCTGCCCAAGATCTTGGCACGCATGTAGAAGGGGTCGACTATCACAATGTCCGGGGTCTTGTCGCGAATGATCCGCATCTCCATACTCAGCGAAAATAGCCGAACGAAGGTGTAGTGCAGCGGATGAAGGTTAAACATAGCAAAGATGTCATCAAACCGCAGGACGATCGTACCCCCGATGTCGCCATCCACAAAGCCCTTGCCCTCTGGCACCTTGGCCACGAAAACCGGGTATGCCACATCCTTCTCTCTCAGACGCCGCTTCTCCAAAGAAAGAACACTATCGTGCAGACTCCGCATAGCACCGGTTGCAGCATTGAGCATATTTGGTGGTAGCATCGCCCTACCCGCCACATGCACCCTCCTCGAGATATCCTGCGGTGAAGGTGGCCCGTCCTGAGCACGGATCGTACTCGGTGCCGGCTGGCTCGCACCGTTCTTAGTCTTTCTTTTGCGTGCCTTCTTCTTCTCCTGTAATGGGACCGAGTTCTGCTCACAGACCGCCTTCTTGAGTGTGTTGGGGCTGATAATATTTCGCACCTCGCCTATCTGAGGCTCGGTGAAGTCAGCAGCTGGAGGCGTCTCCTGAGAGCTGAACGCCAGACGGCGCCTGTTGCAACTTGGCTTCTCCGCGGTACGAGCTAGATCGCACACGTCTTTTGTTGGGTTTGGTTCTTGAGAAGGAGGCCCCATGAAGTCGCCATCGTACCCATGCTCGGCAAAGTACTGATCGACGTTGCCAAATGTATCATCATCGTCGTCGTCGTTCTAATCCTGTGCCATATGCATGTTTGGATCCAGTGGCATAGGGATGTCCGGCACCGTTACGGCGGTCTTGCCATGGGGCCGACTTGGCGCCGGCACGACTGGCGGTGTTGTCTTTGGGGTGGTGTCCCCCGCCCCCAAACGAATCTGGCTCTTCGGCCAAAGCAGGGGCCAGCTCAGGCAGGCGCTGAGGGTCATCACGTCATCACGGGTCGAATCGGAGGTAACAAGTCGTCGCAGCCTGGCAGCACCCGAACCAGTTGAACCCTAAACAAGTTGGGTGGCATCTGGGTACCGTGGAACAAGGGGTTGCCCGGTTGAACGATTTTTCCCTTGGCGACATCGACCAACTCGTTGTTCACGAAGTGGAGGAGAGTGCACGGAACGTCGGCGCCCTGCGAAAACATGTAGGGCGTCAGGGATGCCCAGTCAAAGGCAAGGAGATGAAGTCCTCAGCCGAGAGAGGCTTAATTAGTTACCGTGATGATGGCGTCGAGCTCGGCTAATGTCGAGGCACCGCCAACGGCGGGCGTGCAGTTGACAGAGTGGCCGCTTGCTGAAGAGGTGCCGGCCGGCGTACACCCGGGTGCATTAAGCTCCCGTGCCGGCGTCGGAGACACCAATGCCGCCTCCGCCGGAGGCACCAATGGCCTCGCCATCGAGTTGCTGGCCGTGAAGCTAGGAATCGGGGGCGGCCCCTGTTGGCCGCCCGCAATCCACGCACTCAACCCCGAGATCAAGGTAGGCACAAGGGCGGTGATCGTCGCTCCGAGTCGTTGTTCCACTTGCTCTTGGACAATCTCCGGAATCCGCGCCACCTGTGCCTTGAGTTCTTGAACCTCTCGCGCCTGGCTTTCCGAGCTGGTCTTTTTCTCCTTCCGCACACCAGCGGTATAGTATGACCCCCATTTTGTCGACAAGCCTTTGCCGGCCACACGACCAGCTGACGTCGGCTTACTGAGCTTATCCTTGTTCTTCATTATATTCAACCCCCTATTTAGAGTGGTGTCCCAAGGGTTGCTCTGAGTCGACCCCGCGCTACTGCTTTTAGTCGCCTGCGGAAGGAATGTGAACCATTTAGAAATTCGGCTTCATTAATTAGAATGCAACCATATGGAGCTAATTACGCGGGGGTGTATTCCTTACCAGAACAAGCTCAAGCTGCCTGGTCTTCGGATCCGTGGTAAGCCCCTTTGTTTTCGGGTCCTTCTTGTACCGGGCCCTGACAAAGTTCCTGGTCTGCTTGTCACCGTATTTATCGAAGAGGGGCGGTAGGCCTTGCTCGGCACGGTCCGCCTCCTCCTTGTCCCATATAGGCTCCGCCACTCTGTAACCGCCGGGACCGAGTGTGTATTCCCCTATGTTCAGCTCCCGCATTTGTTTCCCCCACTCACTTGATTGGGAGCTTGCGGTGCTCGAGCAATTGATCTTGAAGTCGTTGTAGTCATCTTCGGTGATCGAAGGATTTTTCTCCTTGATCTTCTCATAACTCTCACCTTTCTCGATCATTCTCTTCACATTGCTTTTCCAAGTAGACAGGGCCTTGCTCATCTTCGTGAGGGCAGCATTGTTCACTTTATTCCCTTTGAGGCTTGTGTTTTCGAATTCAGCGGGGAACTTGTATCGTTCGTGCAGCTTCGTGAAGAGGAGGTGGCGCAAATTCCCCCGGTCAGGATGCCTCAGGTTCTCGGTGTTGATCGAGACGGTGCTCCGGACAATGCACCCGAGCTGAAGCGAGTACCCCTTGACTATTCGTTCGGGCGCCGTTGGATTCCCGTTGGAGTCCACTTTAGTAACTTCCTCCTTGAGGGTGCGGAGCACGATCAGGCGCCGGTCCTTCCGTTGCCTCTTCGGCTGGCTGCTATCTGTGCGTGCGCCGCCATCATCAGTGGTGGCATCCTCGGCGGCACCATCAGTGGTGGCATCAGTGTGGTCATCCTCGGCGGCACCATCCGTGGTCTCAGGATCGGTGGGGAAGGCGGCGGCCTCATACAAGTGAGGTTGTTCCTCCATCTCCTGGGACAGCTCCCAGAATGCCTTACCGCCCGAACCCCCGGCCTCATCGTTGTGGGCCATGTTTCTCTCTAAATAGAAACAAAGTTTGGTCAAAAAGTTGGTTATTGTCAAGGAACAAGATCATGGTCTCATCATTTAGGGTTTGTCGACACCGAGGCATCCTAAAATCTAAGCTTTTATCATTGAGGGTTTTTCGACGCCAAGGCACCCTAAAAGCCTAACTTTTCATCATTTCGGTTTTTATCGACACCGAGGCACCCTAAAAGCCATGCATTAGTCACAAGTACGCCGGGGCACTTGATCCTACTTAATTAACTACTAAGATACCCCGGCCCATGCATTAGTCACAAGTACCCCATATGTCCTATTTTTAGCAAAGTCATGCTAAAATTCACGGAAAATTTCAGCATGACCTTTGCTGAAAATAGGACATATGGAGTACCTGAATTTGCTGGAACGAAAGTTAATCGACATTCCAGCAAACTCAAGGGCCTCTCGGGTGGACAAGGCAAAAAAGGCCTCCATCACAACATGGAAAATACATTGGCATGTGGACTGGAATGTGGCTTCATTTAACAACAACAGTTTCACACAGAAAACAGAGCTGAATTCATTGAGATATTTGCATTGCTAGCTACATTTCAGTGCCAAATTTCACCAATTTAAGCAAAACTACCGTTTAGCTAGCTACAGTTCAGTGCCATATTTCACTGGATTAAAATAAGCACATACACATAACTGACAGCACACATACACATCACTAATTTAACGAAATTTGCACACAACTCAGTAGCACTTCATCATCATATAAAGTATATTAGCAGCAGTACAAATAAAGAGACATGATCAAAGTACTTCATAATAAACCCAAGCAACTTCATAATAAATCACTAGTCCTACTTATTGATGGTTTCTAAATCATTTATTTGATCGATAACAAATAGCCTTGTCCTGCACAAAATCTTTGTCCTCAGCTGTAAACTGAACTATTGTCAGGTCATGTTGTCAGGTCATGTTGAAAGTAAAATAGGACCTTGCTGTGTTTGGGACCAAATTGTTATTTGGCTATTCTAGCTGGCTTTTTTAGCGAATTGTAACTTGTGTGAAGCTGAAACAAAGTTAACTTACATGCTCCTATATGCTCAGCTGAATTATTATAACATGTCTATCCAGTTTGCAGTTATTCTTACAATGTTATCTTGGCATATTTTGCAGAAAGGTACCAAGAGGGTGCAATTTGTCAGGAACTTGATTAGGGAGGTTGCTGGATTCGCTCCCTATGAGAAACGTATCACTGAGCTTCTTAAGGTTGGAAAGGACAAGCATGCACTCAAGGTCGCCAAGAGAAAGCTTGGTACTCACAAGAGAGCAAAGAAGAAGAGAGAGGAGATGTCAAGTGTCCTTAGGAAGATGAGGTGTGTAACCACTCTGACTCACCATTTATATTATGAACATTATTTTTCTGACCATGTTCATTAGGTTTTGCTTGATTGAATTACAGATGGTTGTATGATTATAAGAGTCACACCTGTGTGCGGGATGGTCTCAACTCAAGTTAACAATATCTGCCAAAACCTAATACAAATGAATCATATGAATAAAAATGATTGATGCAGAATCCAAAATGGCAACTGGCATACATTGCTAGCAAAGTACTATTTCAATTGATCAGAGTTTTGAGTTGGCTCTGTGGCAAAACAATGTTAAGCACACTTTATAAGCACGCTTTCAGCACTAATTTAAGCTGTTGCCAACTTCTGCAGAACTTAAACTTGGCTTGCTGACTAAATAATACTACCTCCGATCTATAATAAGTGTCGCAGTTTTGAACTAACCCCGGTTCAAAACTGCAATACTTATTTTGGATCGGAGGGAATACTACGTTAAGTTGCCTTCTGCTATTTGATCTCACAACTTTTTCTTCCAAGTACTGAATTTGACTTGTATCATTTGTAAGAATTGTGGACTCTTCATTCCAGCCCCAAATATCTACTGTGTATCATATTTTTTGCTTATGTCACACATTATCTTTATTGGTTAAGCTAAGGAACTCTCCCTTGTGTGCAGAAAAATAGTGCCCATCAGGACCAAAACAATTAAAGCCAGTCAAAAGGATTAGTAGAAATCGAGGCCCTCGCCTGACATGCATCTAGTCGAGGGCATTGGTCGCACGCTCAATTGAAATAGTACTTTGCTAGCAATGTATGTCAAGTTAACAATCGAAGTGCACACAGAAAACACAGAATTAATGCAGAATCCAAAATGCAAAGTGTTCTTTAGGTTTTTCTTTTTTCTGACCATGTTCATGTCTTCTACTTTCAGGCAAATATAGTTGCAATTCTGTTTTGCTGCAACAGTTGGTATATAAATGACTAAAATGTTCTCACGTGATATGCAGGTCTGCTGGTGGTGG
>NC_041386.1:713409-736217 GCF_002162155.2 Triticum dicoccoides | reverse complement strand
TCATCATCATCATCATCATCATCATCATCATCATCATATATAGCGTGAAGCTCCTGCCTGATGCCCATTGATTTCAAGTCTGCCCTTGCTTTCGGCCCATCTTTGGTCCTCTCTGGCATGTTGAGCAGGGTACCAAGCAGACTCTCGCACACGTTCTTCGTGATATGCATGACATCAAGGCTGTGAGGCACACGGTGGATCTTCCAGTACGGCAAGTCCCAGAAAACAGACCTCGTTTTCCATACCTTCAGCAGCGGCTCTGGCGCCTTTCGCTTCTTTCCCGGCTCTGGCGCCTTTTGCTTCTTTCCCGGCAGTGGGCAGTCTTTCCAATTTTTCAACAGCTTGTCTATTTCCTCGCCGCTCCTCGTACACGGGCGTTTTCGGGGTTCGGTTTCACCATCGAACAGATCCTTGCGTTTCCTCCACGGGTCATCGTCGCGAAGCCACCTTCGATGTCCCATGAACACGATTTTCGAAGACCCGGGATCTCTATCTAGCTGGCGATACGTTGTGTCATCCATGCACCTTACGCATCCAAAAAATCCGTGGACTACCTGCCCCGCAAGATATCCGTAACCGAGATAGTCGTGCACCGTCGTGAGCAGTGCGGCTCTCATAGGGAAATATTCTTTCTCTGCGGTGTCCCACGTATTGGTTGGCGTTTTCCACAGCGTGTCAAGCTCCTCTTTCAGCAGCCCCAGATACAGATTGATGTCGTTCCCTGGTTGTTTCGGCCCTTCAATTAGCATACTCATGTGAATGTACTTCCTCTTCATGCACAACCAGGGGGGAAGGTTGTACATCCACACAAACACAGGCCAGGTGCTATGTGTGCTTCTCTGGCTGCCAAACGGATTGACTCCATCGGTGCTCGCGCCTAGCACGATGTTCCTTGGATCGTTCCCAAATTCTGGGTATTCGAAGTTCAATGCTTGCCACTGGCTCGCATCCTTAGGGTGACTCAGCATCTTGTCTTTTTTATCTATCTCCGGATCATTTGCGTCATCTTCTCGCTTCTTCTCCTCCCTATCCGCGTGCCAACGTAGGAGCTTTGCTACCTTAGGATCCGCGAAATACCGCTGCAGACGAGGAGTGATCGGAAAGTACCACACCACTTTTCGAGGAGCTTTCTTCCTCTTCTTGTATCGAGTGACACCGCACACCGGACATATTGTAGACTCCGCGTGCTCGTCCCGATAAATGATGCAATTGTTCATGCACACATGGTATTTCACGTGCGGTAAATGCAGAGGACACACGATTTTCTTCGCCTCCTCCAAACTGGTCGGGCACTTGTTCCCCTTGGGAAGACGTTCGTGCCAGAATGACATGTTCTCGTCGAAGCATGCGTCGGTCATTTTGTGTTTTACCTTCATCTCCAGGGCCATGAGCGTTACTTTCAGGCGGGTATCCTCGGGCCTGCATCCTTCATACAATGGAGTAACCGCGTCTAACTCAAGTTGATCCATCTTGGCTTTCTCTCGGGCGGCAGCTCTTGCGTTATCCGTCTGCTTGAGAAGCAGCTCTTGAATATGAGGGTCCTGCACCCAGCCCATCGATGGTCCAGCGTCGTCTGCTCCGCCGGCATCATCATCTTCATGATCATGCCCGTCACCTGCTCCGGCATCTTCCTCATCATCATGTCCTGCATCTTCTACATGATGACTGTGTACAGCATCACAGTCGTGATCATCTCCTGGGGATTCTTCGTCTTCTCGCCCGCCCGAGCCGCGGTGGTTGTCTTGCTGCCCTTCCTCATTTCTTGCCCGGCCCGCATGGACGACTTCGTAGTCATCTTCATCACCTTGCCACCGATAGCCATCCATGAAACCACGCAACAGCAGGTGGTCCCGCACCTGCCCGGAATCCGGGTCCACAATAAGGCTCTTCAGCTTGCATCTTCGACACGGACATCTTATCTCCGTCTCGTTCTTTTGAAGCATCTCGGCCTTCGCGGACCTCAAAAACCTATTCACGATGCCTTCGGTCATCGTGCGGACCATGGTCGCCTGCGGGGTAGAGCAAAACGATATTTTAGAACCAAACAAAAATTTGGCATGACCTTCCCTAAAAATAGGACCAAAAAGAATGCTTAATGCCAAAATTCTCACCGAAACGGAAATGAATCAACATTCCGGCAAAATATTGGCAACTATCGCATATCAAATACCGGTACACCTCCAAACACAAACACATATGCAACACCACAAACATATGCAACACCACGAACATACATAGATCTAGCTAGGCCGTAAAAAGTGCATGTGCACATTGTTGTAAGGAGAACAACCTAAATATAGCTTCCCCCCTTACTTACCTATTAAAACAAGGTAATTTAACCACTTAATTTGAATGAATCTATGGTGGAAATGAGGTGAAAAAGAGGAGGCACCCGAGACAAGGAGGAGGTGGAGAGAATGAAGTGGGGAGAAAGTGAGTGTGTGGGTAGGAGAGGCTGTCCCAAATATCTTGCTGCTGCCCACTTACTAATGGCGCACCTCTTGCATGGTGCGCCATTAGTACTTACAACTACTAATGGCGCACTTGGGCAGGATGCGCCATTAGTATGTTTGGATAGGCGCACTAGTTCAAAAAAAATCCTATACTAATGGCGCACCCACTGCCTGGTGCGCCATTAGTAGTTACAACTACTAATGGCGCACTTGGGCAGGATGCGCCATTAGTATGTTTGGATAGGCGCACTAGTTCAAAAAAAAAATTTCTATACTAATGGCGCACCTGCTGCCTAGTGCGCCATTAGTAGTTACAACTACTAATGGCGCACTTTACCGGGATGCGCCATTAGTATGTTTGGACAGGCGCACTAGTTAAAAAAAATTGATACTAATGGCGCACCCGTAGCATGGTGCGCCATTAGTTGTTTAAACTCTAATGGCGCATCAGATTGTGGTGTGCCATTAGTATATACTAATGGCGCACCATCTTTCTGGTGCGCCATTAGTGTCAATCCCATCTATAGCCATTTTTCTAGTAGTGGTATCCCGACGTCGCGGTATCAGCCGAAGCACTTCAGACGTCAGCGACGGAGCGGCGCGCGCCGAATTGGACTGGAACGCCACTAGGCTAGGTCTGCTTTCGGCCGCCCTCGCAACGTGCAGGTGTGCTATGGGCGATGGGCCCAGACCCCTGTGCGCTTAGGTTTAGACCGGCGTGCTGGCCTCTCTGTTGTGCCTAGGTGGGGCTGCGACGTGTTGATCTTCCGCGGCCAGGCATGACCCAGGAAAGTGTGTCCGGCCAAATGGGATCAAGCGTGTTGGGTTATGTGGTGCACCCCTGCAGGGAAGTTAATCTATTCGAATAGCCGTGATCTTCGGTAACAGGACGACTTGGAGTTGTACCTTGAGCTTATGACAACTAGAACCGGATACTTAATAAAACACACCCTTCCAAGTTCCACATACAACCCGGTGATCGCTTTTCTACAGGGCGACGAGGAGAGGATCGCCGGGTAGGATTATGCTATGCGATGCGACTGGAGATGCGCTTGGAGATGCTACCTCGAGATGCTACTTGGAGCTGCTACTTGGAGGACTTCAATCTACTCTCTTCTACATGCTGCAAGACGGAGGCTGCCAGAAGCGTAGTCTTCGACAGGATTAGCTGTCCCCCTCTTATTCTGGCATTCTGCAGTTCAGTCCACTGATATGGCCTCCTTACACATATACCCATGCATATGTAGTGTAGCTCCTTGCTTGCGAGTACATTGGATGAGTACTCACGGTTGCTTTTCTCCCTCTTTTCCCCTTTCCCTTCTACCTGGTTGTCGCAACCAGATGCTGGAGTCCAGGAGCCAGGAGCCAGCGTCGACGACAACTACTACATTGGAGGTGCCTACTACTACGTGCAGGCTGACGACGACGACCAGGAGTAGTTAGGAGGATCCCAGGCAGGAGGCCTGCGCCTCTTTCGATCTGTATCCCAGTTTGTACTAGCCATCTTATGGCAACTTGTTTAACTTATGTCTGTACTCAGATATTGTTGCTTCCGCTGACTCGTCTATGATCGAGCACTTGTATTCGAGCCCTCGAGGCCCCTGGCTTGTATTATGATGCTTGTATGACTTATTTATGTTTTTAGAGTTGTGTTGTGATATCTTCCCGTGAGTCCCTGATCTTGATCGTACACATTTGCGTGCATGATTAGTGTACGATTGAATCAGGGGCGTCACAATTGTTGCCATCGGGGATAACAAGATGGGGTTTATTTCATATTGCATGAATTTATCTCTCTACATCATGTGTCATCTTGCTTAAGGCGTTACTTTGTTTTTAAATTAATACTCTAGATGCATGCTGGATAGCGGTCGATGAGTGGAGTAATAGTAGTAGATGTAGAATCGTTTCGGTCTACTTGTCACGGACGTGATGCCTATATACATGATCATGCCTAGATATTCTCATAACTATGCTCAATTCTGTCAATTGCTCAACAGTAATTTGTTCACCCACCGTAGAATACTTATGCTCTTGAGAGAAGCCACTAGTGAAACCTATGGCCCCCGGGTCTATTCTCATCATATCAATCTCCATCACTTTAATCTTGCTTTGCTTTTTACTTTTCCTTTTACTTTTCACTTTGCATCTTTATACCAGAAATACCAAAAATATTATATCTATCAGATCTCACTCTCGTAAGTGATCGTGAAGGGATTGACAACCCCCAATCGCGTTGGTTGCGAGTAGCTATCGTTTTGTGCAAGTACGAGGGACTTGAGCATGGCCTCCTACTGGATTGATACCTTGGTTCTCAAAAACTGAGGGAAATACTTACGCTACTTTGCTGCATCATCCCTTCCTCTTCGGGGAAATCCAACGCAAGCTCAAGAGGTAGCAAGAAGAATTTCTGGCGCCGTTGCCGGGGAGTCTACACAAAAAGTCAACATACCAAGTACCCATCACAATCCCTATCTCTCGCATTACATTATTTGCCATTTTCCTCTCGTTTTCCTCTCCCCCACTTCACCCTTGCCGTTTTATTTGCCCTTTCTCTCTCTATCCTCCTTCTCCGTTTGCCTTTCTCCGTCTTGCCCTTGTTTGCTCGTGTGCTAGTTTGTTTGCTTGTCGTCATGGCTAGTCCTCTTTC
Organism: Triticum dicoccoides; assembly: GCF_002162155.2. Taxonomy (NCBI): domain Eukaryota; kingdom Viridiplantae; phylum Streptophyta; class Magnoliopsida; order Poales; family Poaceae; genus Triticum; species Triticum dicoccoides. The sequence continues at coordinate 731,114 of NC_041386.1, read as the reverse complement.
TGCTCCTTTGTCCCCCCGAGTTTGAAGTCCTTCACTTCAAGCAAAAGCAAGGAGAAAACTTAAAGGATGCTTGGTTTAGAGTAATGGAATCTTTCGTAAATGCACCCTAGAAGTAAATTTCAGAATTTTGCTTCGCAAGTTTTATGTTGGGCTTAATATGTCTCATAGACAACTTTTGGATTGTGTTGCCAAAGGCAATTCTATTGAAATTGATCCCAGTATAGCGCATGAAATTATAGAAGGTATAGTAGGAACTTTACCTCAACAAAAGAGGCCCCATCATACCCAAGAGGAAACACAAGTTTTTGAGAAAATTTGCGAAGTAACTAAGATTTTACAAAAATCTCTTGAACCTCTTAAGAGCGTTAGCGGAAATCTTCACCACATGAATATGTTGATTACTCTTTGCAATAAGCGGTTGGATTCTTTAGATCTCAAGATCTCTAAATATGAAGGGAAACGTAAGGAACCTCCCGGATTCGAGCATAACATCACCAAAAGAATTAAGAATCAAGATGACAATACCTAGATCTATCTTCTCTTTTATGCCTAGCTAGGGGCGTTAAACGATAGCGCTTGTTGGGAGGCAACCCAATTTTATTTTTATTCCTTGCTTTTTGCTCATGTTTAGTAATAAATAAATTATTTAGCCTCTGTTTTGGTTGTGTTTTTTGTGTTTAATTAGTGTTTGTGTTAAGTAGAACCGCTGGGAAGACTTGGGGAAAATCTTGTTGAACTTAGTGTAAAAAACAGAAACTTTAGCGCTCACGAGAACTGCTGTAATTTTTATTTGGAGAGTGGTATTTAGTCAATTCTTTTTGAAGACGATTAATAGATAAATTCCTCACGTCCAGCAATTTATTTTAGAATTTTTGGGGTTCCAGATATTGCGCTAGCTACAGATTACTACAGACTGTTCTGTTTTGACAGATTCTGTTTTTCGTGTGTTGTTTGCTTATTTTGATGAATCTATGGTTAGTAAAATAGTTTATAATCCATAGAGAAGTTGGAATACAGTAGGTTTAACACCAATATAAATAAATAATGAGTTCATTACAGTACCTTGAAGTGGTTTTTTTGTTTTCTTTCGCTAACGGAGCTCACGAGTTTTCTACTTTAAGTTTTGTGTTGTGAAGTTTTCAAGATTTGGTTGAATTCTTGTGATGGATTATGGAACAAGGAGTGGCAAGAGCCTACGCTTGGGGATTCTCATGGCACCCCCAAGATAATCCAAGGACAACAAAAAGTCAAAGCTTGGGGATGCCCCGGAAGGCATCCCCTCTTTCGTCCACTTCCATCGGTAATTTACTTGGAGCTATATTTTTATTCACCAACATGATATGTGTTTTGCTTGGAGCGTCTTGTATTATTTGTGTATTTTGTTGTTAGTGTGCCACAATCATCCTTGCTGTACACACCTATTGAGAGAGCCATACATGAATTAGAATTTGATAGAATACTCTATGTGCTTCACTTATATCTTTTTGAGCTAAGTAGTTTTGCTCTATATGCTTCACTTATATCTTTTTGAGCTATAATTTTTGCTCTATGTGCTTCACTTAGATTTTTTAGAGAACGGTGGTGGATTTGTTTTAAAGAAACTATTGATCTCTCATGCTTCACTTAAATTATTTTGAGAGTCTTAATAGCATGGTAATTCGCTTAATAATAACATGCTTGGTATTCAAGATTTGTGAAACTTTCTTTTGAGTGTGTTGAATACTAAGAAAAGTTGGATGCTTGATAATTGTTTTGCGATGTGGAGGTAGTAATATCAAAGTCATGCTAGTAGAGTAATTGTGAATTTGAGAAGTGCTTGAGATAATGTTTGCAAGTCCCGTAGCATGCATGTATGGTAAACGTTATGCAACAAATTTGAAAAATGAAGTGTTATTTGATTGTCCTCCTTATGAGTGGCGGTCGGGGACGAGCGATGGTCTTTTCCTACCAATCTATCCCCCTAGGAGCATGCGCGTAATACTTTGGTTTTTGATGGCTTGTAGATTTTTGCAATAGGTATATGAGTTCTTTATGACTAATGTTGAGTCCATGGATTATAAGCACTCTCACCCTTCCATCATTGCTTGCCTCTACGGTACCGTGCATTGCCCTTTATCACATCGAGAGTTGGTGCAAACTTCACCGGTGCATCAACCCCACGATATGATACGCTCATTCACACATGAACCTCCTTATATCTTCCTCAAAACAGCCACCATACCTACCTATTATGGCATTTCCGTAGCCATTCCGAGATATATTGCCATGCAACTTTCCACCATCTAGTTTATCATGACACATTAATCATTGTCATATTGCTTAGCATGATCATGTAGTCGACATAGTATTTGTGGCAAAGCCACCGTTCATAATGTTTTCATACTTGTCACTCTTGATTCATTGCATATCCCGGTACACCGCCGGAGGCATCCATATAGATGTTGGGGAACGTAGCAGAAATTCAAAAAATTTCCTACGTAACACCAAGATCTATCTATGGAGAGACCAGCAACGAGTAGAAAGGGGAGTGCATCTACATACCCTTGTAGATCGCTAAGCGGAAGCGTTCAAGTGAACGGGGTTGATGGAGTCGTACTCGTCGTGATTCAAATCACCGATGACCAAGTGCCGAACGGACGGCACCTCCGCGTTCAACACACGTACAGCCCGGTGACGTCTCCCACGCCTTGATCCAGCAAGGAGAGAGGGAGAGGTTGAGGAAGACTCCATCCAACAGTAGCACAACGGCGTGGTGGTGGTGGAGGAGCGTGGCAATCCTGCAGGGCTTCGCCAAGCACCTACGGGAGAGGAGGAGGTGTCACGGGAGGGAGGGAGGCGCCAAGGGCTCTGGTATGGATGCCCTCCCACCCCTCCACTATATATAGGGGCAAGGGAGAGGGGGGAGGCGCAGCCTTGCCCCTTACTCCAAGAAAAGGGTGCGGCCAAGAGGGGGGGAAGGAGTCCATCCTCCCCAAGGCACCTCGGAGGTGCCTTCCCCCTTGAGGACTCTTCCCTCTAGGGTTCCCTAGGCGCATGGGCCTCTTGGGGCTGGTGCCCTTGGCCCATGTAGGCCAAGGCACACCCCCTACAGCCCATGTGGCCCCCCGGGGCAGGTGGCCCCACCCGGTGGGCCCCCGGGACCCTTCCGGTGGTCCCGGTACAATACCGATGACCCCGAAACTTGTCCCGATAGCCGAAACAGGACTTCCTATATATAAATCTTTACCTCCGGACCATTCCGGAACTCCTCGTGACATCCGGGATCTCATCCAGGACTCCAAACAACATTCGGTAACCACATACAAGCTTCCTTTATAACCCTAGCGTCATCGAACCTTAAGTGTGTAGACCCTACGGGTTCGGGAGACATGCAGACATGACCGAGACGTTCTCCGGTCAATAACCAACAGCGGGATCTGGATACCCATGTTGGATCCCACATGTTCCACGATGATCTCATCGGATGAACCACGATGTCAAGGACTCAATCGATCCCGTATTCAATTCCCTTTGTCTATCGGTATGTTAATTGCCCGAGATTCGATCGTCGGTATACCGATACCTTGTTCAATCTCGTTACCGGCAAGTCACTTTACTCGTTCCGTAACACATCATCCCGTGATCAACTCCTTGGTCACATTGCGCATATGATGATGTCCTACTGAGTGGGCCCAGAGATACCTCTCTGTTTACACGGAGTGACAAATCCCAGTCTCGATCCGCATAAAACAATAGATACTTTCGGAGATACCTGTAGTGTACCTTTATAGTCACCCAGTTACGATGTGACGTTTGATACACCCAAGGCACTCCTACGGTATCCAGGAGTTACACGATCTCATGGTCAAAGGAAGAGATACTTGACATTGGCAAAGCTCTAGCAAACGAACTACACGATCTTTGTGCTATGCTTAGGATTGGGTCTTGTCCATCACATCATTCTCCTAATGATGTGATCCCGTTATCAACGACATCCAATGTCCATAGCTAGGAAACCATGACTATCTGTTGATCACAATGAGCTAGTCAACTAGAGGCTCACTAGGGACATATTGTGGTCTATGTATTCACACGTGTATTACGATTTCCGGATAATACAGTTATAGCATGAATAAAAGACAATTATCATGAACAAGGAAATATAATAATAATACTTTTATTATTGCCTCTAGGGCATATTTCCAACAGTCTCCCACTTGCACTAGAGTCAATAATCTAGTTCACATCGCCATGTGATTAACACTCACAGGTCACATCGCCATGTGACTAATACCCAAGAGTTTACTAGAGTCAGTAGTCTAGTTCACATCACTATGTGATTAACACTCAATGAGTTTTATGATTGATCATGTTGCTTGTGAGAGAGGTTTTAGTCAACGGGTCTGAACCTTTCAGATCCGTGTGTTCTTTACAAATCTCTATGTCATCTCCTAGATGCAGCTACCACGCTCTATTTGGAGCTATTCCAAATAACTGTTCTACTTGGAGCTATTCTAAATTATTGCTCCATTATATGTATCCGGTCTCTCTACTCAGAGCTATCCGGATAGGTGTCAAGCTTGCATCGTCGTAACCTTTACGACGAACTCTTTTACCACCTCCATAATCGAGAAAATTCCTTAGTCCACCAGTTACTAAGGATAACTTTGACCGATGTCTGTGATCCATTCTTGGATCACTCTTGTACCCCTTGACTAACTCATGGCAAGGCACACTTCAGGTGCGGTACACAGCATAGCATACTGTAGAGCCTATGTTTTAAGCATAGGGGACGACCTTCGTCCTTTCTCTCTATTCTGCCGAGGTCGAGCTTTAAGTCTTAACTTCGTACCTTACAACTCAGGCAAGAACTCCTTCTTTGACTGGTCCATCTTGAACACCTTCAAGATCATGTCAAGGTATGTGCTCATTTGAAAGTACCATTAAGCGTTTTGATCTATCCTTATAGATCTTGATGCTCAATGCTCAAGCAGCTTAATCCAGGCTTTCCATTGAAAAACACTTTCAAAATAACCCTATATGCTTTCCAGAAATTCTACGTCATTTCTGATCAACAATATGTCAACAACATATACTCATCAGAAATTCTATAGTGCTCCCACTCACTTCTTTGGAAATACAAGTTTCTCATAAACTTTGTACAAACCCAAAATTTTTGATCATCATCAAAGTATACATTCCAACTCCGAGATGCTCACTCCAGTCCTTAGAAGGATTGCTGGAGCTTTGCATACTTATTAGCATCTTTCGGGATTGACAAAACCTTCCGGTTGTATCACATACAACCTTTCCTCATTAAAATCGTCGAGGAAACAATGTTTTGACATCCTATCTGCAAGATTTCATAAATAATGCAGTAATTGCTAATATAATTCCAACAGACTCTTAGCATCGCTACGAGTGAGAAAGTCTCATCGTAGTCAACTCCTTGAACTTGTCGAAAAACATCTTAACGACAAGTCGAGCTTTCTCAATGGTGACACTTACCATCATTGTCTGTCTTCCTTTCAAAATCCATCTGCACTCAACAGCCTTACGACCATCGAGTTGTTCTGCCAAAGTCTACACTTTGTTTTCATACATGGATCCTATCTCGGATTTTATGGCTTCTAACCATTTATCAGAATCCGGGCCCACCATCGCTTCTCCATAGCTCGTAGGTTCATTGTTGTCTAGCAACATGACTTCCAAGACAGGATCACCGTACCACTCCGAAGTAGTACGTGTCCTTGTCGTCCTACGAGGTTTGGTAGTGACTTGATCCGAAGTTTCATGATCAATATCATAAGCTTCCACTTCAATTGGTGTAGGTGCCACAGGAACAACTTCCTGTGCCCTGCCACACACTAGTTGAAGAGACGGTTCAATAACCTCATCAAGTCTCCACCATCCTCCCACTCAATTCTTTCGAGAGAAACTTTTCCTCGAGAAAGGACCCGATTCTAGAAACAATCCATATTGCTTTCGGATCTGAATTAGGAGGTATACCCAACTGTTTTGGGTGTCCTATGAAGATGTATTTTATCCGCTTTGGGTTCGAGCTTAATCCTGAAACTTTTTCACATAAGCGTCGCAGCCCCAAACTTTTAAGAAACGACAACTTAGGTTTCTCTAAACCATAATTCATACGGTGTCATCTCATCGGAATTACGTGGTGCCCTATTTAAAGTGAATGTGGTTGTCTCTAATGCCTAACCCATGAACGATAGTGGTAATTCGATAAGAGACATCATGGTACGCATCATATCCAATAGGGTACAACTATGATGTTCGGACACACCATCATACTACGGTGTTCCAGGCGGTATTAATTGTGAAACAATTTCCACAATGTCTTAATTGTGTGCCAAAACTCGTAACTCAGATATTCATCTCTATGATCATATCATAGACATTTTATCCTCTTGTCACAATGATCTTCTACTTCACTCTGAAATTACTTGAACCATTCAATAATTCAGACTTGTGTTTCATCAAGTAAATATAGTCAACATCTACTCGAATCATCTGTGAAGTAAGAACATAACGATATTCACTGCATGCCTCAGCACTCATTGGACTGCACACATCAAAATGTGTTACTTCCAACAAGTTGCTATCTTGTTCCATCTTACTGAAACGAGGCTTTCAGTCATCTTGCCCATGTGGTATGATTTGCATGTCTCAAGTGAATCAAAATTAAGTGAGTTCAAATGGTCCATTTGCATGGAGTTTCTTCATGCATATACACCAATAGACATGGTTCGCATGTCTCAAACTTTTCAAAAATGAGTGAGTCCAAAGATCCATCAACATGGAGCTTCTTCATGCGTTTTATACCATCATGACTTACATGGCTGTGCCACAAGTAAGTGGTACTATCATTACTATCTTATATCTTTTGGCATGAAAATGTGTATCACTATGATCGAGATTCAATAAACCATTCCTTTTTGGTGCAAGAGCACTTTATTCAGGTTTAATACTAATCTTGATGGTAGAGGGAGCGTGCGATGTTTGATCATATCAACATTGGAAACACTTCCAACACATATCGTCAGCTCACCTTTAGCTAGTCTCCGTTTTTATTCCGTAGCTTTTATTTCGAGTTACTAACACTTAGCAACCGAACCGGTATCTAATACCCTGGTGCTACTAGGAGTACTAGTAAAGTACACATTAACATAATGTATATCCAATATACTTCTATTGACCTTGCCAGCCTTCTCATCTACCAATTATCTAGGGTAATCTTGCTCCAGTGGTTGTTCCCCTTATTACAGAAGCACTTAGTCTCGGGTTTGGGTTCAACCTCGGGTTTCTTCATTGGTGCAGCAGCTGATTTGCCGTTTCATGAAGTATCCCTTCTTTCCCTTGCCCTTCTTGAAACTAGTGGTTTCATCAACCATCAACAATTGATGCTCCTTCTTGATTTCTACTTTCGCGATGTCAAACAACGCGAATACCTCAAGGATCATCATCTCTATCCTTGATATGTTATAGTTCATCACGAAGCTCTAGCTTGGTGGTAATGACTTCGGAGAAACTATCACTATTTCATCTGGAGGATCAACTCCCACTCGATTCAAGTGATTGTTGTGCTCAGACAATCTGAGCACAAGCTCAACGATTGAGCTTTTCTCCCTTAGTTTGCAGGCTAAGAAAATCGTCGGAGGTCTTATACCTCTTGACGTGGGCACGAGCCTGAAATCCCAATTTCAGCCCTCGAAACATCTCATATGTTCCGCGACGTTTCGAAAACGTCTTTGGTGCCTCTACTTAAACCATTTAACTGAACTATCACGTAGTTATCAAAACGTGTATGTTCGATGTTCGAAACATCCACAAACGACGTTTGGGGTTCAGCACACTAAGCAGTGCATTAAGGACATAAGCGTTCTAGTGTCCGCATAATCGCTACTGTCAACTTTCAACTATATTTCCTCTAGGAACATAACTAGAACAGTAGAACTATAGCGTGAACTACGACATAATTTGCAAAAAGGTCTTTTGACTATGTTCAGGATAATTAAGTTCATCTTATGAACTCCCACTCAGATAGACATCCCTCTGGTCATCTAAGTGATCACATGATCCGAGTCAACTAGGCCGTGTCCGATCATCACGTGAGACGGACTAGTCATCATCGGTGAACATCTTCATGTTGATCGTATCTACCATACGACTCATGCTCGACCTTTTGGTCTCCGTGTTCCGAGGCCATGTCTGCACATGCTAGGCTCGTCAAGTTAACCCTAAGTGTTTTCGCTGTGTAAAATTGTCTTACACCCGTTGTATGTGAACGTAAGAATCCATCACACCCGATCATCACGTGGTGCTTAGAAGCGACGAACTGTAGCAACGGTGCACAGTTAGGGGAGAACACTTCTTGAAATTTTGTAAGGGATCATCTTATTTACTACCGTCGTTCTAAGCAAACAAGATGCATAAACATGATAAACATCACATGCAATCAAATAGAGTAGTGACATGATATGGCCAATATCATATAGCTCCTTTGATCTTCATCTTCGGGGCTCCATGATCATCATCGTCACCGGCATGACACCATGATCTCCATCATCATGATCTCCATCATCGTGTCTTCATGAAGTTGTCACGCCAACGACTACTTCTACTTCTATGACTAACGTTTAGCAATAAAGTAAAGTAAGTTACATGGCGTTCTTTAATGACACGCAGGTCATACAAAAAATAAAGACAACTCCTATGGCTCCTGCCGGTTGTCATACTCATCGACATGCAAGTCGTGAATCCTATTACAAGAACATGATCAATCTCATACATCACATATATCATTCATCACATCCTTTTGGCCATATCACATCACATAGCATACCCTGCAAAAACAAGTTAGACGTCCTCTAATTGTTGTTTGCATGTTTTACGTGGCTGCTATGGGTTTCTAGCAAGAACGTTTCTTACCTACGCAAAAACCACAACGTGATATGCCAATTGCTATTTACCCTTCATAAGGACCCTTTTCATGGAATCCGTTCCGACTAAAGTGGGAGAGACTGGCACCCGCTAGCCACCTTATGCACCAAGTGCATGTCAATCGGTGGAACCTGTCTCACGTAAGAGTACGTGTAAGGTCGGTCCGGGCCGCTTCATCCCACAATACCGTCGAAACAAGATTGGACTAGTAACGGTAAGCATATTGAACAACATCAACGCACACAACTACTTTGTGTTCTACTCGTGCAAAGAATCTACGCAATAGACCTAGCTCATGATGCCACTGTTGGGGAACGTAGCAGAAATTCAAAAAATTTCCTACGTAACACCAAGATCTATCTATGGAGAGACCAGCAACGAGTAGAAAGGGGAGTGCATCTACATACCCTTGTAGATCGCTAAGCGGAAGCGTTCAAGTGAACGGGGTTGATGGAGTCGTACTCGTCGTGATTCAAATCACCGATGACCAAGTGCCGAACGGACGGCACCTCCGCGTTCAACACACGTACAGCCCGGTGACGTCTCCCACGCCTTGATCCAGCAAGGAGAGAGGGAGAGGTTGAGGAAGACTCCATCCAACAGCAGCACAACGGCGTGGTGGTGGTGGAGGAGCGTGGCAATCCTGCAGGGCTTCGCCAAGCACCTACGGGAGAGGAGGAGGTGTCACGGGAGGGAGGGAGGCGCCAAGGGCTCTGGTATGGATGCCCTCCCACCCGTCCACTATATATAGGGGCAAGGGAGAGGGGGGAGGCGCAGCCTTGCCCCTTACTCCAAGAAAAGGGTGCGGCCAAGAGGGGGGGAAGGAGTCCATCCTCCCCAAGGCACCTCGGAGGTGCCTTCCCCCTTGAGGACTCTTCCCTCTAGGGTTCCCTAGGCGCATGGGCCTCTTGGGGCTGGTGCCCTTGGCCCACGTAGGCCAAGGCACACCCCCTACAGCCCATGTGGCCCCCCGGGGCAGGTGGCCCCACCCGGTGGGCCCCCGGGACCCTTCCGGTGGTCCCGGTACAATACCGATGACCCCGAAACTTGTCCCGATAGCCGAAACAGGACTTCCTATATATAAATCTTTACCTCCGGACCATTCCGGAACTCCTCGTGACGTCCGGGATCTCATCTGGGACTCCAAACAACATTCGGTAACCACATACAAGCTTCCTTTATAACCCTAGCGTCATTGAACCTTAAGTGTGTAGACCCTACGGGTTCGGGAGACATGCAGACATGACCGAGACGTTCTCCGGTCAATAACCAATAGCGGGATCTGGATACCCATGTTGGCTCCCACATGTTCCACGATGATCTCATCGGATGAACCACGATGTCAAGGACTCAATCGATCCCGTATTCAATTCCCTTTGTCTATCGGTATGTTACTTGCCCGAGATTCGATCGTCGGTATACCGATACCTTGTTCAATCTCGTTACCGGCAAGTCACTTTACTCGTTCCGTAACACATCATCCCGTGATCAACTCCTTGGTCACATTGCGCATATGATGATGTCCTACCGAGTGGGCCCAGAGATACCTCTCCGTTTACACGGAGTGACAAATCCCAGTCTAGATCCGCATAAAACAATAGATACTTTCGGAGATACCTGTAGTGTACCTTTATAGTCACCCAGTTACGTTGTGACGTTTGATACACCCAAGGCACTCCTATGGTATCCAGGAGTTACACGATCTCATGGTCAAAGGAAGAGATACTTGACATTGGCAAAGCTCTAGCAAACGAACTACACGATCTTTGTGCTATGCTTAGGATTGGGTCTTGTCCATCACATCATTCTCCTAATGATGTGATCCCGTTATCAACGACATCCAATGTCCATTGCCAGGAAACCATGACTATCTGTTGATCACAACGAGCTAGTCAACTAGAGGCTCACTAGGGACATATTGTGGTCTATGTATTCACACGTGTATTATGATTTCCGGATAATACAGTTATAGCATGAATAAAAGACAATTATCATGAACAAGGAAATATAATAATAATACTTTTATTGTTGCCTCTAGGGCATATTTCCAACAATAGAGTCATACCTTGTTCTAGTATCGAGTTGTAATCATTGAGTTATAAATAAATAGAAGTATGATGATCATCATTCAATAGAGCATTGTCCCAAAAAACAGAAAGGCCCAAAAAAAGAAACTAAATAAAAAGGGGCAATGCTACTATTCCTTTTTTCCACACTTGTGCTTCAAAGTAGCACCATGTTCTTCATATAGAGAGTCTCTTGAGTTATCACTTTCATATACTAGTGGGAATTTTCATTATAGAACTTGGCTTGTATATTCCAACAATGGGCCTCCTCAAGTGCCCTAGGTCTTCGTGAGCAAGCAAGTTGGATGCACACCCACTTAGTTTCTTTTCTTGAGCTTTCATACATTTATAGCTCTAGTGCATCCGTTGCATGGCAATCCCTACTCCTTGCATTAACATCAATCGATGGGCATCTCCATAGCCCATTGATTAGCCTCGTTGATGTGAGACTTTATCCTTCTTTGTCTTCTCCACATAACCCCCATCATTATTCTATTCCACCTATAGTGCTATATCCATGGCTCACGCTCATGTATTGTGTGAAAGTTTATGAGTTTGAAATTATTAAGGTATGAAACAATCGCTTGGCTTGTCATCGGGGTTGTGCATGATGAGAGCATTCTTGTGTAATGAAAATGGAGCATGACTAAACTATATGATTTTGTAGGATGAACTTTCTTTGGCCATGTTACTTCAAGAAAACATAATTGCTTTGTTGGTTTGCTTGAAGTATTATTATTTTTATGTCAATATGAACTTTTGTCTTGAATCTTCCTAATCTGAATATTCATACCACAATTAAGAAGATTTACATTGAAATTATGCCAAGTAGCACTCCGCATCAAAAATTCTCTTTTTATCATTTACCTACTCGAGGACGAGCAGGAATTAAGCTTGGGGATGCGTGATACGTCTCCAATGTATCTATAATTTTTGATTGCTCCATGCTATATTATCTACTATTTTGGACTATATTGGGCTTTATTTTCCACTTTTATATTATTTTTGGGACTAACCTATTAACCGGAGGCCCAGCCCATAATTGTTGTTTTTTGCCTATTTCAGTGTTTCGAAGAAACGGAATATCAAACGGAGTCCAAACGGAATGAAACCTTCGGGAACGTGATTTTCTCACCGAACGTGATCCAGGAGACTTGGACCCTACGCCAAGGCATCAGAGAGGCGGTCACGAGGGTGGGGGTGCCCCCCCTAGGGCGTGCCCCCCCTGCCTCGTGGGCCCCTCGGAGCTCCACCGACGTACTTCTTCCTCCTATATATACCTACGTACCCCCAAATGATCAGAACAGGAGACAAAAACCTAATTCCACAGCCGCAACTTTCTGTATCCACGAGATCCCATCTTGGGGCCTATTCCAGAGCTCCGCCGGAGAGGGCCATTATCACAGAGGGCTTCTACATCATCATAGCCCCTCCGATGAAGTGTGAGTAGTTTACCTCAGACCTTCAGGTCCATAGTTAGTAGCTAGATGACTTCTTCTCTCTTTTTGGATCTCAATACAAAGTTCTCCCCCTCTGTCGTGGAGATCTATTCGATGTAATCTTCTTTTTGCGGTGTGCTTGTTGAGATCGATGAATTGTGGGTTTATGATCAAGTCTATCTATGAATAATATTTGAATCTTCTGTGAATTCTTTTATGTATTATTGGTTATCTTTGCAAGTCTCTTCGAATTATCCGTTTTGTTTGGCCAACTAGATTGGTAGTTCTTGCCATGGGAGAAGTGCTTAGCTTTTGGTTCGATCTTGCGGTGTCCTTTCCCAGTGACAGAAGGGGCAGCAAGGCACGTATTGTATCGTTGCCATCGAGGATAACAAGATGGGGTTTATTACATATTGCATGAATTTATCTCTCTACATCATGTCATCTTGCTTAAGGTGTTACTCTGTTTTTAATTTAATACTCTAGATGCATGCTGGATAGCGGTCGATGAGTGGAGTAATAGTAGTAGATGCAGAATCGTTTCGGTCTACTTGTCACGGACGTGATGCCTATATACATGATCATGCCTAGATATTCTCATAACTATGCTCAATTCTGTCAATTGCTCAACAGTAATTTGTTCACCCACCGTAGAATACTTATGCTCTTGAGAGAAGCCACTAGTGAAACCTATGGCCCCCGGGTCTATTCTCATCATATCAATCTCCATCACTTTAATCTTGCTTTGCTTTTTTACTTTGCCTTTTACTTTTCACTTTGCATCTTTATACCAAAAATACCAAAAATATTATATCTATGAGATCTCACTCTCGTAAGTGATCGTGAAGGGATTGACAACCCCTAATCATGTTGGTTGCGAGTAGCTATCATTTTGTGCATGTACGAGGGACTTGAGCGTGGCCTCCTACTGGATTGATACCTTGATTCTCAAAAATTGAAGGAAATACTTATGCTACTCTGCTGCATCATCCCTTCCTCTTCGGGGAAATCCAAGGCAAGCTAAAGAGGTAGCAGTGGGCCCTATGGTAATGTGCGCTGTTGAATGTGGACCGTTTGACTGGTCAATTGATCGTGTTATCAACAAATTACGGAGTTGTATGGTGAGCCAGTGACCGTATGATCACCCTAAAATGTATTCCTATTTTATTAACATAGTACAGACTCAAACTACCATTTCTTTCTTTCATATATGGGGTGACAGGTGGGCCCCACGGTTACGCGCCCCGATGGTGCAACACTAGTTGTGCCGCGTGGAACGTTTGACTGGTCAATTGATTGTGTCATCAAAAAAATACGGAGTTGTACGGGTGAGCCAGTGACCGTATAATCATGATATGTATTTGTTTAACACGGTACAAATGCAAGGGCTCATATATACGCGCAAGCACTCACTGCTATAAGCGCACACACGCGAACCCTATCCCTATGAGCACCTTCGAGAGAGTGGGCCAGCATATATGATCTTGAGATTTTACGAAGTCACCATAGGTGCCTCGTAGTCGAGTGGAACGTCTCCTCCCACTGAATGTACGTCGCCAGAAAATACTAAAATTAAGACAAGATAAATGCGAGCACCGGGACTTTAACCTTGGCGGGCTCGAGAAACCACTGTCCTCTAACCATCCAACCACATGTTGGTTAGCACGACAAAATGTATGTGGTGACCGTGATGAGCTTATTCTGAAGTCCAGTGACCATATTGTGCTTTCGCTTCAAATACAATGACCGTAAGTGTCGTCAAAAAAATACGGAGCACGCATCAAATGCAAAGTCCATTAGTGTCATCAACAAAATATGGAGACGTATCGTGAGCTAGATACCGTTGTACTATTGTATATGCTTATTTTCTTAGTGGCCGACTGCGTGTGTGGTGTGGTGGGCACATCATTTCTAGTTGTGGTGGGTCAACATGAAGACTCATGGGTCGGTTCCTTCCTGCGCCACATATAGGTTGGACCGAGACATGTTATACGAAGACCCATGTGGAGGACTCGGCATGCAACACGAAGCTACCAGAGTCGCGGAGGACTCTATCCCCACTGGTGATAAGCCGACTATATATGATTTGTAAGCCTAGGCCCTTAGTATGTTATACAAGCTTGGGGGCTAGTTCGTCGATAGTATACACACACACACAATGCCTGGTATTCACGTGTACTTTGTACACACCCCTATCACTAATATACAGTACCAGGAGTAGGCTCTTTCTTCAACTGCAATTGAATTCTAGCATGTGCATGTGTTTATTTCATATTATCGATCCATAGAGTGAGAGCGGTTTGAAATACAGGCAATGGATGCTTTTGCAATTCATATATAAACATTAATTAGTGCACTCCATGTTGTTAGTGTGAAGCACTTTATACATTTGTCACTTGCATGGATACATTCCAAATTGCTAGCTATGAAATAGAATACATGTCAAATTCAACATAAAGGGGGTTTCGAATATTCGAATTCATAGGAAGTGCATTCATCTATTTGAACCCAAGATAATGGCATTTGTAAATCAGATGTAAAAGGGGGCATCAATCTTTCTTGTGAGTTTGAACATGCTATATATATTCATACGCATATCTAACTTTTTTTGCATCCAAGGAGATTATATTTGGAACCATGCATGAACTGAGGTAAGTTGCATATTGTGACGCCCCCGATTCAATCGTACACTAATCATGCACGCAAATTTGTACGATCAAGATCAGGGACTCACGGGAAGATATCACAACACAACTCTAAAACATAAATAAGTCATACAAGCATCATAATACAAGCCAGGGGCCTCGAGGGCTAGAATACAAGTGCTCGATCATAGACAAGTCAGCGGAAGCAACAATATCTGAGTACAGACATAAGTTAAACAAGTTTGCCTTAAGAAGGCTAGCACAAACTGTGATACAGATCGAAAGAGGCGCAGGCCTCCTGCCTGGGATCCTCCTAACTACTCCTGGTCGTCGACAGCGGGCTGCACGTAGTAGTAGGCACCTCCGGGGTAGTAGTCGTCATCGACGGTGGCGTCTGGCTCCTGGGCTCCATCGTCTGGTCGCAGCAACCGGGAAGAAAGGAAAGGGGGAAAAAGGGGGCGAGACAACAACCATGAGTACTCATCCAAAGTACTCGCAAGCAAGGAACTACACTACATATGCATGGGTATATGTGTAAAGGGCCGTATCAGTGGACTGAACTGCAGAATGCCGGAATAAGAGGGGGATAGCTAGTCTTATCGAAGACTACACTTCTGGTCACCTCCGTCTTGCAACAGGTAGAAGAGGGTAGATTGAAGTCCTCCAAGTAACATCGCATAGCATAATCCTACCCGGCGATCCCCTCCTCGTAACCCTGAGAGAGAGCGACCACCGGTTGTATCTGGCACTTGGAAGGGTGTGTTTTATTAAGCATCCGGTTCTAGTTGTCATAAGGTCAAGGTACAACTCCAAGTCGTCCTGTTACCGAAGATCACGGCTATTCGAATAGATTAACTTCCCTGCAGGGGTGCACCAACTTACCCAACACGCTCGATCCCATTTGGCCGGACACACTTTCCTGGGTCATGCCCGGCCTCGGAAGATCAACACGTCGCAGCCCCACCTAGACACAACAGAGAGGTCAGCACGCCGGTCTAAACCTAAGCGCACAGGGGTCTGGGCCCATCGCCCTTAGCACACCTGCACGTTGCGTGGGCGGCCGGAAGCAGAACTAGCCCCCTTAATACAAGAGCAGGCTTATGTTCCAATCCGGCGCGCGCCGCTCCGTCGCTGACGTCTGAAGTGCTTCGGCTGATACCACGACGCCGGGATACCCATAACTACTCCCACGTAGATGGTTAGTGCATATAGGCTCGTAGCCAACTCACATCAAATACCAAGATCTCGTTAAGCGTGTTAAATATCCGCGAACGCCGAACAGGGCCAGGCCCACCTCTCTCCTAGGTGGTCTCAACATGCCCTGTCGCTCCGCCACAAAGTAACAGTCGGGGGCCGTCGGGAACCCAGGCCCACCTCTACCGGGATGGAGCCACCTGCCCCTTCAGCCCCCATCTCCGAACAGTACCACAGGTAATGTAATAGTGTAAAGTATATAGTATATACCCGTGATCACCTCCCGAAGTGATCACAACCCAGTAGTATAGCATGGCAGACGGACAAGAGTGTAGGGCCACTGATGGAACTCTAGCATCCTATACTAAGCAGTAGGATAGCAGGTAAAGTTAACAACAGTAGTAGCAAGGACAGGCTATGCAGCAGTATAGGATTAACTGAAAGCAGTAACATGCTACACTACTCTAATGCAAGCAGTATAGATAAAAAGAGTAGGCGATATCTGGTGATCAAAGGGGGGGGGCTTGCCTGGTTGCTCTGGCAAGGAGGGGTCATCTTTGATGTAGTCGTACTCGGTGGCATCAGCGCCGGTCTCGGGGTCTATCGGGGAAGAAGAGGGGGGAAGAAACAGTAAATACAGAGCCAACAAAGTATCACAAACAAAACGAGGCAATACGCGGTGCTAGGTGAGCCCGAACGCGGTAGTAGGTGATACCGACAAAGGGGGAAAGCATCCGGGAAAGTATTCCCGGTGTTTCGCGTTTTCGGGCAGAGGAGCCGGAGGGGGAAAGTTGCGAGTTCCATAGGTTAGGGGGGTGTGGTGGACGAACGGGCTGCGTATCCGGATTCGTCTCGTCGTTCTGAGCAACTTTCATGTTGAAAATATTTTAATCCGAGTTACGGATTAAAAGATATGATTTTCTAAAGATTTTATTAATTTCTGGAATTTAATTAATTATCTAATTAATTCAGAAAACAGATTAATGACATCAGCATGATGTCATGCTGACATCAGCAGTCAACAGAGTTGACTTGGTCAACCTGACATGTGGGTCCAGGGGGGACCCACCTGTCATCCTCTAATTAGGTTAATTAGGGTTTAGGTTAATCTAATTACAGTTTAATTAAACTAACTAGTTAATTAAATTAATTAAACCGGATTAATTAATTTAATTAATTCATTAGATAATTAATTAATTAATAATTAATTTTATTAAATCATTATTTATTTATTATTTTTATTTTTAATTCTTTTTTTATATAAAACGTTATGGGCAAGGGGCCCATCTGTCATAGGCCCCAGGGGCCTAACGGGTACTCGGGCGCTAATGGTTTCGGGCGCGGGGGCGCCCGATAGGGGCCAACCCGGGCGCTGGCCTCGGGTGAGACCAGCGGCGCGGCGGGGCCAGTCCGGTCGCCGGTGG
>NC_041386.1:696636-712725 GCF_002162155.2 Triticum dicoccoides | reverse complement strand
GCCCTCTGCCCCGATCCAGACGGGGAAGGGGAGAGAGGCGTGCGGGAGGGAGCGAGTGGGGGGAGGCGAGTGGGTGGCGGCTAGGGTTGGCCTGGGGGGAGTGGGGGGTTAAGCCGGCGGGGTGGACCGGCTGGGCCAGGTGGGCTGGCCGGTTGGGCCTTGGCTTGCTGGGCCGAAGCCCCGGGGGGGCATGGAGGTTTTCTCTTTCTTCTATTTTTTTATGTTTGTTTTACCCCTTTGCATTTTCTTTCTTTTACTTACTTTCTTTTCTGTTTTAATTCATTTAAAAGTATTTGGGCATTTCATGAAAAATGTGTTTATTTCACGATAATTATCTATGCAATATTTGACAAGGTCCGAACATTTTTGTTTTGAAGTTTGAAAACTTTGTTTGTTTGCCAAAAATCCAAATTTGAATTCGAATCGTTTTGAACTAACGCGAGATTAGCGACAGTAACGGAGGTGACATGGCGTCATAAGTAGAGATTACTGTAGCTTGATTATCTGGGTGTCACAATTCTCCTCCACTACAAGAAATCTCGTCCCGAGATTTAAGAGGGGAGTAAGGGGGGGGGGGAGTTCTGGTTATTCTAATGGATCTTCTTGAAGAAGTTAATCCCTTTCATTGATGCCTTCAATTCTTTATTCCAAAGCATCATGATGAAGTTGTCGTCCTTTCTTCGGGGAGCTCCATCGTACTTACGAATAGGTAAGGGGCAGCTCTACAATGATAGGATGTTATAAGGGAAATTCATCTGGGGGTATCCCAGGAATAAACATATGAGTATCTCTCGAGTTGAACAAATGACACACATCGAGAGCAAAGTAAGACGGCATAATAAGAAGTTTCAAGCGGATAGGCAATCGTTCATTGCCTGAAGCAGAGTGCGAAAGGGGTTCAGAGCAACGGGAATAAGTATTGTGTCCGATACCAGAATAGATCAACAGGCAAGTGGCCCGTGAATTACATACAAAGTCAAGCACGAGGAATAACTCTGACAACAGGGTGTACAGGAGAGTCAGGTTTCGATCCTGTGGAACTGTGGGTTAAAAGTAGGAAAGGCAGTGATGTCTTGCACAATCATGTAAGCAAGGAATGTCAGAGGAGAGTCTGTGGGTCATGTCGGCAACAACATAGGTACCAAGGGCGAGGGACGAAGAGAACCATTTTCTGCTCGTTGAAATGAGGTGGACCAATAGGCAAGGTTCCCGTCCATCGGTGGTTACCGGAATGTCATCAACAATAGTAACAAGGTCTTACCGACAGAGTTGTACATCGAGGTGTTTGCACAAGCAGTGGATTATTACTGCTTATATCATATAGATCATAGAAAAGGTTTAAACAAACTAATGGAAAAACAGAACAATGGAAAGGAAAATATGTTTAAACACATTTTTCAAGGGTATATCCTTCCCAAGGACAAGCAGAGCAAGATATCCATGACAGGATATAAAGTAGAAAACCATTTAGGTAAGGGGGAAGGAATCTCATGATATTACCCATACAACGGTGTTAGGATAAGTGATAAATAAAATTTAGCATCGTGCTTCAAATGTTCCTGTTGAAAATTGGAGTACCATTGACATGCTTCGAGATAGCATTGACATGGTCTTCAGGTGAAGATCAGACTTTGGAAACACGAAGGATCCATCAGGAATAACTTGTAGAATAAGTCTTACAATTTCCTCATGGATGAATGGATAACCTTGCTGAAAAGGAATCTATAATGATAGGTCCTCCAGCCGGGGGGGGGGGTGCTAGGCATGACATCATGTTACCGGGTCATCAAAGGATCATCATCATAACTCTTGGAAAGTTGTCCCAACCATCATATCTGACCGAGATTCAGATCCGATTGGTGTCAGGACACCTCAGACTTAGGATACCTGAGAAGAAAAGGTGCAACGCAAATTGACGAGATGACATTGTAAGATTCTCGGGGAAATGAACTATGAAGTGATTTCCGTCAACAAGAGTCCATCATTAACCCAAGGAGAGGACATGGAGGTGTCTGGTGAACTCAACGGCAATTCACCGAGATTCCCAAAAGATGGATTTCCACCATTAAGTGAACAAGGAGATAACATTTGTCAGATCAAATGATATAAGGAAGTATGCTTGAGGAAAACATACACAATTAAACATTGGTTGAAAGGTGCACCCGAAATATGGGTTGGGTTGCACGACCAATGTCAGAATGGTGATTCAATTAGCGAAGGACTTAGAATGAACTATCGCCCATTCACTTCAAAGCAATAGGGTTGTTAGAAGTTTTGAATTCACACGTCATAGCTCCATTGTCGGTATTCCGGTTGAAAACAATACGGGGACCAAGGAATGAACGAAGATGGCAAGAAGTGTTATGATATCAAGAATTATTAAGAGGTGGTGAAATTCTCACCACATTCTTGACAAAAAGAGATGGTAATACTTCCGAGGTAAGGAAGATCAACTGCTGGGTAGCAGTGATCTCAAGGTTTACACAAAACACGAACAAGTTGTGTTGAACGGAAGGCAATAAAGTGGTCGATGAGAACAGGAATCATCGAGGGGCAAGGATGGTATTACCCATCATGAATTCAATTGAATTCCTGGAAGAGCTCATAAGGTTGATGATGATCACGACACAATTGTCGAGAGATTTCATGCAGATGTAGTCAATCAGCGATGACATCAAGTCAAAGGAATGATGAAGCAAGAGGTTATTGGAACCACAGTTACGACACAAACTCGAACTCAAGCTTGTTGTTTAAGGTGAAAGGGTATGACAAGGAAAATCGACGTAAGGTTAGTTCATCGTCGAAAATTGGTGCTCCGAGAATAAGGACCAGGTAGCACCGTTAGAATCGTCACGACAATGATATAGCCAAACAGGCTAGGAATGGCGTGATCGAGTAACAAACTCGTACTTATAGAAGCTTACTGAAGAGTTGTTGAACCGTAGAGCGGACTCGGTTCAGTTATCGGTGTCTTTGAGTGTTCAATAACTCAGAGCCAGCGAAAAATTGGAATCAGTGGGAAGGTAGCACTTGATGAAGAACTCATAAAAAGTTATGCAGTTCCATGATAATCTCGAGATACCAGGGGGGTAATACTCGACACAAGATCAAAGTAAAGGTTGGACTGGTGTATTGATCCATAGAAGACAAGTGATTAAACTTGCCTGAGAAATGGGATCAAAGAGAAAATATGGTCGGAACCACGATTGCATAGGATAAATTCACAGATACTAGATGATATTGTATTAACGAAATAGTTATTATCGCAAGAAGCTTCTATGGTAGGATCTACATCGTGTCCATGGGCATGAACACAAAGTTCAAGGTCGACTCCCAGTTCTTCAATGTATAACCTTCCATTCACCTCTCACTTTTGAAGAAGTCGTAGTGTTGAAATTTTATCTAGCAAAATACCAGAAGAGTATGACTCATGAAAACTTTCGAGTTCAAACATATTAAGGAAGGCATAGGTTCAACCCATAGGGGCTTCTTAGAACATATACCATGAACTTCAGGAGTAAATAACACAAGATCGATAGTAGAGCATGCTTGAGCAAGTAGAGGATACAATTTACCAAAGGCATTATGTTTCCAAGGAAAGGCTCACAAGATTATTGAATATGAAGGACGTTGTTGGATAAAACACGACAAGGGTCTGGTGGTCCACAAGGGATCTGATGTGAGCATTAGTACTCTATCAAAGGAAGAGGAATGCAAGGAGATCTGATTATAGAAACAACCGACTAATTCAAGGCTCAAAGGCAAATGAATTAAGATTGCCAAATCAAGGGAACATGAGCAAGGGCTCTGATTAAGCATGGATAAGTCGAGTAGGCTTAGGGAAATAATCGATGGCAATTTGATTGGTCGAGATCCAGCTCATGTTCAAAATGACGTTTGAGCCGGAAGGATAATTTTTCAGGGAATAACTGATGATTGTGTGCACTCACACACATGTTGAATCAACAAGATCAGAATGTCGATCACAAAGCATTATAATGAATATTGCTAGACATATGGAAGTAACCATTATATAAGCAGGTAAAGAAGATCAAGAGCAATAGGCTACTGAGGATTTTGGAAGAGCCAATGGCATTTCGAATAATTTTGCGAAACACCTGAACAACTGGGGATGAGCGGATAACCGGTAAGTGCAAGGAATTATCCGTAGGGGTATTTATTGAAGGAAATATGCCCTAGAGGCAATAATAAAGTTATTATTTATTTCCTCATATCATGATAAATGTTTATTATTCATGCTAGAATTGTATTAACCGGAAACATGATACATGTGTGAATACATAGACAAACATATAGTCACTAGTATGCCTCTACTTGACTAGCTCATTAATCAAAGATGGTTATGTTTCCTAACCATTGACATGTGTTGTCATTTGATTAATGGGATCACATCATTAGGAGAATGAGGTGATTGACATGACCCATCCCGTTAGCTTAGCACTTGATCGTTTAGTATTCTGCTATTGCTTCCTTCATGACTTATACATGTTCCTGTAACTATGAGAATTGTGTAACTCCCGTTTACCGAAGGAACACTTTGGGTACTACCAAACGTCACAACGTAACTGGGTGATTATAAAGGAGTACTACAGGTGTCTCCGAAGGTACATGTTGAGTTAGCATAATTCGAGATTAGGTTTTGTCACTCCGATTGTCGGAGAGGTATCTCTGGGCCCTCTCGGCAATGCTCATCACCTAAGCCTTGCAAGCATGTAACTAATGAGTTAGTTATAAGATGAAGTATTACAGAACGAGTAAAGAGACTTGTCGATAACGAGATTGAACTAGGTATTGGATACCGACGATCGAATCTCGGACAAGTAACATACCGATGACAAAGCGAACAACGTATGTTGTTATGCGGTTTGACCGATAAAGATCTTCGTAGAATATGTAGGAACCAATATGGGCATCCAGGTCCCGCTATTGGTTATTGACCAGAGATGTGTCTCAGTCATGTCTACATCGTTCTCGAACCGTAGGGTCCGCACGCTTAAGGTTTCGATGACAGATATATTATGAGTTTATGTATTTTGATGTACCGAAGGTTGTTCAGAGTCCCGGATATGATTACGGACATGACGAGGAGTCTCGAAATGGTCGAGACATAAAGATTGATATATTGGACGGATATATTTGGACACCGGAAAGGTTCCGGAGAAGTTTGGAGCCCCGGGAGGTTACCGGAACCCCCCGGGAGGTATATGGGCCTTATTGGGCCCATGTAGGAGGAAGAGAGAAGGAGCAAGGGAAGGGGGCGCGCCCCCCAAGCCCAATCCGAATTGGGGAGGGGGGCCGGCCCCCCTTTCCTTTCTCCTTCCCCCTCTTCCTATTACTACTACTAGTACTACTTCCTAATACTAGTACTCTTTCCTTCCCCCTCCAAATAAGATAAGGAAAAGAGAGGGAAACCTACTTGGAGTAGGTTTCCCCCTCCTCATGGCGCGCCCCCCTAGGGCTGGCCACCTCCTCCCTCCCTCCTTTATATACGGGGGTAAGGGGGCACCCTAGAACACAGAAGTTGATCATTGATCGTTCCTTAGCCGTGTGCGGTGCCCCCCTCCACGATATTACACCTCGGTCATATTGTAGCGGTGCTTAGGCGAAGCCCTGCAACAGGAGAACATCAAGATCGTCACCACGCCGTCGTGCTGACGGAACTCCCCCTCGGCGCCTCTGCTGGATCGGAGATCGAGGGTGCGTCATCGAGCTGTACGCGTGTCAAGAACTCGGAGGTGCCGGAGTAACGGTACTTGGATCGGTTGAACCGGAGGACGTACGACTACTTCCTCTACGTTGCGTCAACGCTTCCGCTTCGGTCTACGAGGGTATGTAGACAACACTCTCCCCTCGTTGCTATATCATCACCATGATCTTGCGTGTGCGTAGGAAATTTTTTGAAATTACTACGTTCCCCTACAGTGGCATCCGAGCCTAGGTTTTATGCGTTGATGTTATATGCACGAGTAGAACACAAGTGAGTTGTGGACGATATAAGTCATACTGCCTACCAGCATGTCATACTTTGGTTCAGCGTTATTGTGAGATGAAGCGGCCCGGACCGACATTACGCGTACGCTTACGCGAGACTGGTTCCACCGTTACGAGCACTCGTGCTTAAAGGTGGCTGGCGGGTGTCTGTCTCTCTCACTTTAGTTGAACCGAGTGTGGCTACGCCCGGTCCTTGTGAAGGTTAAAACGGAGTCTATTTGACAAACTATCGTTGTGGTTTTGATGCGTAGGTGAGATTGGTTCTTGCTTAAGCCCGTAGCAGCCACGTAAAATTTGCAACAACAAAGTAGAGGACGTCTAACTTGTTTTTGCAGGGCATGTTGTGATGTGATATGGCCAAGACATGATGCTATATTTTATTGTATGAGATGATCATGTTTTGTAACCGAAGTTATCGGCAACTGGCAGGAGCCATATGGTTGTCGCTTTATTGTATGAAATGCAAACACCCTGTAATTGCTTTACTTTATCACTAAGCGGTAGCGATAGTCGTAGAAGCAATAGATGGCGTAACGACAACGATGCTACGATGGAGATCAAGGTGTCACGCCGGTGACGATGGTGATCACGACGGTGCTTCAAAGATGGAGATCACAAGCACAAGATGATGATGGCCATATCATATCACTTATATTGATTGCATGTGATGTTTATCCTTTATGCATCTTATCTTGCTTTGATTGACGGTAGCATTTTAAGATGATCTCTCACTAATTATCAAGAAGTGTTCTCCCTGAGTATGCACCGTTGCGAAAGTTCTTCGTGCTGAGACACCACGTGATGATCGGGTGTGATAGGCTCTACGTTCAAATACAACGGGTGCAAAACAGTTGCACACGCGGAATACTCAGGTTATACTTGACGAGCCTAGCATATACAGATATGGCCTCGGAACACGGGGACCGAAAGGTCGAGCGTGAATCATATAGTAGATATGATCAACATAGAGATGTTCACCATTGAAACTACTCCATCTCACGTGATGATCGGACATGGTTTAGTTGATTTGGATCACGTAATCACTTAGATGACTAGAGAGATGTCTGTCTAAGTGGGAGTTCTTTAGTAATATGATTAAGAACTTAAATTTATCATGAACTTAGTACCTGATAGTATTTTGCTTGTCTATGTTCGTTTGTAGATAGATGGCTCGTGCTGTTGTTCCGTTGAATTTTAATGCGTTCCTTGAGAAAGCAAAGTTGAAAGATGATGGTAGCAATTACACGGACTGGGTCCGTAACCTGAGGATTATCCTCATTGCTGCACAGAAGAGTTACGTCCTGGAAGCACCGCTGGGTGCCAGGCCTGCTGCTGATGCAACTGACGACGTTAAGAACGTCTGGCAGAGCAAAGCTGATGACTACTCTATAGTTCAGTGTGCCATGCTTTACGGCTTAGAACCGGGTCTTCAACGACGTTTTGAACGTCATGGGGCATATGAGATGTTCCAGGAGTTGAAGTTAATATTTCAAGCAAATGCCCGGATTGAGAGATATGAAGTCTCCAATAAGTTCTACAGCTGCAAGATGGAGGAGAATAGTTCTGTCAGTGAGCATATACTCAAAATGTCTAGGTATAATAATCACTTGATTCAACTGGGAGTTAATCTTCCGGATGATAGCGTCATTGACAGAATTCTCCAATCACCGCCACCAAGCTACAAGAGCTTTGTGATGAACTATAATATGCAAGGGATGAACAAGACTATTCCCGAGCTCTTCGCGATGCTGAAAGCCGCGGAGGTAGAAATCAAAAAGGAGCATCAAGTGTTGATGGTCAACAAGACCACTGGTTTCAAGAAAAGGGGCAAAGGGAAGAAGAAGGGGAACTTCAAAAGGAACGGCAAACAAGTTGCTGCTCAAGTGAAGAAACCCAAGTCTGGACCTAAGCCTGAAACTGAGTGCTTCTACTGCAAGCAGACTGGACACTGGAAGCGGAACTGCCCCAAGTATTTGGCGGATAAGAAGGATGGCAAAGTGAACAAAGGTATATGTGATATACATGTTATTGATGTGTACCTTACTAATGCTCGCAGTAGCACCTGGGTATTTGATACTGGTTCTGTTGCTAACATTTGCAACTCGAAACAGGGACTACGGATTAAGAGAAGATTAGCTAAGGACGAGGTGACGATGCGCGTTGGAAATGGTTCCAAAGTCGATGTGATCGCGGTCGGCACGCTACCTCTACATCTACCATCGGGATTAGTTTTAGACCTGAATAATTGTTATTTGGTGCCTGCTATGAGCATGAACATTATATCTGGATCTTGTTTGATGCGAGACGGTTATTCATTTAAATCAGAGAATAATGGTTGTTCTATTTATATGAGTAATATCTTTTATGGTCATGCACCCTTGAAGAGTGGTCTATTTTTATTAAATCTCGATAGTAGTGATACACATATTCATAATGTTGAAGCCAAAAGATGCAGAGTTGATAATGATAGTGCAACATATTTGTGGCACTGCCGTTTAGGTCATATCGGTGTAAAACGCATGAAGAAACTCCATACTGATGGACTTCTGGAATCACTTGATTATGAATCACTTGGTACTTGTGAACCGTGCCTCATGGGCAAGATGACCAAAACACCGTTCTCCGGATCTATGGAGAGAGCAATAGATTTATTGGAAATCATACATACAGATGTATGTGGTCCGATGAATGTTGAGGCTCGTGGCGGATATCGTTATTTCCTCACCTTCACAGATGATTTGAGCAGATATGGGTATATCTACTTGATAAAGCACAAGTCTGAAACATTTGAAAAGTTCAAAGAATTTCAGAGTGAAGTAGAAAATCATCGTAACAAGAAAATAAAGTTTCTACGATCTGATCGTGGAGGAGAATATTTGAGTTACGAGTTTGGTTTACATTTGAAACAATGTGGAATAGTTTCGCAACTCACGCCACCTGGAACACCACAGCGAAATGGTGTGTCCGAACGTCGTAATCGTACTTTACTTGATATGGTGCGATCTATGATGTCTCTTACCGATTTACCGCTATCGTTTTGGGGTTATGCTTTAGAGACGGCCGCATTCACGTTAAATAGGGCACCATCAAAATCCGTTGAGACGACGCCTTATGAGCTGTGGTTTGGCAAGAAACCAAAGTTGTCGTTTCTCAAAGTTTGGGGCTGCGATGCTTATGTGAAGAAACTTCAACCAGATAAGCTCGAACCCAAATCGGAGAAATGTGTCTTCATAGGATACCCAAAGGAGACAATTGGGTACACCTTCTATCACAGATCTGAAGGCAAGATTTTCGTTGCTAAATTCGGATCCTTTCTAGAGAAGGAGTTTCTCTCGAAAGAAGTGAGTGGGAGGAAAATAGAACTTGATGAGATAATTGTATCTACTCCCTTATTGGAAAGTAGTTCATCACAAGAACCGGTTCCTGTGACAACTACACCAATTAGTGAGGAAGCTAATGATATTGATCATGAAACTTCAGATCAAGTTTCTACTGAACCTCGTAGGTCTACCAGAGTAAGATCCGCACCAGAGTGGTACGGAAATCCTATTCTGGAAGTCATGTTACTTGACCATGATGAACCTACGAACTATGAGGAAGCGATGATGAGCCCAGATTCCGCAAAATGGCTAGAGGCCATGAAATCTGAGATAGGATCCATGTGTGAAAACAAAGTATGGACTTTGGTTGACTTGCCCGATGATCGGCAAGCCATTGAGAATAAATGGATCTTTAAGAAGAAGACTGACGCTGATGGTAATGTTACTGTCTACAAAGCTCGACTTGTTGCAAAAGGTTTTCAACAAGTTCAAGGGGTTGACTACGATGAGACTTTCTCACCCGTAGCGATGCTTAAGTCTGTCCGAATCATGTTGGCTATTGCTGCATTTCATGATTATGAAATTTGGCAAATGGATGTCAAGACTGCATTCTTGAATGGATTTCTAGAAGAAGAGTTGTATATGATGCAACGTGAAGGTTTTGTTGATCCAAAAGGTGCTGACAAAGTGTGCAAGCTCCAACGTTCCATTTATGGACTGGTGCAAGCATCTCGGAGTTGGAATAAACGTTTTGATAGTGTGATCAAAGCATATGGTTTTATACAGACTTTTGGAGAAGCCTATATTTACAAGAAAGTGAGTGGGAGCTCTGTAGCATTTCTAGTTTTATATGTTGATGACATATTATTAATTGGAAATGATATAGAATTTCTGGATAGCATAAAGGGATACTTGAATAAAAGTTTTTCTATGAAAGACCTAGGTGAAGATGCTTACATATTGGGCATCAAGATCTATAGAGATAGATCAAGACGCTTAATAGGACTTTCACAAAGTACATACCTTGACAAAATTTTGAAAAAGTTCAAAATGGATCAGGCAAAGAAAGGATTCTTGCCTGTGCTACAAGGTGTGAAGTTGAGTCAAACTCAATGCCCGACCACAGCAGAAGATAGAGAGAAAATGAAAGATGTTCCCTATGCTTCAGCCATAGGCTCGATCATGTATGCAATGCTGAGTACCAGACCTGACGTATGCTTAGCAATAAGCTTGGAAGGTAGGTACCAAAGTAATCCAGGAGTGGATCACTGGACAGCGGTCAAGAACATCCTGAAATACCTGAAAAGGACTAAGGATATGTTTCTCGTATATGGAGGTGACAAAGAGCTAGTCGTAAATGGTTACGTCGATGCAAGCTTTGACACTGATCCGGACGATTCTAAATCGCAGACCGGATACGTGTTTTTATTAAACGGTGGAGCTGTAAGTTGGTGCAGTTCTAAACAAAGCGTCGTGGCAGGATCTACATGTGAAGCGGAGTACATAGCTGCTTCTGAAGCAGCAAATGAAGGAGTCTGGATGAAGGAGTTCATTTCCGATCTAGGTGTCATACCTAGTGCATCGGGACCAATGAAGATCTTCTGTGAAAATACTGGTGCAATTGCCTTGGCAAAGGAATCCAGATTTCACAAGAGGACCAAGAACATCAAGAGACGCTTCAATTCCATTCGGGACCAAGTCCAAGTGGGAGACATAGAGATTTGCAAGATACATACGGATCTGAATGTTGCAGACCCGTTGACTAAGCCTCTCTCACGAGCAAAACATGATCAGCACCAAGACTCCATGGGTGTTAGAATCATTACTATGTAATCTAGATTATTGACTCTAGGGCAAGTGGGAGACTGAAGGAAATATGCCCTAGAGGCAATAATAAAGTTATTATTTATTTCCTCATATCATGATAAATGTTTATTATTCATGCTAGAATTGTATTAACCGGAAACATGATACATGTGTGAATACATAGACAAACATATAGTCACTAGTATGCCTCTACTTGACTAGCTCATTAATCAAAGATGGTTATGTTTTCTAACCATTGACATGTGTTGTCATTTGATTAATGGGATCACATCATTAGGAGAATGAGGTGATTGACATGACCCATCCCGTTAGCTTAGCACTTGATCGTTTAGTATTCTGCTATTGCTTCCTTCATGACTTATACATGTTCCTGTAACTATGAGAATTGTGTAACTCCCGTTTACCGGAGGAACACTTTGGGTACTACCAAACGTCACAACATAACTGGGTGATTATAAAGGAGTACTACAGGTGTCTCCGAAGGTACATGTTGAGTTAGCATAATTCGAGATTAGGTTTTGTCACTCCGATTGTCGGAGAGGTATCTCTGGGCCCTCTCGGCAATGCTCATCACCTAAGCCTTGCAAGCATGTAACTAATGAGTTAGTTATAAGATGAAGTATTACAGAACGAGTAAAGAGACTTGTCGATAACGAGATTGAACTAGGTATTGGATACCGACGATTGAATCTCGGACAAGTAACATACCGATGACAAAGGGAACAACGTATGTTGTTATGCGGTTTGACCGATAAAGATCTTCGTAGAATATGTAGGAACCAATATGGGCATCCAGGTCCCGCTATTGGTTATTGACCAGAGATGTGTCTCAGTCATGTCTACATCATTCTCGAACCGTAGGGACCGCACGCTTAAGGTTTCGATGACAGATATATTATGAGTTTATGTATTTTGATGTACCGAAGGTTGTTCGGAGTCCCGGATATGATTACGGACATGACGAGGAGTCTCGAAATGGTCGAGACATAAAGATTGATATATTGGACGGATATATTTGGACACCGGAAAGGTTCCAGAGAAGTTTGGAGCCCCGGGAGGTTACCGGAACCCCCCGGGAGGTATATGGGCCTTATTGGGCCCATGTAGGAGGAAGAGAGAAGGAGCAAGGGAAGGGGGCGCGCCCCCCCAAGCCCAATCCGAATTGGGGAGGGGGGCTGGCCCCCCCTTTCCTTTCTCCTTCCCCCTCTTCCTATTACTACTACTAGTACTACTTCCTAATACTAGTACTCTTTCCTTCCCCCTCCAAATAAGATAAGGAAAAGAGAGGGAAACCTACTTGGAGTAGGTTTCCCCGTCCTCATGGCGCGCCCCCCTAGGGCCAGCCACCTCCTCCCTCCCTCCTTTATATACGGGGGTAGGGGGGCACCCTAGAACACAGAAGTAGATCATTGATCGTTCCTTAGCCGTGTGCGGTGCCCCCCTCCACGATATTACACCTCGGTCATATTGTAGCGGTGCTTAGGCGAAGCCCTGCAACAGGAGAACATCAAGATCGTCACCACGCCGTCATGCTGACGGAACTCCCCCTCGGCGCCTCTGCTGGATCGGAGATCGAGGGTGCGTCATCGAGCTGTACGTGTGTCAAGAACTCGGAGGTGCCGGAGTAACGGTACTTGGATCGGTTGGACCGGAGGACGTACGACTACTTCCTCTACGTTGCGTCAACGCTTCCGCTTCGGTCTACGAGGGTACGTAGACAACACTCTCCCCTCGTTGCTATATCATCACCATGATCTTGCGTGTGCGTAGGAAATTTTTTGAAATTACTACGTTCCCCTACATTTATGAGGAAAAGGAGCTGCAAGGCAGCAGACACAAACGATTCTCGGAATATCCGAAGTATTTCAGGGTATCTTGTAATAACAAGAAAAAATTGAAAATGAAGTTATGGACGACAAGTGTATGTAGCTTTCCATAGGGATTTATCAGTGGTATGGAATTGCAACGGCGAAGGGCACAAGGGTCTCGGGGAAACATCGGAGAGTATCTCCAAAACTTTCTGGTGCGGCAAGCGATCATCTAGACTGAAAGGGCTCTCCGGGAGAAGTAGTTACGAGAACCTAGAGTCAGATTTTAGAAAATCATTTAATCTCGAATAGAAGAGAGATCAAAACCCAGAGTATAGACGAGGAATAAAAGATCCTAATACCACCCAATGGCGACGTGGGCCCATTGGCCACACATCCAAGTTAGTAAAAGTTTTGTAAAGTCTAGACTCAACTTTGGCCAAGGAGTGTGGAAGGGGGATTCCTACAAGCAGTCGGCTCTGATACCAACTTGTGACGCCCCCGATTCAATCATACACTAATCATGCACGCAAATGTGTACGATCAAGATCAGGGACTCATGGGAAGATATCACAACACAACTCTAAAACATAAATAAGTCATACAAGCATCATAATACAAGCCAGGGGCCTCGAGGGCTCGAATACAAGTGCTCGATCATAGACGAGTCAGCGGAAGCAACAATATCTGAGTACAGACATAAGTTAAACAAGTTTGCCTTAAGAAGGCTAGCACAAACTGTGATACAGATCGAAAGAGGCGCAGGCCTCCTACCTGGGATCCTCCTAACTACTCCTGGTCGTCGACAGCGGGCTGCACGTAGTAGTAGGCACCTCCGGGGTAGTAGTCGTCATCGACGGTAGCGTCTGGCTCCTGGGCTCCATCGTCTGGTCGCAGCAACCGGGAAGAAAGGAAAGGGGGAAAAAGGGGGGGAGACAGCAACCGTGAGTACTCATCCAAAGTACTCGCAAGCAAGGAACTACACTACATATGCATGGGTATATGTGTAAAGGGCCATATCAGTGGACTGAACTGCAGAATGCCGGAATAAGAGGGGGATAGCTAGTCTTATCGAAGACTACGCTTCTGGTCACCTCCGTCTTGCAACAGGTAGAAGAGGGTAGATTGAAGTCCTCCAAGTAACATCGCATAGCATAATCCTACCCGGCGATCCCCTCCTCGTAACCCTGAGAGAGAGCGACCACCAGTTGTATCTGGCACTTGGAAGGGTGTGTTTTATTAAGCATCCGGTTCTAGTTGTCATAAGGTCAAGGTACAACTCCAAGTCGTCCTGTTACCGAAGATCACGGCTATTCGAATAGATTAACTTCCCTGCAGGGGTGCACCAACTTACCCAACACGCTCGATCCCATTTGGCCGGACACACTTTCCTGGGTCATGCCCGGCCTCGGAAGATCAACACGTCGCAGCCCCACCTAGACACAACAGAGAGGTCAGCACGCCGGTCTAAACCTAAGCGCACAGGGGTCTGGGCCCATCGCCCTTAGCACACCTGCTCGTTGCGTGGGCGGCCGGAAGCAGAACTAGCCCCCTTAATACAAGAGCAGGCTTATGTTCCAGTCCGGCGCGCGCCGCTCCACCGCTGACGTCTGAAGTGCTTCGGCTGATACCACGACGCCGGGATACCCATAACTACTCCCACGTAGATGGTTAGTGCATATAGGCTCGTAGCCAACTCACATCAAATACCAAGATCTCGTTAAGCGTGTTAAATATCCGCGAACGCCGAACAGGGCCAGGCCCACCTCTCTCCTAGGTGGTCTCAACCTGCCCTGTCGCTCCGCCACAAAGTAACAGTCGGGGGCCGTCGGGAACCCAGGCCCACCTCTACCGGGATGGAGCCACCTGCCCCTTCAGCCCCCATCTCCGAACAGTACCACAGGTAATGTAATAGTGTAAAGTATATAGTATATACCCGTGATCACCTCCCGAAGTGATCACAGCCCAGTAGTATAGCATGGCAGACGGACAAGAGTGTAGGGCCACTGATGGAACTCTAGCATCCTATACTAAGCAGTAGGATAGCAGGTAAAGTTAACAATAGTAGTAGCAAGGACAGGCTATGCAGCAGTATAGGATTAACTGAAAGCAGTAACATGCTACACTACTCTAATGCAAGCAGTATAGATAAAAGAGTAGGCGATATCTGGTGATCAAAGGGGGGGGGGCTTGCCTGGTTGCTCTGGCAAGGAGGGGTCATCTTCGATGTAGTCGTACTCGGTGGCATCAGCGCCGGTCTCGGGGTCTATCGGGGAAGAAGAGGGGGGAAGAAACAGTAAATACAGAGCCAACAAAGTATCACAAACAAAACGAGGCAATACGCGGTGCTAGGTGAGCCCGAACGCGGTAGTAGGTGATACCGACAAAGGGGGAAAGCATCCGGGAAAGTATTCCCGGTGTTTTGCGTTTTCGGGCAAAGGAGCCGGAGGGGGAAAGTTGCGAGTTCCATAGGTTAGGGGGTGTGGTGGACGAACGGACTGCGTATCCGGATTCGTCTCGTCGTTCTGAGCAACTTTCATGTTGAAAATATTTTAATCCAAGTTACGGATTAAAAGATATGATTTTCTAAAGATTTTATTAATTTCTGGAATTTAATTAATTATCTAATTAATTCGGAAAACAGATTAATGACATCAGCATGATGTCATGCTGACATCAGCAGTCAACAGAGTTGACTTGGTCAACCTGACATGTGGGTCCAGGGGGGACCCACCTGTCATCCTCTAATTAGGTTAATTAGGGTTTAGGTTAATCTAATTACAGTTTAATTAAACTAACTAGTTAATTAAATTAATTAAACCGGATTAATTAACTTAATTAATTCATTAGATAATTAATTAATTAATAATTAATTTTATTAAATCATTATTTATTTATTATTTTTATTTTTAATTCTTTTTATATATAAAACGTTATGGGCAAGGGGCCCATCTGTCATAGGCCCCAGGGGCCTAACGGGTACTCGGGCGCTAATGGTTTCGGGCGCGGGGGCGCCCGATAGGGGCCAACCCGGGCGCTGGCCTCGGGTGAGACCAGCGGCGCGGCGGGGCCAGTCCGGTCGCCGGTGGGGAAGCCGCAGCAACGCTGGCGAGGCGGGGCAG
>NC_041386.1:689476-695924 GCF_002162155.2 Triticum dicoccoides | reverse complement strand
TGAAAAGGGGGGGGGTCGGGGCCCTCTGCCCCGATCCAGACGGGGAAGGGAAGAGAGGCGTGCGGGAGGGAGCGAGTGGGGGGGAAGGCGAGTGGGTGGCGGCTAGGGTTGGCCTGGGGGGAGTGGGGGGTTAAGCCGGCGGGGTGGACTGGCTGGGCCAGGTGGGCTGGCCGGTTGGGCCTTGGCTTGCTGGGCCGAAGCCCCGGGGGGGGCAGGGAGGTTTTCTCTTTCTTCTATTTTTTTATGTTTGTTTTACCCCTTTGCATTTTCTTTCTTTTACTTACTTTATTTTCTGTTTTAATTCATTTAAAAGTATTTGGGCATTTCATGAAAAATGTGTTTATTTCACGATAATTATCTATGCAATATTTGACATGGTCCGAACATTTTTGTTTTGAAGTTTGAAAACTTTGTTTGTTTGCCAAAAATCCAAATTTGAATTCGAATCGTTTTGAACTAACGCGAGATTAGCGACAGTAACGGAGGTGACAGGGCGTCACAAGTAGAGATTACTATAGCTTGATTATCCGGGCGTCACACATATATTTTAATATATACTCGTGTACAATGTATACTCAAATGTACCCCCTCCATTCCAAACTAATCGTAGCTTTAGGATTTTTAAGAGTAAAGTTTTGTGAAGTTTGACAAATCATGAAAGTTCAATTCAAGAGAACCGAAAACGTTAATGCTTCTGCTCCCAAATATTGAACGAAGCACCAAATAGGCCTCTGGTCACCCGAAACCGCGCGAGACTAATGTTTTGGTGGTAGGAAATTACTGTCCTGACTCTAGCCCGTGTAGCCTATCGGCCCGATGTCCAAAGGTGTAAACTGGGGTAGGTTTGTAACTTGACCAAGATGCCAGAGAAGCATTCATACGCCATGGGCGCCTACCCATGCGCTCGGCCGAAATCTACCCCGCCCACATTTGGGACACCTGACATGACTGTCCTACCCCCAACCCGCAATATGTCCGAAATTTTAGATGGGGGGAAAGTTTGTAACTTTCCCCAAATTTCAAACAAGCGCATCTCAAAACACCCTTAGTTCCCCGCCTCCCTCCGTTTCCCCATTCATACTCCATGGGCGCGAAAACACCCTCTCCACCAGCCATGAAACCCCAGCCTCCTCCGTCCGCCACCCCATAGCGGCCAATCCACCGCCGCCCTCCTTCATCACGCCGGAGCCGGTACCCCGACGTCGTCGTCCAACGCAACCGCAATCGCAACGCCCTCAAGGACTTAGCAGCTGAAGCCGAGGCAGAGCTGCATCCACGATGCCGACACCGACGTGTGCTGTACCAGAACCACTCCGACCACGCCGTCCTGCGCCTCACTGCTGCGGCTCCACTGTCGCAACCGTCCACCGCACCGGAGCTGTTCCCGCTACGCCGTCGTTCGCCGCCTCGGATCTGCTTCCCTGCCGCCGACAGACGGCCACCGCACCACACTCAACAACTTGGCCATGGGTTCGTCCAAGGCTGCACCGTCCTCCACAACTTCTGGTTTCCGGCGAACAATAAGAAGATCGTCGGAAAAACAGAAGGAGGAGACAACACTGCCAGCAGAAAGAGGTACTCCTCTTCCCTTATTCGTGCAAATCTTACGTCTCCGCTGACACCGTATTCATCCCACGAAAGAAACTAGTTGAGCGCTTCTTACTGCATCTTCTTCGTGATACTAAATGCACAAGGTTTCCTCCCTTTTACTGTTTCACCTTTGCTAGAGGTCAATAGCCCGCCTGGATTTCAATTCAGGGTCAATCGAACCGCAATTAAAAGAAGAATCACCCGCTTAGGCGCATGGAGCACCTAGTCCGCCTGTTCCCCGGGGAAGCGGTGCATCGGTGTCTATCATAGGGGTGTGGGGTGCAGGAGCTGCTTGCGCCCGATCTGGAGGTCGGTGGGGCTTGAATGGATGGCCGGGGGGTGGTGCCAAGCACGGCGGTGCGGTGAGGTCGAGGGGAGGGCGCAAGCAGGGGAGGAATACTGGGTCGATGGTCGCTGGCGTTTCGAGGAAGATCGTCAAAACTGACTCGCTGGAGGTAGATGAAGGCAATCTGCCCGTTCTTTGTACATCGGACGGTGCAGAAAAAAATGGACTGACCTATTTGCTTTCAGTCGACTGTTATTTTCATATAATACTGTAGTAATTTAGTGTGCCACGCATGTTGTAGAGCTATCATATGTCTCCCGTCATTTATTTTCTCACCGACCTGCTATCTGCTACCTTTACATTGTACTAGCTGTGCACACACTTCACCCATACTCACACTATGTTTTATGCATGGGTATTTCAGACTCTGACGCATTGTTGATGAATGCAGAAAAGAAAAGACAGAAGTCGCTCCAATGTAATTCGAAGATAAGCACTAAGCGTTCCAGCGCTCTAACGGGTGCAGTGTTAGCAGTTGGAGACAGTAAACGTAGCTCTGCAGTCGATGATCTCAATTTCCACACACAACCATCCCAAGTGCTTGCTTTAACTTCGCGTTGTCAAATGTGGTTGCATGTTTCATATGGTGTCTAGCTTGTATTGCTTCCAATTTGGTTAAATTGCATTTGCTTACTTTACACATTATACCTTTGATAATGACATGCCTTCCTGTTTTTGATACATACTACATATGTCTATTAACCATGTTCGTACATCAAACTAATGCTCTTTTGTATCCCTCGTCAATCACTTATGATGAGACAGTCACCCAGGTGGGTTTCTGTGAGACGTCATACTCGTTTAAAGAGTGCAGTGTCATCCTCCCCACATGATTCTCAAGAAACAGCAAGGCTAAATGAAGATAGTCAACGTAGCTGTCTAGTTGATCACCGCAATTCCCCCACACCACCATCATAGGTGCTTGCTCTTACTTGGCAGTGTGATATGTAGTGTTCGTCTTACATGAAAGTAGTGTTCGTCAGTATCATGTATCAATGAGTTCTGAAGAGCAAATTGTATTCCTTTTTCTTGTGGGTTTGACTTGACAAGGCAAAATCAAGAAAGAGGAAGGAGAAGAGTGAGGAAGGCGATGATGGTGGTCCTCTGCAGCAACGTAAACGGAGCATCTGTACCGATTCTCCTTGTACTGATAGTGCATTACAAGGTCCAAGTCTCCGCTCCCCTACTCCACCATCCAAGGTGCTTGCTCTAACTTGGCAGTGTGATATCTGGTTGCATGTTGCATATGGTGTCTAGCTCGTATTGCTCCTAATTAGTGTAAACTGCATCTGCTTAGCTTACACATGATACATGTGAATATGACACGCTTTCCTGTTTTTGGTACATACTATATCTTATGATAAGGCACCTTTAAGTCGCCGCTGTGATATTGGTTGTGTCTTGCATATGATTTCTAGCATGTACTGCTTCTAATTTGTTGAAACGCCATACAGTTTGAACTTGGCAGAGTGATATTGGTTGCATCTTTCATATGGTGTCTAGCTTGCAGTGCTTCTAATTTGTTGAAATGCCTTCTGCTTAGTTACCACATCATAGGTGTGAATATGTCACACCATCCTATTTTTCATACATATTCCATCCTCGCATCATGTGTTTGCCTTTCATCCGAGTAGTGTTCGTCAGTATCATGCATGAATGAGTTCTAAAGAGCGAATTTTATTCCTTTTTCTTATCGGTTTGACTTCACAATGCAAAATCATTACAACTGAAGGAAATTAGTCCAGCAGTGGATGATGGTGGTCCTTCGGAGCAACTCAAACAGGGGGTCTCTACAGATTCTACTCCGCCATCCTCCCAACAAGATTCGCAAGACAACACAAGGCTGGACAGTTAACGTAGCTGTGTAGATGATGAGCACATCTCCCCTATTCCACCATCACAGGTGCTTGCTCTAACTTGACACTATTATATGTGGTTGCATGTTGTGTATGATGTCTAGCTTGTATTGCTTCTAACTTGAATTGCATCTGCTTACTTTACACATAATGCCTGTGAATATGACACGTGTTCCTGTTTCTAGAACATACGTGTACATGATGAGCACATCTCCCCTACTCCACCATCACAGGTGCTTGCTCTTACTTGGAACTGTTATACGTGGTTGCGTTTTCCGTATGATGTCTAGTTTGTATTGCTTCTGATTATGTCGAATTGCATCTGCGTAGCATACAACTTATACCTGCAACGATCACTTACCCATAAGACACATTTAACTTGGGACTATGATGTAGGTTGCATCTTGCATTGTCTTCTAGCTTGTACTGCTTCTAATTTCTTGAAATGGCACTTACGACGAGATACTTTTTACCTGATAGAGTGATATTGGTTGCATGTTCATATGGTGCCTAGCTTTCATTTCTTCTAATTTTGTTGAAATGCCTTCCGCTTATTGTTTTTTCATACATATTCCATCCTCCTATCGTACGTGTGAATATGAAACACTGTCTTTTTTTGTATATATTCCATCCTCCTATCCTGCGCTTGCCTTACATCAAAGTAGTGTTCGTCTGTATCATGCATCAACCAGTTATGCAGAGCTAATTTTATTCATCTTCTTATGGTTTTTACTTCATAAAGCAATAACAAAAAATAGGAAGGAAAAGAGTAAGTTAGGGGATGTTGGTGGTCCTCCGCACCGACGCAAACAGAGACTCTCTAGATTTGCCACTGCTACTGCTAATGAAGTTGAAGTCCCAAGTCTACATGATGATTTCATCTCCCGTACTCCACCATCGCAGGTGCTTGCTCTAAGTTGACAGTGTGATAATTGGTTTCATGTTGCATATGTTGTCTAGCCTGTATTTCTTCTATTTTGATTAAATTGCACCTGCTGAGTTTATATGTTATACATGTGCATATGACATGGCTTTCTGTGTCTAGAATACACTGCATCTATCTATCATACCATGTTCTTACATCAAAGTACTGCTGTTGTGTATCCCGCATCAGTCACTCATGATTGGACGCTTTTAACATGGCAGTTTGATAGTGGTGGCATCTTGCATTGATTTCTATGTTGTACTGCTTCTAATTTTTCAAATTGCCACTTATGACAAGACACTTTTAACTTGGCAGAGTTATATTGGTTGCATCTTTCATATGGTGTCTAGCTTGCATTACTTCTATTTTCTTGAAAATCCTTCTGCTTAGTTTGCACATCGTAGCTGTGAATATGTCATGCCGTCCTGTTTTTCTTACATATTCCATCCTCATACGGTTGTCTTACATCAAAGTATTGCTTGTCTGTATCATGCATCAATGAGTTCTGAAGAGTGATTTTATTCTTTTGTGTTGTGGGTACAGCTTGACATGGCAAAGTAAAAAAAGAGCAAGGAAAATAATATAGTAGGGAGTGTTGTTACTCGTCGGGTGAAACGGAAAAGGTTCTGCCATCGAGATTTTGCTGGTACTTATAGTGCAGTAGAAGGTCCAAGTCCACCGGCTAAATCTACAAACACAGTATCACCTGCTCCACCAGCTGCAGCATCCGCTTCAACTGTACCAGCATCTCAACCAGTTACTCATTCGTTTGCTCCAGAACTGGCCAGTTCCCAAGCTGCCTTCACACCTAACACTACTTCCGAAGCACTGCTGACACAACAGGACTTGACAAGATCAGATGAACCTCATGAGCATCAACACCAGGACGGTACCTGACCGAGTCAAGTTGCAGTTGCATGCTCCTTTATATGTACTCTCACAGTTTGATGTACACTAACACTTTCCATATTCGTTGTTGAACTAGCACCATGGCGCAAGCGGAAACAGACATCAGGGATAATGCTTGACAGATTAGCAAAATCTAAAGGAGGAAGAATGGAGATCCATTTTGAGGCAGGTTTAAAAAGGCCACGTGATGCTACAGAGTCAGCCAAGTTAGTATCAGAGGCAGCCATTGCCGTTAGGTGTCATGCACATATCCTCCCAACGTGGATCCAGTACAGGAATGAGAAAGACAATACCCAGTTTAACACCTTCCTTGACCATTTATCCGCAAGTAATGTTATTCATCGCAATTAGTAATATTATCTTGCTCTGTCCCATACTTTCTAGCTTTCTCCTAATAAGACTCACATTCTTTTTTCAACAGATGAGGTTCAAGTTGGATCCGAAAGATGATGCAACTAGACAAGCATGCACTCATGTTTTCAGTCTGCTCTGCGACAGTATCGGTACCACCTTAGAAAATCTTACTTTGAAGGTGTGACGCCCCCGATTCAATCGTACACTAATCATGCACGCAAATGTGTACGATCAAGATCAGGGACTCACGGGAAGATATCACAACACAACTCTAAAACATAAATAAGTCATACAAGCATCATAATACAAGCCAGGGGCCTCGAGGGCTCGAATACAAGTGCTCGATCATAGACGAGTCAGCGGAAGCAACAATATCTGAGTACAGACATAAGTTAAACAAGTTTGCCTTAAGAAGGCTAGCACAAACTGGGATACAGATCGAAAGAGGCGTAGGCCTCCTGCCTGGGA
>NC_041386.1:687676-689370 GCF_002162155.2 Triticum dicoccoides | reverse complement strand
TGCCTTAAGAAGGCTAGCACAAACTGGGATACAGATCGAAAGAGGCGTAGGTCTCCTGCCTGGGTGTGACGCCCCCGATTTAATCGTACACTAATCATGCACGCAAATGTGTACGATCAAGATCAGGGACTCACGGGAAGATATCACAACACAACTCTAAAACATAAATAAGTCATACAAGCATCATAATACAAGCCAGGGGCCTCGAGGGCTCGAATACAAGTGCTCGATCAGAGACGAGTTAGCGGAAGCAACAATATCTGAGTACAGACATAAGTTAAACAAGTTTGCCTTAAGAAGGCTAGCACAAACTGGATACAGATCGAAAGAGGCACAGGCCTCCTGCCTGGGATCCTCCTAAACTACTCCAGGTCGTCGTCGACGGTGGA
The DNA here is from genome assembly GCF_002162155.2 of Triticum dicoccoides. NCBI lineage: Eukaryota > Viridiplantae > Streptophyta > Magnoliopsida > Poales > Poaceae > Triticum > Triticum dicoccoides. Next base: position 688,981 of record NC_041386.1, on the reverse strand, counting down.
GTCTGGCTCCAGGGCTCCAGCATCTGGTTGCGACAACTAGGTAGAAGGGAAAGGGGGAAAAGAGGGAGAAAAGCAACCGTGAGTACTCATCCAAAGTACTCGCAAGCAAGGAACTACACTACATATGCATGGGTATATGTGTAAGGAGGCCATATCAGTGGACGGAACTGCAGAATGCTAGAATAAGAGGGGGATAGCTAGTCCTATCGAAGACTACGCTTCTGGCAGCCTCCGTCTTGCAGCATGTAGAAGAGAGTAGATTGAAGTCCTCCAAGTAGCATCTCCAAGTAGCATCTCCAGGTAGCATCTCCAAGTAGCATCTCCAAGTAGCATCGCATAGCATAATCCTACCCGGCGATCCTCCTCTCGTCGCCCTGTGGAAAAGCGATCACCGGGTTTTCTGTGGAACTTGGAAGGGTGTGTTTTATTAAGTATCCAGTTCTAGTTGTCATAAGGTCAAGGTACAACTCCAAGTCGTCCTGTTACCGAAGATCACGGCTATTCGAATAGATTAACTTCCCTGCAGGGGTGCACCAACTTACCCAGCACGCTTGATCCCATTTGGCCGGACACACTTTCCTGGGTCATGCCTGGCCGCGGAAGATCAACACGTCGCAGCCCCACCTAGGCTCAACGGAGAGGCCAGCACGCCGGTCTAAACCTAAGCGCGCAGGGGTCTGGGCCCATCGCCCTGAGCACACCTGCACGTTGCGTACGCGGCCGGAAGCAGACCTAGCCTAGTGGCGTTCCAGTCCAATCCGGCGCGCGCCACTCAGTCGCTGACGTCACGAAGTGCTTCGGCTGATACCACGACGCCGGGATACCCATAACTACTCCCGCGTAGATGGTTAGTGCGTATAGGCTCGTAACCAACTCAGATCAAATACCAAGATCTCGTTAAGCGTGTTAAGTATCCGCGAACGCCGAACAGGGCCAGGCCAGCCTCTCTCCTAGGCGGTCTCAACCTGCCCTGACGCTCCGCCACAAAGAACCACTCGCGGGTGCTCCACCAGCCGACCCGACTTTAGTCTCCACATGTATCATGTATAAGTATATAGTATATACCCGAGATCACCTCCCGAGTGATCTCGGCCCAATAGTATAGCACAGCAGACGGACAAGAATGTAGGGCCACAGATGAAAAATACTAGCATCATATACTAAGCATATAGGATAGAAGGTAAAGGTATCAACAGTAGTAACAAGGACAGGCTATGCATCAGGATAGGTATAACAGAAAGCAGTAACATGCTACACTACTCTAATGCAAGCAGTATAGAGGAGAATAGGCGATATCTGGTGATC
>NC_041386.1:686584-687582 GCF_002162155.2 Triticum dicoccoides | reverse complement strand
CTTCCCTGGTTGCTCTGGCAAGAGAGAGGGGTCGTCAACTCCGTAGTCGAACTGGGCAGCAGCAGCGTCGGTCTCGTAGTCTACCGGAGGGAAGAGGGGGAAGAAACAATGAATAACATGTAAACAGATGCATATCGATGCATGACATGACAAGTAACGATGCTAGGCGCGACTTAACGTGGTATGAGGTGATGTCGGTTAAGGGGGGAACATCCGGGAAAATATCCCCGGTGTTTCGTGTTTTCGGGCAGAGGAGCCGGAGGGGGGAAGTTGCGGGTTTGATAGGTTAGGGGTGTGTGGCGGACGAACGGACTGCGTATCCGGGTTCGTCTCGTCGTTCTGAGCAACTTTCATGTTGAAAATATTTTAATCCGAGTTACGGATTAAAAGATATGATTTACTAAAGATTTTATTAATTTCTGAAATTTAATTAATTATTTAATTAATTCAGAAAATGGATTTATGACGTCAGCATGATGTCATGCTGACGTCAGCAGTCAACAGAGTTGACTTCGTCAACCTGACAGGTGGGTCCCGTTAGTCAGTGACTGTTAACTAATTAACCTAGTTAGTTTAATTAAGTTAATTAACTTAGTTAATTAATTAATTAATTAGCATTTTTATTTTTATTATTTATTATTATTTTTTTAACGTTCTGGGGTGGGACCCCCATGTCATTGGCACATTATCCTAATTAACCAATTAATTAGTTTAATTAGTTAATCAGGTTAACTAATGTTTGATTTGATTAATTAAACCTGATCAATTAAGTTAATTAATTATCTAATTAATTAATTAATATACATTTTTTTATTCTAATTCTTCTAGGGTGTGGGCCCCGGCGTTCAGTGGCACAGGGGCCAAACGGGGCGGGTAAACGGGCGCGTGAGCGCCAGCCCGAATGGGCGCGGGTGTGCGGGCGCTGGAGCGCACCGACGGCCACGGCGGGGCTCGTCGGCCGGCCATTTCCGGCGACAGCAACCGGTGCGGCGGGGCGC
>NC_041386.1:678654-685523 GCF_002162155.2 Triticum dicoccoides | reverse complement strand
GGGGGGGTTGCTGGTAGCGAGAAACCTAACGAGTCTTCTCGGTCTTGGTTGTCCTTTCGAAGAGGTTGATCCCTTTCGTTGATGTCTTCATTTCTCTGCTTCAAATCACCATGATCAACTCGTCATCCTTTCTTCGAGATCTCCATCGTACTTACGATAGAATAAGGCGGGGTTATTCCGAGAGAATGAACGTCGGCAAGGTTGACTATCGGGTCGACAACATCGAGGAAGGTGGCGGAAAGTAACTCTCGAATCGAATCCTAAGAAATTATCGAGAGCAAAGTAAGGAGGTAACCTGGAAAGTTTCGAGCGGGCAGGCAATCGTTCGATGCCTGTAATAGGGCGTGAAAGGGTCAAAACAACGGGAATAAGTATTGTGTCCGATATCAGACCTGAAGGTGGCTCGTGAATTACATACGAGGTCACGCGTGAGGAACCACCTTGGAAACAGGGGGTGTAGGAGAGTCAGGTTTCAATCCTGGGACCTGTGGGTTATGGGCCCACCATGTGGGTTAAGAGTAGGAAGGGAGGTAACGTCTTGCACGATCATGTAAGCAAGGCATGTCAGAGGATAGCCTGTCAGTTATGTCGGCAACAACGTCGGTACCAAGGGCGAGGGACGAAGAGAACCATTTTCCTGCTCGTTGAACGAGGCGGACCAATAGGCAAAGTTCTCATCCATCGGCGGTTACCGGAAGTCATCAACAGTAGAAACAGGGTTACACCAGACAGGAAGGTACACCGAGGTGTTTACCTAAGCAGGGGATTACCACTGCTCGGTTAAGTAGTTTACAAGTAAGTTTGAACAAAACAACGGGAATGAAAATGTGCTTAAACACGTATAACAGGGGTATATCCTTCCCAAGGACAAGCAGAGCATGATATCCATGACAGGATATTATGTAGAAAACTCCTTAGGTAGGGGAGAGAAATTTCATGATATTACCCATACAGCGGTGTTTGGATAATTGAGCAGGAAACATTTAACATTGGGCTTCAAATGTTCTTGTTGAAAATTGGAGTACCATAGACATGCTCCGAGATAGCATTGACATGGTCTTCAAGCAAAAGGTCAGACTTTGGATATAGGAAGGATCCATTAGGAACAACTTGTAGGATAAGTCTTACAATTTCCTCGGGGAAGAATGGCTAAACTTGCTAAAAAGGATACTACAATAATAGGTCCTCCACCCAGGGGGGTGCTAGGCATGACATCATGCTACCGGGTCATCAAAGGACCAATGTTATAACTCTTGAAAATATGTTCCAACCATCATATCTGATGGAGATTCAGATATGATGGGTGTCAGGATACCTCGGGCTCAGGATGCCTGAGAAGAAAGGTGCAACACAAATTGACGGGATGACACTGTAAGATTCTCGGGAAATGAACTAAGAAGTGATTTCCGTTAACAAGAGTTCATCATTAACCCAAGGAGAGGATGATGAGGTGGCTGATGGACTCAGCGATAATTCAACAAGGTATCCAAAAGATGGATCTCCACAATTATGTGGATAAGGGGATAACATCTGTCAGATTAAACGATATAATGGGATATGCTCGAGGAAAACATACATAATTAAACATTGGTTGAACGGTGTGCCCGAAATACGGGTTGGGTTACACGACCAATGTCGGAATGGTGATTCAATAATCAATAGACTAAGAATGAACGGCCGACTATTAACTTCAAAGCAATAGGGTTGCTAGAAGTGCAGGATCCAAACAGCACCGTTCACTTGTTGGTACCCCGGTTGGAATCCACACGAGAACCATGAAAGAGTGGTGATGGTGAGTAGTATCACTATACCAAGAACTCTTTAAGAGGTGGAGCAATCCTCACAACATCCTTGATACTAAAAGATGGTAATACTCCAAGGTAAGAAAGAACAAATGCTGGATAGTAGGGATCTCAAGGTATAACTCAAAACACGAACAAGTTTGTGTTGAACGGAAGGCAAATAAGTGGTCAAAGGTAGCACAATTCATCAGGGGCAAGGATGGTATTTCTCACCATGAACTCAATTGATATCCTGGAAGAGCTCATAAGGTTGATGATGATCACGACGCATTTGTCGAGAGATTTCATGAAGATGTAATCAATCAGTGACGACATCAAGTCAAAGGAATAATGAAGCAGAAGGTTATTGGAACCATGGGTAGGACACAAACTCGAAATCAAGCTTGATGTCCAAGGACCAACGGTATGACGAGGAAGATCGATTGTAAGATTAGCTCACCGTCGAATTTTGTGCTCCGAGGAGAAGGACCCGGTAGCACAGTTAAAATTTAGCATGATAATGATATAGCCGATCAGGCTAGGAATGATGTGATCGGGTACAAACTCGTACTTATAGAAGCTTACCGAAGGGTTGTTGAACCGTAGTGTGGACTCGGTTCAGTTATTGGTGTCTTTGAGTGTTTAATAACTCAGAGCCCGTGAAAAATTTGGAATCAGTGGGAATGTAGCACTTGATAAAGAACTCATAAGAAGTTATGCAGTTCCATGATAATCTCGAGATACCAGGGGGGTAATACTCGATGACAGATCAAAGTAGAGGTTGGACCGGGGTATTGCTCTACAGAAGACAAGTGCTAAAACTTGCACGAGAAATGGTATTTAAAAGAGAACATGGTCGGAACCACGATTTCAAAAGGCCAGATCCCAGATATAAGATGAACTTATACCAAAGGAATAATTAATTTAAGAGAAGCTTTAATGGTAAGATCTACATCGTGTCCATGGGCATGAACACAAGGTTCAAGGTCGACTCCCACTTCTCCAATGCATACCCTTTCATTCACTTCTCGCTTTCGATGAAGTTATAGCATTGAAATTTTATCTGGCAAAATACCAGAAGAGTACGACTCGTGAAAAATTTCGAGTTCACACATATTAAGGAAGGCATAGGTTCAACCCATCGGGGCATCTTAGAATCATATACCAGAATCTTTAGAAGTAAATAACTCAAGCTCAAAGGCAAAGCATGGTTGAGAAAGCAGACGATACAATTTACCAAAGGCATTATGTATCCGAGAAAAGGCCCACAAGGTTATTGAATATGAAGGGCATTGTCAGATAAAATCCAACAAGGGATCTGGTGGCCCACAAGGGATCTGACGTGAGCATCGGTACTCAACTAGAGGAAGCAGATTATAGAAACAACTGACTAACTCAATTGTCAAATGCAAAGGAATTATGATTTCCAAATCAAGGGATCAGAAGCAATGCTCTGATTAGGGATGGATAAGTTGAATAGCCTTAGGGTACGATCAACGACAATTGGATTGGTCGAGAACCAATTCCAGTTAAAAGAATGGAAGCTCAGCCGGAAAGGTAATTTATAAGGATCAATGATGATTGCGTGTATTCGCAACATATTGAGTCAACAGACTCAAAATGATAATGACAAGGAATGTCAATAAGATTTCTATACTTATGGGATTAATCATAATGAAAGCAAACAAGAAATTCCAGAGCAATAGGTTGCTGAGGATTTTCGGAATATTGGGTGGTATTTCGAAGACTTTTGTGTAACACATGAACAACTAGGGGATGAGCGGATACTCGATAAGTGCGAGAATTAACCGTAGGGGTATTCAAGTGACAAAGAATAGCAAGGCAGTAAGCTCAAGGGATTATCGAAACAACGACGAGTTTTTCAGGGTATCTTGTAATAGACCACTTGGGATGAATGTAAGAATAACAAATGCAAGTAGTTATCCATAAGGGTTTGCGGTGGAAGGTGAATTGCAAACGCGATGTACACAAGTTCTCGGGTTAACAGTGGAGAGTATCTTCAGGGTCTTCTGGTGCAGCAGACGATCATTAGTAATAAGGGGCTCTCCGGGTGAAAGTGATAACGAGATCCTAATGTTAGATTTAGTAAACTTCATTTAACCCGAATAGAGGAGAGATCAGGGTCCCAGAGTAAAGGTCGAGGAGTAAAAGATCCTACTACCACCCAATGGCGACGTGTGCCCGTAAGACACACAGCCATGTTAGTAAAAGTTTTTGCAACGTCTAGACTCGACTTCGGCCAAGGAGTGTGGAAGGGGGATTCCTACAGGTAGTTGGCTCTGATACCAACTTGTGACGCCCCCGATTTAATTGTACACTAATCATGCACGCAAATGTGTACGATCAAGATCAGGGACTCACGGGAAGATATCACAACACAACTCTAAAACATAAATAAGTCATACAAGCATCATAATACAAGCTAGGGGCCTCAAGGGCTCGAATACAAGTGCTCGATCAGAGACGAGTCAGTGGAAGCAACAATATCTGAGTACAGACATAAGTTAAACAAGTTTGCCTTAAGAAGGCTTGCACAAACTGGATACGGATCGAAAGAGGCGCAGGCCTCCTGCCTGGGATCCTCCTAAACTACTCCAGGTCGTCGTCGACGGTGGCGTCTGGCTCCAGGGCTCCAGCATCTGGTTGCGACAACCAGGTAGAAGGGAAAAGGGGAAAAGAGGGAGAAAAGCAACCGTGAGTACTCATCCAAAGTACTCGCAAGCAAGGAACTACACTACATATGCATGGGTATATGTGTAAGGAGGCCATATCAGTGGACTGAACTGCAGAATGCCAGAATAAGAGGGGATAGCTAGTCCTATCGAAGACTACGCTTCTGGCAGCCTCCGTCTTGCAGCATGTAGAAGAGAGTAGATTGAAGTCCTCCAAGTAGCATCTCCAAGTAGCATCTCCAGGTAGCATCTCCAAGTAGCATCTCCAGGTAGCATCTCCAAGTAGCATCTCCAAGTAGCATCGCATAGCATAATCCTACCCGGCGATCCTCCTCTCGTCGCCCTGTGGAAAAGCGATCACCGGGTTGTCTGTGGAACTTGGAAGGGTGTGTTTTATTAAGTATCCGGTTCTAGTTGTCATAAGGTCAAGGTACAACTCCAAGTCGTCCTGTTACCGAAGATCACGGCTATTCGAATAGATTAACTTCCCTGCAGGGGTGCACCAACTTACCCAGCACGCTTGATCCCATTTGGCCGGACACACTTTCCTGGGTCATGCCCGGCCGCGGAAGATCAATACGTCGCAGCCCCACCTAGGCTCAACGGAGAGGCCAGCACGCCGGTCTAAACCTAAGCGCGCAGGGGTCTGGGCCCATCGCCCTGAGCACACCTGCAGGTTGCGTACGTGGTCGGAAGCAGACCTAGCCTAGTGGCGTTCCAGTCCAATCCGGCGTGCGCCACTCAGTCGCTGACGTCACGAAGTGCTTCGGCTGATACCACGACGCCGGGATACCCATAACTACTCCCACGTAGATGGTTAGTGCGTATAGGCTCGTAACCAACTCAGATCAAATACCAAGATCTCGTTAAGCGTGTTAAGTATCCGCGAACGCCGAACAGGGCCAGGCCAGCCTCTCTCCTAGGCGGTCTCAACCTGCCCTGACGCTCCGCCACAAAGAACCACTCGCGGGTGCTCCACCAGCCGACCCGACTTTAGTCTCCACATGTATCATGTATAAGTATATAGTATATACCCGAGATCACCTCCCGAGTGATCTCGGCCCAATAGTATAGCACAGCAGACGGACAAGAATGTAGGGCCACAGATGAAAAATACTAGCATCCTATACTAAGCATATAGGATAGAAGGTAAAGGTATCAACAGTAGTAACAAGGACAGGCTATGCATCAGGATAGGTATAACAGAAAGCAGTAACATGCTACACTACTCTAATGCAAGCAGTATAGAGGAGAATAGGCGATATCTGGTGATCAAGGGGGGGGGGGCTTGCCTGGTTGCTCTGGCAAGAGAGAGGGGTCGTCAACTCCGTAGTCGAACTGGGCAGCAGCAGCTCGGTCTCGTAGTCTACCGGAGGGACGAGGGGGAAGAAACAATGAATAACATGTAAACAGATGCATATCGATGCATGACATGACAAGTAACGATGCTAGGCGCGACCTAACGTGGTATGAGGTGATGCCGGTTAAGGGGGGAACATCCGGGAAAATATCCCCGGTGTTTCGTGTTTTCGGGCAGAGGAGCCGGAGGGGGAAAGTTGCGGGTTCGATACGTTAGGGGTGTGTGGCGGACGAACGGACTGCGTATCCGGGTTCGTCTCGTCGTTCTGAGCAACTTTCATGTTGAAAATATTTTAATCCGAGTTACGGATTAAAAGATATGATTTACTAAAGATTTTATTAATTTCTGAAATTTAATTAATTATTTAATTAATTCGGAAAATGGATTTATGACGTCAGCATGATGTCATGCTGACGTCAGCAGTCAACAGAGTTGACTTGGTCAACCTGACAGGTGGGTCCCGTTAGTAAGTGACTGTTAACTGATTAACCTAGTTAGTTTAATTAACAGATTAATTAGGTTAATTAAACATGATTAATTAAGTTAATTAACTTAATTAATTAATTAATTAGCATTTTTATTTTTATTATTTTTTAACGTTCTGGGGTGGGACCCCCATGTCATTGGCACATTATCCTAATTAACCTATTAATTAGTTTAATTAGTTAATCAGGTTAACTAATGTTTGATTTGATTAATTAAACCTGATCAATTAAGTTAATTAATTATCTAATTAATTAATTAATATACATTTTTTTATTCTGATTCTTCCAGGGTGTGGGCCCCGGCGTTCAGTGGCACAGGGGCCAAACGGGGCGGGTAAACGGGCGCGTGAGCGCCAGCCCGAATGGGCGCGGGTGTGCGGGCGCTGGAGCGCACCGACGGCCATGGCGGGGCGCGTCGGCCGGCCATTTCCGGCGACAGCAACCGGTGCGGCGGGGCGCGTCGTGCGAGCGCACCGCGGCGTGCTGGGGCGTCGGGGGCGCACGCGGTAGGGTAATGGCGACGCAGGCGACGTGGTCGGAGGGGAAGGAT
>NC_041386.1:671556-677659 GCF_002162155.2 Triticum dicoccoides | reverse complement strand
GGTCGTTTGGCCTAGTTGGCCAGGGGGTTTTCCCCTCCCCTTATTTATTTTGTTTGTTTTATTTTCTTATTTTTCCTTTTCTGTTTTAATTCATTTTAATAACTTAGACCTTTTATAAAAGGTGTTTACTCCACCATAATTACCGATGCAATATTTGGCAACCCCTGAACATTTTAGTTTTAATTTTTGAAAACTTTTATTGCTAAAATTTATTGCCATCGTAAGTCAACCCCGATCATAAATTTGAATTAGAATTTCGAGACAGTTTTGAATTAACCCGTGGTTAACTACAGTGACAAAGGTGACGTGGCACCATCAACGTGAGATTACTGTAGCATGATTACTTGGGCGTCCTGCCTGGGATCCTCCTAAACTACTCATGGTCGTCGTCAGCAGCCTGCACGTAGTAGTAGGCACCTCCTGAGTAGTAGGAGTCGTCGTCGACGGTAGCGTCTGGCTCCTGGACTCCAGCATCTGGTTGCGACAACCAGAAAGAAAGGAAAGGGGGAAAAAGGGGGAGAAAGCAACCGTGAATACTCATCCAAAGTATTCGCAAGCAAGGAACTACACTACATATGCATGGGTATATGTGTAAGGAGGCCATATCAGTGGACTGAACTGCAGAATGCCAGAATAAGAGGGGGATAGCTAGTCCTATCGAAGACTACGCTTCTGGCAGCCTCCGTCTTGTAGCATGTAGAAGAGAGTAGATTGAAGTCCTCCAAGTAGCATCTCCAAGTAGCATCTCCAAGTAGCATCTCCAGTAGCATCGCATAGCATAATCCTACCCGGCGATCCCCTCCTCGTAACCCTGAGAGAGAGCGACCACCGGTGGTATCTGGCACTTGGAAGGGTGTGTTTTATTAAGTATCCTGTTCTAGTTGTCATAAGGTCAATGTACAACTCCAAGTCGTCCTGTTACCGAAGATCACGGCTATTCGAATAGATTAACTTCCCTGCAGGGGTGCACCAACTTACCCAACACGCTTGATCCCATTTGGCCGGACACACTTTCCTGGGTCATGCCCGGCCTCGGAAGATCAACACGTCGCAGCCCCACCTAGACAAAACAGAGAGGCCAGCACGCCGGTCTAAACCTAAGCGCACAGGGGTCTGGGCCCATCGCCCATAGCACACCTGCATGTTGCGAGGGCGGCCAGAAGCAGAACTAGCCCCCTTAATACAAGAGCAGGCTTACGTTCCAATCCGGCACGCGCCGCTCCGTCACTGACGTCTGAAGTGCTTCGGCTGATACCACGACGCCGGGATACCCATAACTACTCCCACGTAGATGGTTAGTGCGTATAGGCTCGTAGCCAACTCAGATCAAATACCAAGATCTCGTTAAGCGTGTTAAATATCCGCGAACGCCGAACATGGCCAGGCCCACCTCTCTCCTAGGTGGTCTCAACCTGCCCTGTCGCTCCGCCACAAAGTAACAGTCGGGGGCCGTCGGGAACCCAGGCCCACCTCTACCGGGATGGAGCCACCTGTCCTTTCAGCCCCCTCATCAGAATCACTTGCGGGTACTCATCGAGCTGACCCGACTTTAGTCACCATATGTATAGTATGTATGTATGTATAGTATATACCCGTGATCACCTCCCGAGTGATCACGGCCCAATAGTATAGCAAGGCAGACTGACAAGAATGTAGGGCCAATAATGATAAACTAGCATACTATACTAAGCATCTAGGATTGCGGGTAAGGTATCAATGACTGTAGCAACAATGACAGGCTATGCATCAGAATAGGATTAACGGAAAGCAGTAACATGCTACACTACTCTAATGCGAGCAGTATAGAGGAGAATAGGCGATATCTGGTGATCAAGGGGGGGGGCTTGCCTGGTTGCTCTGGCAAGAGAGAGGGGTCGTCAACTCCGTAGTCGAACTGGGGCATCAGCATCGTCACGTGGTCTACCGAAGAGAAGAGGGGGGAGAAACAGTAAATACATAGCAAGCAAGTGCATAACAGGATAACAGGCAAAGCTAGACGTGTTCTAACGCGGTATGAGGTGATACCGGTGAAGGGGGAAGCATCCGGGAAGTATTCCCGGGGTTCCGTGTTTTCGGGCAGAGGAGCCGGAGGGGGAAAGTTGCGAGTTCGATAGGTTAGGGGTGTGGCGGACGAACGGGTTGCGTATCCGGAATCGTCTCGTCGTTCTGAGCAACTTTCATGTTGAAAAAAATTTAATCCGAGTTACGGATTAAAAGTTATAACTCTGCCTATGTTGTCTCAACATAGCCGGTCCCAAGCCCGGGTAAAGGAGGAGGGTTGTGATAGGCTTGGCGAGCCAACGTAAAAACTCAGCCACTCTTATGGAGATGAAACCCAAAAGATTTTCGTTGGGGCGTAACCCTCTCAGCGACGCGCGACATCGGAACCCGGGTGTGGTGGAAAATGGGCAAGGGCCGGGCCGTCACCCCCCAAGTGGCGCGCCGTATCTTGATCCGGATACGGTGGCAAGTGAGCGAGGATCGGGTCGTCGCATCCTTAGTGGCGCGCTACATCGGCGCCCGGATGTAGTGGAAAATGAGCAAGGGTCTTCGCATTTGACTCGACGAGTGCGAAGGGTAAGGAAGCTAGCCGAGCCTAGGAGGATTCGCTTAGGTAGCTGGAACGTAGGGTCTCTGACAGGGAAGCTTCGGGAGCTAGTTGATGCAGCAGTGAGGAGAGGTGTTGATATCCTTTGCGTCCAAGAAACCAAATGGAGAGGACAGAAGGCGAAGGAGGTGGAGGATACCGGCTTCAAGTTGTGGTACACGGGGACGGCTGCAAACAGAAATGGCGTAGGCATCTTGATCAACAAGAGCCTCAAGTATGGAGTGGTAGACGTCAGGAGACGTGGGGACCGGATTATCCTGGTCAAGCTGGTAGCTGAGGACTTGGTTCTCAATGTTATCAGCGCATATGCCCCGCAAGTAGGCCACAATGAGAACACCAAGAGGGAGTTCTGGGAAGGCTTGGAAGACATGGTTAGGAGTGTACCGATTGGTGAGAAGCTCTTCATAGGAGGAGACCTCAATGACCACGTGGGTACATCTAACACATGTTTTGAAGGGGCGCATGGGGGCTTTGGCTATGGCATCAGGAATCAAGAAGGAGAAGATGTCTTAAGCTTTGCTCTAGCCTACAACATGATTGTAGCTAACACCCTCTTTAGAAAGAGAGAATCACATCTGGTGACTTTTAGTAGTGGCCAACACTCTAGCCAGATTGATTTCATCCTCTCGAGAAGAGAAGATAGGCGTGCGTGCCTAGACTGTAAGGTGATACCTGGGGAGAGTGTTGTACCCCAGCATAAGCTGGTGGTTGCTGACTTCCGCTTTCGGATTCGTGTCCAGCGGGATAAGCGTGCCAAGGTCGCTAGAACGAAGTGGTGGAAGCTCAAGGGGGAGGTAGCTCAGGTGTTCAAGGAGAGGGTATTTAAGGAGGGCCCTTGGGAGGAAGGAGGGGATGCGGACAATGTGTGGATGAAGATGGCGACTTGCATTTGTAAGGTGGCCTCGGAGGAGTTTGGAGTGTCCAGGGGAAGGAGAAGCGAAGATAACGATACCTGGTGGTGGAATGATGATGTCTAGAAGGCGCTTAAAGAGAAGAAAGATTGCTTCAGACGCCTATACCTGGATAGGAGTGCAGACAACATAGAGAAGTACAAGATGGCGAAGAAGGCCACAAAGCGAGCTGTTGGTGAAGCAAGGGGTCGGGCATATGAGGACCTCTACCAACGGTTAGGCACGAAGGAAGGTGAAAGGGACATCTATAAGATGGCTAAGATCCGGGAGAGGAAGACAAGGGATATTGGCCAAGTCAAATGCATCAAGGACGGAGCAGGCCAACTCTTGGTGAAGGACGAAGAGATTAAGCATAGATGGCGGGAGTACTTCGACAAGCTGTTCAATGGGGAGAATGAGAGTTCTACCATTGAACTGAATGACTCCTTTGATGAGACCAGCATGCGTTTTGTGCGGCGCATCCAGGAGTCTGAGGTGAAGGAGGCTTTAAAAAGGATGAAAGGAGGCAAGGCGATGGGCCCTGATTGTATCCCCATTGAGGTGTGGAAAGGTCTCGGGGACGTAGCGATAGTATGGCTAACCAAGCTTTTCAACCTCATTTTTCGGGCAAACAAGATGCCAGAAGAATGGAGACGGAGTATATTAGTACCAATCTTCAAGAACAAGGGGGATGTTCAGAGTTGTACTAATTACCGTGGAATTAAGCTAATGAGCCATACAATGAAGCTATGGGAGAGAGTCATTGAGCACCGCTTAAGAAGAATGACAAGCGTGACCAAAAATCAGTTTGGTTTCATGCCTGGGAGGTCGACCATGGAAGCCATTTTCTTGGTACGACAACTTATGGAGAGATATAGGGAGCATAAGAAGGACTTGCATATGGTGTTCATTGACTTGGAGAAGGCCTATGATAAGATACCGCGGAATGTCATGTGGTGGGCCTTGGAGAAACACAAAGTCCCAGCAAAGTACATTACCCTCATCAAGGACATGTACAATAATGTTGTGACAAGTGTTCGAACAAGTGATGTCAACACCGATGACTTCCCGATTAAGATAGGACTGCATCAGGGGTCAGCTTTGAGCCCTTATCTTTTTGCATTGGTGATGGATGAGGTCACAAGGGGTATACAAGGAGATATCCCATGGTGTATGCTCTTTGCGGATGATGTGGTGCTAGTTGACGATAGTCGGATGGGGGTAAATAGGAAGTTAGAGTTATGGAGACAAACCTTGGAATCGAAAGGGTTTAGGCTTAGTAGAACTAAAACCGAGTACATGATGTGCGGTTTCAGTACTACTAGCTGTGAGGAGGAGGAGGTTAGCCTTGATGGCCAGGTGGTACCTCGGAAGGACACCTTTCGGTATTTGGGGTCAATGTTGCAGGAGGATGGGGGTATTGATGAAGATGTGAACCATCAAATCAAAGCCGGATGGATGAAGTGGCGCCAAGCTTCTGGCATTAACTGTGACAAGAGAGTGCCACAAAAGCTAAAAGGCAAGTTCTACAGGACGGCGGTTCGACCCGCAATGTTGTATGGCGCGGAGTGTTGGCCGACTAAAAGGCGACATGTTCAACAGTTAGGTGTGGCGGAGATGCGTATGTTGAGATGGATGTGTGGCCACACGAGGAACGATCGAGTCCGGAATGATGATATACGAGATAGAGTTGGGGTAGCACCAATTGAGGAGAAGCTTGTCCAACATCGTTTGAGATGGTTTGGGCATATTCAGCGCAGGCCTCCAGAAGCTCCAGTGCATAGCGGACGGCTAAAGCGTGCGGAGAATGTCAAGAGAGGGCGGGGTCGACCGATTTTGACATGGGAGGAGTCCGTTAAGAGAGACCTGAAGGATTGGAGTATCGACAAAGAGCTAGCTATGGACGGGGGTGCGTGGAAGCTTGCTATCCATGTGCCAGAGCCATGAGTTGGTTGCGAGATCTTATGGGTTTCACCTCTAGCCTACCCCAACTTGTTTGGGACTAAAGGCTTTGTTGTTGTTGTTGTTGTTTACGGATTAAAAGTTATGATTTTCTAAAGATTTATTAATTTTTGGAATTTAATTAGTTATTTAAATTAATTCGAAAATGGAATAATGACATCAGCATGATGTCATGCTGACGTCAGCAGTCAATAGAGTTGACGGGGTCAAACTGACGTGTGGGTCCTGCATGTCATTGACTGTTTAATTAACAAGTTTAATTAAACAGAGTTAATTAGGTTAGTTAGTTAACTAGGTTAATTAAACATAATTAATTAAGTTAATTATTTATTTATTTTTATTATTTATTATTTACTTATTATATATATATGTGTGTTTTTTTAAAATTCTTCTCTTTTTTTAACAAAAACGTTCTGTGGGGGCTGGGCCCCACTTGTCATAGGGCCAGGGGCCTAGCGGTTTTGGGCGCTGGTTGCAGGCATAGCCCGAACGGGCGCACGCCCAGGGGCGGGCAAAACCGACCGGCGGCGAGCGGGCGCAAGGGCAGCGGTGGCCGGAGCGATGGTGGGCAGGGGGCCTCGGTGGTCGGGACGTGCGGGCATGCGGGTGCAGGCGAAGCCGCAGCCCGCCTGGTAGCAAGGTG
>NC_041386.1:665265-670591 GCF_002162155.2 Triticum dicoccoides | reverse complement strand
TTTCGTCCCCGATCCAATTTGGATCGGGAGGGGGGTGGGAACGCCGTGGGGGGGGAGTGCGGGTGGTTGGGTTAGGGTTTGTCAGGGGTGGGGGTTATGGGAGTGAGGGGTGTGGCCGGTTGGGCCGGTGGCCGAACGGGCCGGCCTGCTGGGCCGAAGCCCAGTGGGGGGGGCCTTTCTCTCTTTTCCCTTTTTTTCTTTTGTTTGTTTTCTGTTTTCTTTTATTATTTCTTTCTTTCTTTATTTTAGTTGCATTTTAATTTAGTAAAATATACACTTAGTATTTCAACTTAGTCCATAGTCACAAAAAATAAATCTAGACCCCAAATAACTTAGTTTGACATTTTATTAATTATAAAAGGTATTTAATTAATCTCTTTGCTACTGTTTTATTTATCTCATAGTATTTAAACATTTTATAAATATGCGGTTTTGCCATCATAATTATCTATGCAATATTTGGTTCACTCCGAACATTTTAGTTTTAATATTTGAAAACTTTTATCGTTTGCCTGATTTTGAATTTGAATTTGAATCGGTTTCGAACTAACTCGAGATTAGCAACTATAATTGAGGTGACGTGGCATCATTAGCAGAGGAGCACTGTAGCTTAATTACCCGGGCATCACAGAAGGTAAGGCTAACAATGAAATCGCCCAAACATCTCTAGTGGAATATATTACAGATGAAGACTGGACAGCCCTCGTTAAACACTGGTCTGATCCAAAGTATCAGGTAGGCTATATGTATTTGATCAGACCACATATTGAACTTATATTTATGTATGTGCCTTACAAGTGTATCTTCTTCTAGGATAACTGTTTGAAGAACAAAACCAACCGTTTTAAAGTGAAATTCCAACAGACCACAGGATCTCGTAGCTATATTGCACACTGTGAGGCTCTTGTAAATAGCTGCTACTTCCTTCTTTTTTTGTGCCATATTATCGTATCTATATTGACTTGTTCCAAATACAGAGGAAATCCCATGCGGACCAAAGCGAACCTGAACCGAATGTAGTGCAAATCTTCAAGGATTGCCACACCAGCAAGATGAAGGGCATGAGCACACCAGTTCAAGCCGCTGTTGTAAGTCCTTACTCCTCCTGCCCTGAACTGATTGGTAATGTGATGTGTTCATTTAACTACTTGGTTTGCAGCCAATGTTAGTTACTCAGTTCACTTTTATTCACTGTTGTCTTAACGTATCATTTCACCTTACATGGTTTAAAAGAGATGAAGGATATTCTTTTGGTCTTGATCTGTAATCTAGTTGTTATGTTCACGTGCGCACACAATGATAAAATAGCCTGTTTGTTTTATATATGTTTGCCCATGATATGAATGATGGCATACTATGTTCATCCTACTTTAAACCATGTCTCTTTATCCTTAGATGTCAATGAATGTGAGGAAATAGACAATACAGTAGGCATGCTACATGGACATATGTTCAAAAGTGATTTTATTATGTAGTTGGCACTACAATACATGCTAAGTATTACAGTAGTTCACCAAAATAAGTTATGTATAAATGTTTAACCTACTTTGTTTGTTTTTATCTCATTAGTAACTTATCTGGTACACTAATCTACAAGTTCAAACTTTCAGGAAGCTATGGAACAAATGATTGAACAGCCACAACCACCTGAAGGTGACGAGGCTACTACAAGCACAATGTCACCCCTTGCTGCAGTGCGTTAGTATCTCTCCACTAACAGTGCAAAAAGCACCTTCCTGAGTAATTCTGGGTTGGTTGTCAAGGTAACCTCGTCCAAATCGCCTACTGAAAAAAATCTTCCTACTAGACAGAGTGATATATCTGTGCTCCAGACACAAGTCCAATCCCTAATGGATGTTGTTTCGGAAACAAGAATAGTGGTTGAGAAATGCCGTCAAGATATGAATGGTTTTGAAACTAGACTATCAGACATTCGCTTCGTTGTTCAAGAGCAATGGCGGAAAAAAGGTGGAGATCGTGCTGCTCCATCAGATTCTACAGCCTGAAACATTAGCACTCAGGTCAAATGATCTGTGCTTCTATACATCTGATGGTGCTTTTTTCTGGAAGGACTGTAAACTTTATGCCAACGGGCCTTTTGTTGTATGGTTGGAATTTATTTTGTTGTGATACAACATTTATGATGCTGCCTCAGGCTGCAGTAATTACGACGCTTTTTTTGTATAGTGTAGGTTTATCTTAGTAATGTATTCGACCGAAAGCTTCGTAGGAGCCCAACATGCTAACATTCGTTGGGCCCATTCCAATTGGGCTAAAACGATTACGGGCCGAAATTGGCATGTAGCCCACCAAAAATATCTGGTCCTAAATTAGCATAAGCTTTCATATTTTTCTGGTAGGCCTGTGCCCATAGTGGGCCTTTAACAGGCCTAAACATAATTTGGGCCATCAGTAAAAAAAAGGCCGTTTACAGGTGTAAATATCTCGAGCCCATAAAATACATGGGCCTTTAATAGACCGAAAGTGATATTGGGCCCTGGTTGTGCCAAATAACCCACTGGACTTTAACAGGCCGAAATTCGGACGGGCCGTAAATGCGCCGACCTAATACACGGGCCTTTAACAAGCCGGAACTTCGGTCGAGCTAGATTATCGTCATTTTTATATGGGTCGTTAATGGGCCTGATATGACATTGGGCCACATATGGCCCATGGTTTACGTCCGGCGTTAACAGGCCGAAAATGACAACAGGCCGAAAGTGGCCCAAAGCTATAGTGGGCCTCTAACAGGCCGAATGTTAGACATGGACGAATATGACCCAAATCATTCACGGTCGTTTATGGGCCGAAAGTTTTGATGGCTTGTAAATGGGCCCAAATGAAGCCGGACCTTTAACAGGCCGGAAATACATCGGGCCGTAATTCGGCCCAATTACTTAGCGGACTGTTAACGGGCCAGAAGTGACCATGGGCCGCGTTGATGACAAGTTTAGGACAGGCCGTTGACGGGCCGATTTGACAGAGAATGTTGGGCCTTTAGCTGGGCTGGCCCATTATGGTCGGTAGAATCTTGTGGGCCTTTAGCTGGGCAGGCCCATTGTGGTCCGCAAAATCTTGTGGGCCTTTAGCTGGGCCGGCCCATTATGGTCTGCAAAATCGTGTGGGCCTTTAGTTGGGCCGGCCCATTATGGTCCTCTAAATTTTGCGGGCCTTTAGCTGGGCCGGTCCATTATGGTCCGCTAAATCTTATGGGCCTTCGGTTGGGCCGACCCATTTAATCTTTGTGGGCCACTTTTGGGCCGGTCCACGTGTCAACATATCATAGGCCCATCTCGACCGTTGGATGAGTGACACCTATGCCAACACGGAGCTGACGCGTGGGTCCATCAGCCAATGAGAATTTTACACGTGGAAAATTGGCATTGGTCGTGGCTGTTAACGGGTTATCGGATCCAAAATCCGACCTGATAGCTTAATGGCGTTCCATTACGATGGATGCCACGTGTCGGTCACCCTTGACGAAAGCACTTCTGTGACGCACGATTTATCGTCATGGAAGTGGACACTTCCGTGATGATAATTTTGGTAATGTCATGGACACTTCTACGACAGCACAAGTATGACTATCTTGATTCTGTCATAAATTTGTCATGAATTTACATGCATGACAAAAAAAGCGACCTACTGTGACAAACACGTATCATCACGGAAGTGTATTTTTTTGTAGTGGATGCCCCGACATGCTCTGACTCCACAATCACCGGTTTCACGGGCTACAACTCTGAGTAGTCCACCTAGATAGTTTGGCGTTGATTTAGTGATGTAGTCATGTAGGTGCTGATGTGGACTTCTTAGATTTCCACTTGCGATGCTTTTGATTGTAGTATGAGTGATGAACGCTTACATGGATTATATATGATGTGCTATTTTTAACCTTGCATTATTTCTCTACCTTTCTTCTCCATCTTTGTAGATGAAGTGGTATGCAGTGTACAGAGGTAGATGTCCAGAAGTCTACGATTCATGGTCTGAATGCAATGAACAAGTTATTTACTATGAAGGCAGCTCCCACGACTCGTTCAATCGCAGAGAGAAGGCAGAGCATCATTAGAATCAGTATGTGCTTAAGTAGAAGAGAAAAACTGAAGTAGTGGGTTCAGTGGATGGGTTGACTGGATGTGCTAGCCAGAAATGGCTTATCGGGTTTAGTGGATGGAAGAACTTGATAATTCTTCTTCGTTTTATGATAATTGTGGTGTTGCTTTTATCTTATGGTCGCATGTAGAAATGCATTGACCACTTTATTGTTTAGTAAGTAGGCATTTGTACTAAAGAGCTACCAGCTTGTGATCTCAAAAGAAGTTCGTGTGAACTATTTTATGTAATGGTTATGTGAGTTTGTTGTTAGACACCAAGACTTGAAATGCTCGTTTGTGTATTGTATATAAATATTTGCGGCAGGGATCAGGAGGAAAGCACTAAAAAGTTATCTGGGAACGGATCTTCGTCGAGAGCAGCTCTCGGCAAAGTGGAACACTGGCAGTTGGCTGTGGCGGCTTTGCCGAGAGCGACTCTCGGCAAAGTGGCATGCGCCAGTTGTTGGCTGTGGCATCTTTGCCGAGAGCCACTCTCGGCAAACAGCTGATGGAACCAGCCGACGTGAAAGTCTTTGCCGAATGCCCGTACCCTGGCTCACGACAAATTCATGTTTGCCAGAGAGGTGTACGCCCGGATGGCTTTTGCCGAGTGTAGCACTCAGCAAAGCTTTGCCGGCGGTTATAGGCCCTTTGCGAAGTGTCCATGGCACTCGCCGTATAACTAGATTCCAGTAGTGCTAGTAGAGGATCAACCATTAGTCCCGGTTCACCAACCAGGACTAATAACTAGAGATTAAAATACCCCAACCTTTACTCCCGGTTGGCCACGACCTGGGACTAAATCCGTTCCATGTGTCCGGCAGCGAGCGCCGGGGGCCCGGGACCTTTAATCCCAATTAGTGACACCAACCCGGACTAGAGGTTTAGGGTTTATGGTTTAGTTTTCCTTTTCATTTTATGTTTTCCATTTAATTCTTTTTCATTTTAAACATATTTTACGCTACTGCAATCATCAAGTGCCAATGCAGAGCACGAGTAGAGCGGCACACATGAAGGATGACAACACAGTGCATGCAAGTGCCATGAAGATGACTTCCATTTACAGTTGTCGCACTTTCTTTATCCAAGCGGTTGGACGGGACGGGAGAACCCCTCGACTTGACTGACATAACATCTTCACTGCTACTACATACTGTACACGTTATACGTATATAATAGAATTTCTCGTACGACCAATCATATATTATAGAATTTCTCGTAAAAACCAT
>NC_041386.1:643468-664866 GCF_002162155.2 Triticum dicoccoides | reverse complement strand
TTGCACTTTATGTGTATTTTACACTATATTTTTACGTTTGTAATTTTACATAACATAAAATATTTTTTACAATGATTATATATTTTCTTACGATCTCTTTTTACGTCGGAAATAAAACAAAACTTACGGAACGTAAAAATACGGGGCATTGATAGTAAAATAGAGGGGGATGAAGAATAACTCTTCCTCACCCCAGGGTGATGAATAGCGTGACCCTACATATATATATATATATATATATATATATATATATATATATATATATATATATATATATATATGACAAATTTTATCTACAAGTAATAATAGTTACCACCTAGTTCTTTGACCTCCACGTGTCCTCAAACATAGCCGCAATCTAGCAAAGCGCTTGGCTATCGATTGTGGGCAGAACCCGCTAACCGGTGAACTTCCCTAATTAAAAGGTGGTGATAATATTTTTTTTAGATAAAGGAATCCCTGATTTTTAGGTGGGAAGGTGTAACTAGCCAACTAATCATGGGTGGATCTGCAGCAAAGGAGGACTTGGAGTTTCGTGTGAGGCGATAACACCTCCGGTCATTTTTGTTCTCTTAATTAAATAATAATCGGGCAAGTGCACGTGAACTTCACACTGTGATTTTTCAAGTTGGATTGAAAACACTCTTCTACCTGGAGTAGGTTATTTTTTAATTACAAAAATAGTATGGAGTATGTGCGTAGTGAATGAATGGACAACGTACATTGTGGTACCTTTTCAGTACATACAAATGTATGTAGTATGTGCGCGCGGGTGGGTTAAATATATTATTTAAATACATGTGGCCTCCTGGGTGCTTGAATTTACGCGTACACTTCCATGTAATATGTACAAAATTCACGCGCGAGGGTAGTAGTATGGTTGTGTATTAGCACTCTTAAGTACTCCTCGGCTAAAGAAAACCTTTGTCCATTTTTTTATGAATAAACAATGTCCATTTCTACACTAACAAGACAAGAATGACTTATTTTCGCATAAAAAAGATTTTCTGGTAGTATGGAGTACATGTATATTCTTAGCTAGGAGTACGTACTTCAAAAATGAATGTGCAAATGTGCACACTTCTAATCAGAGTATGAAGTATATAATATACTATTATTTCAATGTAAGAATGGAGTATATAATATACTACTATTCTATAGGAATATGTACTTTGTAGAATGGAGTATATAGTATACTACTATTTTATAGGAATATGTACTTTGTAGAGTATGTAGTACTGGGTATGGAGTATGGAGTATCTTTAAAAAGGAGTATAAAGTATGGAGTATGTCCAAATAAGGAGTATATTTTCCAAAATAAACAGTATCTTCCTACAAAAAATAGATATACTAAGAGGAGTATCTCAAGAAAAAGAAGTAAGTACATCTTGATACTGATCAAATATACTAGAGTATGCATGTGTTTGTTCTATTCTGTATTCTGTTTTCACGTACAAGTACATTAGTACAAGATTGCAAAAATGAAGAATCTGCCAAGATAGTACGTCTTCAAGCAACCGTGACTACTAACTAGAACGTCACTGGGCTAGAAGAGACAATATGGGAACAAAACTTTAACACATAGATTTCTTGGACTTTGTGATGATGCTTTCTCATGCATATACGTATACTGATCCGTAACTAGAGAATTGGATTGGGATTCAGGTAGTGCTAGATGTGATGATAGCTGGGGTGAACACGTTCAAGATCATAGGGTCGATGTAGCAGGCAGTGGTGAGTTCTTCAACGGGGGTAGCGGCGGCCGTGGTGGAGAGCGCATGTTGACGGCGGCTGGTCGAGCATGCAGTATGTTTAGTACTAGTTACATACATCATCGTAGGAAGCCACCAATCACATAGGAGCGGCCGGCCGACGGTGGCGACGGCTCCACAGTGGTGACGCCATGGCACCGGTATACAGTCCGAGAAGAAACTAATGTGCGACGATGGTCTCTTCCTGTGACTGCGCACTTGGTCGGCTTGCGGCCGCCTTGCTCGTTGTTCCTTATCATTGTTGGCGCCGCCTCCTCGCAGCGCCGCTTTTCTTCTACCTCGAGCTGCCTCGCACAACTCTCCTAAGGTTTCTCTCTTCATCTTCTCTCACGAACACAGGAGAACACACACATACACACGCATGAACCAAGGGAGACCAGAAGAGCTTTGCCGTGAGGCCCTTCCCTTGGTGTACACACCACTACATTTTTAGCTACAGCCCTCACGGCCTCTCATTTCATTCAATCAATGCAATACTTATATACAGCAGCTAGCACGGCCAGGAGCCAACTCCATGATCTGTTTCCTATGCTCACGTTTAGGACGTGTCCAACTACTCCACTATTGCAGCTGCATGCAACCTCCATCTGTTACATACACGTACTAATTAACTTGACCAAATCACTCGACCATACCTCAACTAACCATGCACTAACTAACTCCCAGTACATGCATGCACCACCGCAGCTTCACGCCACAACGGCATCTCACCAAGTTGCCGCATCACACGGCCCTCAGCATCTCCTATGCAGATACATGACCATGATAAGATTAAAACTAACAATCATCACATCTGGATCTTCGTAATCACGCTGCGACACTCATGCAAGAACTGCACCAGGTCGATGCGTGCAAAGGCAATCCATCATAGGTGCATGCCCATGCTGTCGATCAACGATGAATTCATATTAGATAAGAAACAAATCAGGAAGAGAATAGAAGATTTTGTTTGCTAGATGAATACCTTGAGACATGCATCCATGCTCGTAATCCTAATCGGCTGCTATTGCCGGCGAATCGGCGACTGCCGTAGTAAAATTTAGTTCCGCCAATATCGGATCCATTGATCTCCTAATGGTGAGATGCCACGAAACGTCCTGCATGCCTGCTGTTGTGAGGTGATTAAATAATATCCATGCATGATAGTCGGAACTGTACGGGTGTTCTTTTTCTTATCGGGCGAAGTGAAAAAATAGAGCCTATTTTCAAAACTAACCCGTTAATCAATAGCCACACCAGGGATGAGATCGGACGGCGCTGAGAATAGAGGTAACTACCACTAGATGGTAGTATCTATTTTCCCTATATATAGGGAAAATTGCATTTTTGCCCCTAGTTGGAACCTACCCATGGGTTTTGCCCTTACTTTTCGACTCTGCTCAATTTTGCCCTTAGATTTGCCCTCGAGGTCACCCGAATGCCCTTTGACCGTTTGACCAATACTTAGAAAATTCATAACAAATTGATATGAACTCGGAAAAATGCAAATAAGATATCAAAATGTTCAGACAAACATTAGCTTTACATGCATATCATTTGCATTAATGAAAAAAGTATCGTTTAAATTACCCGTGGTTATTAATGTTAATAACATCATTAAAAATAAAAAGGGTATAAAAATACTTTTTCCAAGAATAAAAATTACATGCAAATGTAGGTGATGGTTTCTGAACATCCTAATATCCTTTTTGAATTTTTCTGAGTTAATATCAACTTTTTATGAATGTTCAAACGACTTTGACCTTTATTTTGAAACTTCATAACAAGTTGATATGAACACAGAAAATACAAATAAGATATGAGGATGTTTAGAAAAACGTCACCTACATTTGCATGTAATTTTTATTCCTGAAAAAGGTATTATTTATACCTTTTTATTTCTAATAATGTTAAAACATTAATAAACTTAGGTAGTTTAAAATGGTACATTTTTTCTGAATGCAAATGACATACACATAAAGGTACTGTTTATGCGAACATTTTGATATCTTATTTGCATTTTTTTTGAGTTTATATCAATTTGTTATGAATTTTCAAAGTATTGGTCTAACGGTCAAAGGGCATTCAGGCGACTTCGGAGGGAAATCTAAGGGCAAAACTGAGTAGAGTCGAAAAGTAAGGGCAAAACCCGTGGGTACGTTCCAACTAGGGGCAAAAATGCATTTGTTGTTGGAAATATGCCCTAGAGGCAATAATAAAAGTGTTATTATTATATTTCTTTGTTCATGATAATAGTCTTTTATTCATGCTATAACTGTATTATCCGGAAATCGTAATACACGTGTGAATACATAGACCACAATATGTCCCTAGTAAGCCTCTAGTTGACTAGCTCGTTGTGATCAACAGATAGTCATGGTTTCCTGGCTATGGACATTGGATGTCGTTGATAACGGGATCACATCATTAGGAGAATGATGTGATGGACAAGACCCAATCCTAAGCATAGCACAAAGGTCGGTTAGTTCGTTTGCTAGAGCTTTTCCAATGTCAAGTATCTCTTCCTTCGACCATGAGATCGTGTAACTCCTGGATACCGTAGGAATGCTTTGGGTGTATCAAACGTCACAACGTAACTGGGTGACTATAAAGGTGCACTATAGGTATCTCTGAAAGTGTCTATTGGGTTGACACGGATCGAGACTGGGATTTGTCACTCCGTCTGACGGAGAGGTATCTCTGGGCCCACTCGGTAATGCATCATCATAATGAGCTCAAGGTGACCAAGGTGTTGGCCACGGGATCATGCATTACGGTACGAGTAAAGTGACTTGCCGGTAGCGAGACTGAACAAGGTATTGGGATACCGACGATCGAGTCTCGGGCAAGTAACGTACCGATTGACAAAGGGAATTGTATACGGGGTTTGATCGAATCCTCGACATCGTGGTTCATCCGATGACTTCATCGAGGAGCATGTGGGAGCCAACATGGGTATCCAGATCCCGCTGTTGGTTATTGACCGGAGAGTCTCGGTCATGTCTGCATGTCTCCCGAACCCGTAGGGTCTACACACTTAAGGTTCGGTGACGCTAGGGTTATCAGGAAGACAAGTATGTGATTACTGAATGTTGTTTGGAGTCCCGGATGAGATCCCGGACGTCACGAGGAGTTCCGGAATGGTCTGGAGGTAAAGTTTTATATATGGGAAGTTGTTAAACGGGCACCGGAAAGTTTCGGTGTCATACCGGTATTGTACCGGGACCACCGGAAAGGTTCCGGGGGTCCACCGGGAGGGACCACCCCTCCCGGGGGGCCACTTGGGCTGCGTAGGGATAGCAGCCAGCCCCTAGTGGGCTTGGCGAGCCCCCCCCCCTTGGGCCCATGCGCCTAGGGGTGGGGGGGGGGGGAAACCCTAAAGGGGGCGCACCCCCCTTGCTTGGGGGGCAAGCCCCCCACCCCTTGGCCGCCGCCCCCCCTAGGGTTTTCCCTAGAGGGCCGGCCCCCTTGCCCTTTCCCCTATATATAGAGGGGTGAGGGGAGGGCTGCAATACAACACAACTCAAGGCGCAGCCCCTCCCCTCCCCAACACCTCTCCTCCTCCGTACGTGCTCGGTGAAGCTCTGTCGGAATACTGCTGCACCAACTGCACCACGCCGTCGTGCTGCCCTTGGAGCTGCCTTCCTCAACCTCTCCTTCCTCCTTGCTGGATCAAGACGGAGGAGACGTCTCCCGTCTTGTACGTGTGTTGAACGCGGAGGTGCTGTCTGTTCAGCACTTGGACATCGGTGTTCCGAATCACGTTCGAGTACGACTCCATCATCACCATCCCCTTGGCAAGCTTCCGCTCGTGATCTACAAGTGGTATGTAGATGCAAACACTCTCCCTTGACTCGTTGCTTAGATGAATTCATAGATGGATCTTGGTGAAACCGTAGGAAAAATTTTAATTTTCTGCAACGTTCCCCAATAGTGGCATCATGAGCTAGGTCTATGCGTAGTTCTCTTTGCACGAGTAGAACACAATTTTGTTGTGGGCATGGATCTTGTCAACTTGCTTGCCTCTACTAGTCTTTTCTTGCTTCAGCGGTATTGTGGGATGAAGCGGCCCGGACCAACCTTACACGTACGCTTACATGAGACCGGTTCCACCGATTAACATGCACTAGTTGCATAAGGTGGCTGGCGGGTGTCTGTCTCTCCCACTTTAGTTGGAGCGGATTCGATGAAAAGGGCCCTTATGAAGGGTAAATAGAAGTTGAAAAAATCACGTTGTGGTTATTCGTAGGTAAGAAAACGTTCTTGCTAGAACCCAATTGCAGCCACGTAAAAGATGCAACAACAATTAGAGGACGTCTAACTTGTTTTTGCAGCGATTGATCATGTGATGTGATATGGCCAGAAGTTGTGATGAATGATGAATTGTGATGTATGAGATCATGTTCTTGTAATAGGATTCACGACTTGCATGTCGATGAGTATGACAACCGGCAGGAGCCATAGGAGTTGTCTTTATTTTTGTATGACCTGCGTGTCATTGAAGAACGCCATGTAACTTACTTTACTTTATTGCTAAACGCGTTAGTCATAGAAGTAGAAGTAGTCGTTGGCGTGACAACTTCATGAAGACACGATGATGGAGATCATGATGATGGAGATCATGGTGTCATGCCGGTGACAAGATGATCATGGAGCCCCGAAGATGGAGATCAAAGGAGCTATATGATATTGGCCATATCATGTCACTACTTTATATAATTGCATGTGATGTTTATTATGTTTTATGCATCTTGTTTACTTAGGACGACGGTAGTAAATAAGATGATCCCTTACAAAATTTCAAGAAGTGTTCTCCCCTAACTGTGCACCATTGCTACAGTTCGTCGCTTCTAAGCACCACGTGATGATCGGGTGTGATGGATGCTTACGTTCACATACAACGGGTGTAAGACAGTTTTACACAGCGAAAACACTTAGGGTTAACTTGACGAGCCTAGCATGTGCAGACATGGCCTCGGAACACGGAGACCGAAAGGTCGAACACGAGTCGTATGGAAGATACGATCAACATGAAGATGTTCACCGACGATGACTAGTCCGTCTCACGTGATGATCGGACACGGGCTAGTCGACTCGGATCGTGTAATACTTAGATGACTAGAGGGATGTCTAATCTAAGTGGGACATAATTTGATTAGAACTTAATTATATGAACTTAGTCTAAAACCTTTGCAAATATGTCTTGTAGATCAAATGGCCAACGCTCATGTCAACATGAACTTCAACGCGTTCCTAGAGAAAACCAAGCTGAAAGATGATGGCAGCAACTATACGGACTGGGTCCGGAACCTGAGGATCATCCTCATAGCTGCCAGGAAACAATATGTCCTAGAAGGACCGCTAGGTGACGCTCCCGTCCCAGAGAACCAAGACATTATGAGTGCTTGGCAGTCTCGTGCTGATGATTACTCCCTCGTTCAGTGTGGCATGCTTTACAGCTTAGAACCGGGGCTCCAAAAGCGTTTTGAGCATCACGGAGCATATGAGATGTTCGAAGAGCTGAAACTAGTTTTTCAAGCTCACGCCCGGGTCGAGAGATATGACATCTCCGACAAGTTCTATAGTTGTAAGATGGAGGAAAATAGTTCTGTCAGTGAACACATACTCAAGATGTCTGGGTTGCACAACCGTATGACCCAGCTGAATATTAACCTCCCTAATGAGGCAGTCATTGACAGAATCCTTCAGTCGCTCCCACCAAGCTACAAGAGCTTTGTGATGAACTACAATATGCAGGGGATGGTAAAGACCATTCCTGAAGTATTTTCTATGCTGAAGTCAGCAGAGGTTGAAATCAAGAAAGAACATCAAGTGTTGATGGTCAATAAGACCACTAAGTTCAAGAAGGGCAAGGGTAAAAAGAACTTCAAGAAGGACGGCAAAGAGGTTGCCGCGCCCGGTAAGCCAGTTGCCGGGAAGAAGTCAAAGAATGGACCCAAGCCTGAGACTGAGTGCTTTTATTGCAAGGGGAAGGGTCACTGGAAGCGGAACTGCCCCAAATACTTAGCGGATAAGAAGGCCGGCAACACCAAAGGTATATTTGATATACATGTAATTGATGTCTACCTTACCAGTACTCGTAGTAACTCCTGGGTATTTGATACCGGTGCCGTTGCTCATATTTGTAACTCACAGCAGGAGCTGCGGAATAAACGGAGACTGGCGAAGGACGAGGTGACGATGTGCGTCGGGAATGGTTCCAGAGTCGATGTGATCGCCGTCGGCACGCTGCCTCTACATTTACCTACGGGATTAGTTTTGAACCTTAATAATTGTTATTTAGTGCCAAGTTTGAGCATGAACATTGTATCTGGATCTCGTTTAATACGAGATGGCTACTCATTTAAGTCTAAGAATAATGGTTGTTCGATTTATATGAGATATATGTTTTATGGTCATGCTCCGATGGTCAATGGTTTATTCTTAATGAATCTCGAGCGTAATATTACACATGTTCGTAGTGTAGATGCCAAAAGATGTAAAGTTGATAACGATAGTCCCACATACTTGTGGCACTGCTGCCTTGGTCACATTGGTGTGAAGCGCATGAAGAAGCTCCATGCTGATGGACTTTTGGAGTCTCTTGATTATGAATCATTTGACACATGCGAACCATGCCTCATGGGAAAAATGACCAAGACTCCGTTCTCCGGAACAATGGAGCGAGCAACCAACTTGTTGGAAATCATACATACCGATGTGTGCGGTCCAATGAGCGTTGAGGCTAGCGGAGGATATCGTTATGTTCTCACTCTCACTGATGACTGAAGTAGATATGGGTATGTCTACTTAATGAAACACAAATCTGAGACCTTTGAAAAGTTCAAGGAATTTCAGAATGAGGTGGAGAATCAACGTGACCGAAAGATAAAGTTCCTACGATCAGATCGTGGAGGAGAATATTTAAGTCACGAATTTTGCACACACTTAAGGAAATGTGGAATCGTTTCACAACTCACGCCGCCTGGAACACCTCAGCGAAACGGTGTGTCCGAACGTCGTAATCGCACTCTATTGGATATGGTGCGGTCTATGATGTCTCTTACCGATTTACCGCTATCATTTTGGGGATACGCTCTAGAGACAGCTACATTCACTTTAAATAGGGCACCGTCTAAATCTGTTGAGACGACACCGTATGAATTATGGTTTGGGAAGAAACCTAAGCTGTCGTTTCTAAAAGTTTGGGGATGCGATGCTTATGTCAAGAAACTTCAACCTGAAAAGCTCGAACCCAAGTCGGAAAAATGCGTCTTCATAGGATACCCTAAGGAAACTGTAGGGTATACCTTCTACTTAAGATCCGAGGGCAAGATCTTTGTTGCCAAGAACGGATGCTTTCTGGAAAAAGAATTTCTCTCGAAAGAAGTAAGTGGGAGGAAAGTAGAACTCGATGAAGTACTACCTCTCGAACGGGAAAGTGGTGCAGCTCAGGAAAATGTTCCTGTGATGCCCACACCAACTGAAGAGGAAACCAATGATGATGATCAAGGTACTTTGGATCAAGTTGCTACTGAACTTCGTAGGTCCACAAGGACACGTTCCGCACCAGAGTGGTACTGCAACCCTGTCCTGGAAATCATGTTGTTAGACAACGGTGAACCTTCGAACTATGAAGAAGCGATGGCAGGCCCAGATTCCAACAAATGTCTAGAAGCCATGAAATCTGAGATAGAATCCATGTATGAAAACAAAGTATGGACTTTGACTGACTTGCCCGATGATCGGCGAGCGATAGAAAACAAATGGATCTTTAAGAAGAAGACGGACGCGGATGGTAATGTCACCATCTATAAAGCTCGACTTGTCGCTAAGGGTTATCGACAAGTTCAAGGGATTGACTACGACGAGACATTCTCTCCCGTAGCGAAGCTTAAGTCCGTCCGAATCATGTTAGCAATTGCCGCATACTATGATTATGAGATATGGCAGATGGACGTCAAAATGGCATTCCTTAACGGGCATCTTAAGGAAGAGCTGTATATGATGCAGCCGGAAGGTTTTGTCGATCCTAAGAACGCTAACAAAGTATGCAAGCTCCAGCGATCCATTTATGGGCTGGTGCCAGCATCTCGAAGTTGGAATATTCGCTTTGATGAGATGATCAAAGCGTTTGGGTTTATGCAGACTTATGGAGAAGCCTGCATTTACAAGAAAGTGAGTGGGAGCTCTGTAGCATTTCTCATATTATATGTGGATGACATACTCTTGATGGGAAATAATATAGAATTTCTGGACAACATTAAGGCCTACTTGAACAAATGTTTTTCAATGAAGGACCTTGGAGAAGCTGCTTATATATTAGGCATCAAGATCTATAGAGATAGATCGAGACGCCTCATAGGTCTTTCACAAAGCACATACCTTGATAAGATTTTGAAAAAGTTCAAAATGGATGAGTCCAAGAAAGGGTTCTTGCCTATGTTACAAGGTGTGAGATTGAGCTCAGCTCAGTCACCGACCACGGCAAAAGATAAAGAAGAGATGAGTGTCATCCCCTATGCTTCAGCCATAGGATCTATTATGTATGCCATGCTGTGTACCAGACCTGATGTAAACCTTGCGGTAAGTTTGGTAGCAAGATACCAGAGTAATCCCGGCAAGGAACACTGGACAGCGGTCAAGAATATCCTGAAGTACCTGAAAAGGACAAAGGACATGTTTCTCGTTTATGAGGTGACGAAGAGCTCGTCGTAAAGGGTTACGTCGACGCTAGCTTCGACACAGATCTGGATGACTCTAAGTCACAAACCGGATATGTGTATATGTTGAATGGTGGAGCAGTAAGCTGGTGCAGCTGCAAGCAGAGCGTCGTGGCGGGATCTACATGTGAAGCGGAGTACATGGCAGCCTCGGAGGCAGCGCATGAAGCTATTTGGGTGAAGGAGTTCATCACCGACCTAGGAGTCATACCCAATGCGTCGGGGCCAATCAAACTCTTCTGTGACAACACTGGTGCTATTGCCCTTGCCAAGGAGCCCAGGTTTCACAAGAAGACCAGGCACATCAAGCGTCGTTTCAACTCCATCCGTGAAAATGTTCAAGATGGAGACATAGAAATTTGCAAAGTACATACGGATCTGAATGTCGCAGATCCGTTGACTAAACCTCTCTCGCGAGCAAAACATGATCAACACCAGAACTCTATGGGTGTTCGATTCATCACAACGTAAGTAGATTAGTGACTCTAGTGCAAGTGGGAGACTGTTGGAAATATGCCCTAGAGGCAATAATAAAAGTGTTATTATTATATTTCTTTGTTCATGATAATAGTCTTTTATTCATGCTATAACTGTATTATCCGGAAATTGTAATACACGTGTGAATACATAGACCATAATATGTCCCTAGTAAGCCTCTAGTTGACTAGCTCGTTGTGATCAACAGATAGTCATGGTTTCCTGGCTATGGACATTGGATGTCGTTGATAACGGGATCACATCATTAGGAGAATGATGTGATGGACAAGACCCAATCCTAAGCATAGCACAAAGGTCGGTTAGTTCGTTTGCTAGAGCTTTTCCAATGTCAAGTATCTCTTCCTTCGACCATGAGATCGTGTAACTCCTGGATACCGTAGGAATGCTTTGGGTGTACCAAACGTCACAACGTAACTGGGTGACTATAAAGGTGCACTACAGGTATCTCCGAAAGTGTCTATTGGGTTGACACGGATCGAGACTGGGATTTGTCACCCCGTATGACGGAGAGGTATCTCTGGGCCCACTCGGTAATGCATCATCATAATGAGCTCAAGGTGACCAAGGTGTTGGCCACGGGATCATGCATTACGGTACGAGTAAAGTGACTTGCCGGTAACGAGACTGAACAAGGTATTGAGATACCGACGATCGAGTCTCGGGCAAGTAACGTACCGATTGACAAAGGGAATTGTATACGGGGTTTGATCGAATCCTCGACATCGTGGTTCATCCGATGACTTCATCGAGGAGCATGTGGGAGCCAACATGGGTATCCAGATCCCGCTGTTGGTTATTGACCGGAGAGTCTCGGTCATGTCTGCATGTCTCCCGAACCCGTAGGGTCTACACACTTAAGGTTCGGTGACGCTAGGGTTATCAGGAAGACAAGTATGTGATTACCGAATGTTGTTCGGAGTCCCGTATGAGATCCCGGACGTCACGAGGCGTTCCGGAATGGTCCGGAGGTAAAGTTTTATATATGGGAAGTTGTTAAACGGGCACCGGAAAGTTTCAGGGTCATACCGGTATTGTACCGGGACCACCGGAAAGGTTCCGGGGGTCCACCGGGAGGGACCACCCCTCCCGGGGGGCCACTTGGGCTGCGTAGGGATAGCAGCCAGCCCCTAGTGGGCTTGGCGCCCCCCCCCCTTGGGCCCATGCGCCTAGGGTTGGGGGGGAAACCCTAAAGGGGGCGCACCCCCCTTGCTTGGGGGGCAAGCCCCCCACCCCTTGGCCGCCGCCCCCCCCTAGGGTTTTCCCTAGAGGGCCGGCCCCCCTTGCCCTTTCCCCTATATATAGAGGGGTGAGGGGAGGGCTGCAATACAACACAACTCAAGGCGCAGCCCCTCCCCTCCCCAACACCTCTCCTCCTCCGTACGTGCTCGGCGAAGCTCTGTCGGAATACTGCTGCACCAACTGCACCACGCCGTCGTGCTGCCCTTGGAGTTGCCTTCCTCAACCTCTCCTTCCTCCTTGCTGGATCAAGACGGAGGAGACGTCTCCCGTCCCGTACGTGTGTTGAACGCGGAGGTGCTGTCCGTTCAGCACTTGGACATCGGTGATCCGAATCACGTTCGAGTACGACTCCATCATCACCATCCCCTTGGCAAGCTTCCGCTCGTGATCTACAAGTGGTATGTAGATGCAAACACTCTCCCTTGACTCGTTGCTTAGATGAATTCATAGATGGATCTTGGTGAAACCGTAGGAAAATTTTTAATTTTCTACAATGCTCCCCAACATTTGTCCCATATATATATATACAATTTCTCCTACAATTTGCAGATCATTACATGCAGGCATTAGGTGAATTGTATTCTCCGTCGGGAGCTATGACCTGGTGAAGCAAAAATCCTGCCATTTCCTCTTGAAGTGCTCGTATGCGGTCTGTTGGTAGGA
The DNA here is from genome assembly GCF_002162155.2 of Triticum dicoccoides. Taxonomy (NCBI): domain Eukaryota; kingdom Viridiplantae; phylum Streptophyta; class Magnoliopsida; order Poales; family Poaceae; genus Triticum; species Triticum dicoccoides. Next base: position 651,992 of record NC_041386.1, on the reverse strand, counting down.
GCTGATCCCGCATCTCTTGCATCTTTAAAGAAGGAGGTCAATATGAATATATTAGTTGTGTGCATATATATTTTATCATGATAAAAACAATTGTGAATTGTGTTTACGTACCCAAAGATTTCTTGCATCTCTGCTCCTTTCGGTCATAAAGCGAATGTTCTCGCTGTTGGGGAACGTAGTAATTTCAAAAAAATTCCTATGCACACGCAAGATCATGGTGATGCATAGCAACGAGAGGGGAGAGTGTTGTCTACGTACCCTCGTAGACCGGAAGCGGAAGTGTTAGCACAATGCGGTTGATGTAGTCGTACGTCTTCACGGTCTGACCGATCAAGCACCGAAACTATGGCACCTCCGAGTTCTAGCACACGTTCAGCTCGATGACGATCCCCGGATTCCGATCCAGCAGAATGTCGGGGAAGAGTTCCGTCAGCACGACGGCGTGGTGATGATCTTGATGTTCTACCGTCGCAGGGCTTCGCCTAAGCACCGCTATAATATTATCGAGGATTATGGTGGAGGAGGGCACCGCACACGGCTAATAGATCTCAAGGATCAATTGTTGTGTCTAGAGGTGCCCCCTGCCCCCATATATAAAGGAGCAAGGGGGAGGGGCGGCCGGCCAGGAGGAGGCGCGCCAGGGAGGTGTCCTACTCCTACCGGGAGTAGGACTCCCTCCTTTCCTTGTCCAACTAGGAGACGGGGAAGGAAGGGAGAGAGGAGAGAAAGGAAAGGGGGGGCGCCGCCCCTTCCTCCTTGTCCAATTCGGACTAGAGGGGGAGGGGACGTGCAGCCTGCCCTGGCCGCCCCTCCTCTGCTCCACTTTGGGCCCATGAGGCCCATTAATCCCCGGGGGGGTTCCGGTAACCCCACGTACTCCGTTTTATATCCGATAACTCCCGGAACCATTCCTGTGTCTGAATATAGTCGTCCAATATATCAATATTTATGTCTTGACTATTTCGAGACTCCTCGTTATGTCCGTGATCACATCCGGAACTCCGAGCAACCTTCGGTACATCAAAATATATAAACTCATAATGAAACTGTCATCGTAACATTAAGCGTGCGGACCCTACGGGTTCGAGAACAATGTAGACATGACCGAGACACGTCTTCGGTCAATAACCAATAGTGGAACCTGGATGCTCATATTGGTTCCTACATATTCTACGAAGATCTTTTATCGGTCAGACCACATAACAACATACGTTGTTCCCTTTGTCATCGGTATGTTACTTGCCCGAGATTTGATCGTCGGTATCTCAATACCTAGTTCAATCTCGTTACCGGCAAGTTTCTTTACTCGTTCCGTAATACATCATCCTGCAACTAACTTATTAGTTGCAATGCTTGCAAGGCTTATGTGATGTGCATTACCGAGAGGGCCCAGAGATACCTCTCCGACAATCAGAGTGACAAATCCTAATCTCGAAATACGCCAACCCAACAAGTACCTTCGGAGACACCTGTAGAGCACCTTTATAATCACCCAGTTACATTGTGATGTTTGGTAGTACGCAAAGTGTTCCTTCGGTAAACGGGAGTTGCATAATCTCATAGTCATAGGAACATGTATAAGTCATGAAGAAAGCAATAGCAACAAACTAAACAATCAAGTGCTAAGCTAACAAAATGGGTCAAGTCAATCACATCATTATCCTAATGATGTGATCCCGTTAATCAAATGACAACTCATGTCTATGGTTAGGAAACATAACCATATTTGATCAACGAGCTAGTCAAGTAGAGGCATACTAGTGACTATGTTTGTCTATGTATTCACACATGTATTATGTTTCCGGTTAATACAATTCTAGCATGAATAATAAACATTTATCATGATATAAGGAAATAAATAATAACTTTATTATTGCCTCTAGGGCATATTTCCTTTAGTCTCCCACTTGCACTAGAGTCAATAATCTACATTACACAGTAATGATTCTAACACCCATGGAGCCTTGGTGTTGATCATGTTTTGCTCGTGGAAGAGGCTTAGTTAGCGGGTCTGCAACATTCAGATCTGTATGTACCTTGCAAATTTCTATGTCTCCCACTTGGACTAAATCCCGAATGGAATTGAAGCGTTTCTTGATGTGCTTGGTTCTCTTGTAAAATATGGATTCCTTTCCCAAGGCAATTGCACCAGTATTGTCACAAAAGATTTTCATTGGACCCGATACACTAGGTATGACACCTAGATCGGATATGAACTCCTTCATCCAGACTCCTTCATTTGCTGCTTCCGAAGCAGCTATGTACTCTGCTTCACATGTAGATCCCGCCATGACGCTTTGTTTAGAACTACACCAACTGATAGCTCCACCATTCAGTAAAAACACGTATCCGGTTTGTGATTTAGAATCGTCTGGATCAGTGTCAAAGCTTGCATCAACGTAACCATTTACGATGAGCTCTTTGTCACCTCCATATACGATAAACATATCCTTAGTCCTTTTCAGGTATTTCAGGATGTTCTTGACAGTTGTCTAGTGATCCACTCCTGGATTACTTTGGTACCTCCCTGCTAGACTTATAGCAAGGCACACATCAGGTCTGGTACACAGCATTGCATACATGATAGAGCCTATGGCTGAAGCATAGGGAACATCTTTCATTTTCTCTCTATCTTCTGCGGTGGTCGGACATTGAGTCTTACTCAACTTCACACCTTGTAACACAGGCAAGAACCCTTTCTTTGCTTGATCCATTTTGAATTTCTTCAAAATCTTGTCAAGGTATGCTTTGTGAAAGTCCAATTAAGCGTCTTGATCTATCTCTATAGATCTTAATGCCCAATATGTAAGCAGCTTCACCGAGGTCTTTCATTGAAAAACTCTTATTCAAGTATCCCTTTATGCTATTGAGAAATTCTATATCATTTCCAATCAATAATATGTCATCCATATATAATATCAGAAATGCTACAGAGCTCCTACTCACTTTCTTGTAAATACAGGCTTCTCCAAAAGTCTGTACAAAACCAAATGCTTTGATCACACTATCAAAGCGTTTATTCCAACTCCAAGAGGCTTGCACCAGTCCATAAATGGATCGCTGGAGCTTGCACACTTTGTTAGCTCCCTTTGGATCGACAAAACCTTCTGGTTGCATCATATACAACTCTTCTTCCAGAAATCCATTAAAGGAATGCAGTTTTGACATCCATTTGCCAAATTTCATAAAATGCGGCAATTGCTAACATGATTCGGACAGACTTAAGCATCGCTACGGGTGAGAAGGTGTAGCGACCAGACCTCAAACGGTCCAATCTCTGTGCTCCGGTGTCATCCCTGGATCAGTAATGCTGACACCACACAATACTTGAAGGATTTATAGCAGAGTAGCAATCACACACTTATTACATCGAGTGTCTCCAAAGATAACTTATTACAATAAAAATGGCTTAAGGCCATCTAATAACGATAACAGCGGAAGGCTTGGAAGATAAGTGAGTCCATCAACTCCAACGGCATCACTGAGTATAGAACCATGACCTAAAACTCCTTAATCGTCGTCTGAAAAGTATGCAACATTAACATTGCAGCCCGAAAACGGGTCAGCACATGGAATATGCTGGCAATGTAACACATAGAGAATAATGGAATGAAACAGCTATACTATATGCATATTTGGCTGGTGGAAAGCTCTATGGTTACAGTTTTGCGTAAAGCCAATTTTTCCCTACTGCAAAGGAATAAATTTATTTAACTATTATGGTGGTTGTTAAACATTGAGAATGGTTGACATCATTCTCAATCCCAATTAAACATCATCATTAAACTAACCCAACAAAATTAATCTTTAGAGTAACATGTTGAGATTCACATGATAATCCAGGTACTAGATACTCAAGATGTCCATAACCGGGGACACGGCTAACCATGATTAGTTTATACACTCTACAGAGGTTTGCGCACTTTTCCCCACAAGACTCGATCGCCTCCGTTTGGTTCTCGCACTACACAGTGTTTGAGAAACGGATGGCCGAGACATAGTCTTTCAGAAGCACTAGCACCTTACGATGGGTAGACCATACCACCTACATCCCCTACATCTGCTAGTCTACCACTGTAAGAGTTCGCACGACTTAGTTAACTATGCTAGAGCCCATAATAGCTTGTGGCTGCACACGGAAGTTTCTAGCATGAATAATCTCATGATCCCTTTGAGCCTGGGTGGCGGTCCAAAAGAAAACAGGCAATCCTGGAATACCCAGGTGCCTCAATCCACCAAGATGTTTCTTTAGGTTGCCACCTTTAGTAAACCATTAATTAACAAAGCTCACATCTGTCATGGATACACTCACCCAATCCACGTCTACTAGCATAGCATAGCAATAATAAGCAAACGTAGAAGTAACTCCCAAAGGTTTGATAATTAGACAGGTAATAGGTACTACCTCAACTACTTCCCAAACTCACAATTTAATTAGATCCTAATCATGCAATGTGTAAGGATTTATCTAATGCAATAAAACTGGGTAGTAGGAGGTATGATTAAAGTGTTACTTGCCTTGCTGATGATCCGGGAAACCTAGCGATTCGAAGTAACCAGCGGCGCACTCCGGGTACTCTATCGCAAACAAACAAGCACACAATAAGTACTAAACTAATGCACAGGTAAAACTCAAATAAGAGATTTAACCAGAAAGTTCAACTTAAGAACTCCGGTTGGCAAAAAGAATCGAATCGAACGAAGCAACGAAAGACAAACGGCAAAAGAAACACTACAAGAAATATGTCAACTTATGACCTTCTGTCAGTGACCCTCGAAGAATTGGTCATAAATTTATGACCATTTTAGACCAATTGGTCAAAAGCTGTTCAGGAGGCTCCAAACCCTAAACCATTGCGACCATTTTGGTCAGAAAGGTCGTAATTTCCTTACACGAAATGGTCACAAAACAAACAGTGCTAGTCCGCTGCCTTATTTCTAGTTGTTAATGACCAATATAGATGGTCATAGCCTTGTAGATTGTGGTGGGTTGGGATGACTAGGCGCCATCTCATCAGTTTTGCCTATGTGTCATGTCCATGTGGTAGTTTTTGCCCTAGGTTGTGAAGCAACCTATATTTCTATCATTCCCAAAATTCCCCAAAAAATCTCATAAATTCTTTGGGGCATATCTTCATCAAATATGTAAAAATCCTTCCTTGCCTAGTTCAAAACTAATTCAACAATATTCATTTTCCTATTTTGTTCACAACAACACTTTATGAAGGAAGTGCTATTTATATATTCTTGATTGCCCTAGGAATTTTTGGGCACTCTTTCCTATCCAAATCATTACCGCATGACAAAATTCAGCTCCATTTTCCTAGCAAATCTTCTTCGGCAAATTTCCAAAGTTTTTGTCCACCTAGAAGCATTGTGAAGGAAGTACCTTTTTTATATCTCTAAATGACATGAAATTTATACAGTTCCTTCATATGCCCAAATTATCACCCTCCTCCAAATTGCAGCTCAGTCAAATCATCTATGTGAGCCCAGGTTCAATTTATATTTTATGGGCAAATTGGCACGTTGCAAAGCAAGTGTTATATAGACCCCTCCTATTACCCTCAAACTTTTCGGGCACTCTTCAATACCCAAATCATTGCCATATGATAATATTCAGCTCAATTTTCCTAGTAAATCTTTCTCGGGAAATTTCCAAAGTTTCTACCTCGAGAGAAGCTTTGTGAAGTAAGTACTAGCTAGGCTTACCCAAATAATCTGAAAATTTACCAGCGCATGACCATACCTAAGTAACTTACCTACACCAATTTTGAGCTCATTTCATTCATCCAATCTCTCTCACTAGTTTTCCCAAGTTTCTTCCATAGAAGAGCATTGTGAAGGAAGTACTACTTTGGCATGTCCAAATGGTATCAATTTTCTACAATGCTTTCCTATGCCCAAATAACCATCCTCCACAAAATTTCAGCTCACTCCATTCATTATTTTGAGCCCAGCTTCAACATTCATATTTTTGTCCAGCGTGGTACTTTGCAAAGCAAGTACCACCTAGGATCCTCCTTTTGAGCTAAAAATTTGTGAAGACATTCTCCTTAGTAGATGATCATCCTCAGCCAAAACTCACGCCCATTGGCCATTTGCATTTCCCGTACCGCTAATCAAACACTTGTCTGCTAATTCATGTTTGAGCATCGATCGGTCTCCTCGTGAGAATCTTATGTTGTAATTTTCTTCCTAGCACCAACCTGGGGAGTGCCCAACCCACTAGACATGCCTAGGCCACCCAGAACACATGGCAACATTACGGTCACGTGGTGACCACGCGACGGGCATGCGAGTTTACATGCTCTAGAGTTGGGGCCCTCGGCCACCGCCCAAACCTCGACGTATCGCCACCAAACCATGTATTTATGATTAAATATGTCCTTATGTAACTAGAAATGATTTTTGGAAAAAGTAAATAGCAAACTATGAGGCAGCTGCAGTTCAAATTTGACCCGCTTCCAACTGAATCGGCGGAAATTTGTCTTTTTCACGAGAGGTGGATCAAAAAAATTTACACCCAACCATTTTGTCAACTGTGCATTAAATATGGCCTAATATTTTATCAAAATGATTTGGTCCAATTTTGCAACAATTATTTGGTAGTTCCTTCACAAAAAACCTCCTTTCGGGCACTCGAAAAATGGAAAATGGTTTTTTCGTCCAATGAAAATGAAAACTTACTTAGGCAACATTGTTTGCCATTCCAATATGCACCCTTGTGCACAATATGAGATCATTTGAACAAACTATGCCATGAATGTGGCCATAAGATTGATCATTTGGCTTAAAAGCCATTGATCACCACACGTGATAGCTCGTTTCTGAGAACACTTTTTTAAAATAAATTGTCGTATTACAAGTTTGTCATTTTTCCTGGGAACTTGGCCACATATAATGACACAATGCGAATGTTTCTCAATTTTTTGATTTTTTTTGAATTTTTTATGCCCGTTTCAAAATGCGGTCAAAACGGCGGGAATGACCGTTCCTAGCTAGTGGTTTAATCTTGGATTTTTTTTGGGTGTTTCTCTGATTAATAGGTACTTATGTACCTAGAAATGATTTTTGTAAAAAATAAATAGCAAACTATGATGCAGCTGCAGTTCAAATTTGACCCGCTTCCTACTGAATTAGCGGAAATTTGTATTTTTCACGAGAGGTGGATCAAAACTTTGTACACCCAACCATGTTGTCAATTGTGCATTAAATATGGCCTAGTATTTTAGAAAAATGATATGGTCCAATTTTGCAACAATTATTTGGGAGGTCCTTCACAAAAAAACCTCCTTTTGGGCACTCAAAAAATGGAAAATGGTTTTTTCGTCCAAAGAAATGAAAACTTCCTTAGGCGACATTGTTTGCCATTCCAATATGCACCCTTGTGCACAATATGAGATCATTTGAACAAACTATGCCATGAATGTGGCCATAAGATTGATCATTTGGCTTGAACGTCATTGATCTCCACACGTGATAGCTCGTTTCTGAGAACACTTTTTTAAAATAATTGCCATATTACAAGTTTGTTATTTTTTCTGGGAACTTGGCCACATATAATGACACAATGCGAAGGTTTCCCAATTTTTTGATTTTTTTGATTTTTTTATGTTCGTTTCAAAATGCGGTCAAAACGGCAGGAATGACCGTTCCTAGCTAGTGATTGAATCTTGGAATTTTTTGGTGTTTCTCTGATTAAATAGATAGTTATGTACCTAGAAATGATTTTTGGAAAAAATAAATAGCAAACTATGAGGCACCTGCAGTTCAAATTTGACCCGCTTCCAACTAAATCAACGCAAATTTGTCTTTTTCACGAGAGTTGGATCATAACTTTTTACACCTAACCATTTTGTCAATTGTGCATTAAATATGTCCTAGTATTTTAGAAAAATGATTTGGTCCAATTTTGCAACAATTATTTTGGAGGTCCTTCATAAAAACCTCCTTTTGGGCACTCGAAAAATTGAAAATGGTTTTTTCGTCCAAAGAAAATGCATACAAGTTGGTTATCATCCATAAAATGTGGTATAACTTGAGTGAAAATTTTAATGGTTCCATTTTGCAAAATATTGTTGGTAGTTGTTTCATAAACCCCTTTGTTTTTAGCACTTAGAGACTATATTTTAAATATTGTTGGTAGTCTCCAACCAATAAGGACGTCTCCCCTGGATCACCCTACCGTAGACAATCTAAACCGTCCGATCATCCCGGATCCAACGGCAGACTTGACCCACTCACCGTCTCACCCAACTAACCCTAACCCAACCTGCACCACTCGTCCTCTCGCTCCCCTCTCTCCCCTACGCACCCACAGCCGCCGCCCTCTCCCTCCCTCAGATCTCGATCTCGATCTACGGCCCGAACCAACCCACCTCACCGCCGTCCCCGGCCGCCACGCCCTTCCACGACGACCCCTTCCTCAGCTTCGCCGACGGCCGGGCCCCGGCGGCCGGGCCCCGCGGAGCTGCCCACAAACTGCTCCCCTTCCCCAACCCCCGATTCCTCTGTAATCTCC